>NC_064671.1:10047000-10378000 GCF_943734685.1 Anopheles coluzzii | reverse complement strand
TTTTCTATCGCTTTTCCCAGCTTCAGTATGGTTCCGAAGATGTGGAGCCCACTTTTTGGTTTTAACTTTTCGCGCGTTGAGAATATTCTTGTACCTAGCAGACAAATAGCTAAGCTCGCCGTTGTATGTAAAGGCTCAAACTTAGGTCTAGTTTTAGCTTTTTTTTAAATTATTTTAACGAAACAATAAACTATGTTTTCCCTACCCCCGCCCCAGGTCAGGTTTGTTTGATTTTGTTTTGAGAAAGCGTTTTATTTTCACTTGTTTTTGTTTCCCTATACCTTCTATACCTCCGTTGCCGTTTCTTTCTTCCTAATATTTCTTTTCTTCTTGCGCGTAAAACAAGCTGTGTCGGAAATATTCGGCATTGCCGGCTTGCAGTTTCATTTTTCCCGTCTGTTATTTATGCTAGTGTATGGTTTTTTTTCTCTCCTTCTTTAAATATTAATATTTTATAAAGCAATTTTCGCGATAAACCTGTGTGGATGTGTGTGCGTGTGTGCCACCGACTTGGGCGGCCTGCAAGCCGTACTGTTTCCTGGTGCAACACACACACACACACACACTCACTCACACAGACATTCATCAGGTTCCGGAAAATGACAATTTTCCGGCCCGTGAATCAATTTGTGTGTTCATTAGCATAGTGTCGTGGAAACGCACGCACACGGAGGTTGTACCGCGATGACACGCAGCGTGGGAAGGGGGGAGGGGGCGAGTTCCTTGGGGCAACCGTTTGTGCACAACACACCTGATTCGGTACGCGAGAGCCGCCGGGTTCGTTGTGTGCTGTTCGTTTATTTGCTTGCACTGCTGCCCGGGACTCTTCATACGGACGTAAAGGCACGGCTGTCCTGTCTGTATCTCTTTCACTAGCAAGAGAGTACATAGTCGGGAAGAAGAGAGGTTATGCAAAAACCCCTGGTGTCTGTTAAGCGCCCCGTGCACACACAAACACACACACCGCGGAACGAAGAGGCGACAAAATGCGAAGGATAACGCTCATGGGAAAATCAGTCAGTTCACAAAACACACTGGCACACACACACTCACGCGGCCAGGTACTCCAAACTCTTCAGTGTCCTCCGCACACCTGGTACGTACGTGGTGGTGGTGGTACCTGTTGAATCGAAAAGCAGCGCAAAATCAATGCCTGGCTGTCAGGCAATCCTGGAGGCACGGACGCGAGTCCCCCTTGTGGCTCTTACGTTACGTGCGCGTCCTGTGTGCAAAACATTAGCATAATTAGGTCAGCACACGCTCCACGCGAACACACACACACCCAGTGCACGCCAAAGCCCCCGGAACGCTATCCTCACGGCACAACATACACGGGGCAGGCAGCGCTTGACAGAACAGGAACGCCATCGAAAGCAGGCACTCGGTCGTTGTGTGACACACGCTCGACTCTGCACGACGGGGTGAGAAGAAAACACACCCCCTTGGGGTTCATAATTATTAGTGCCGGGGTGTGTGCTGCACCATAACTTTCTTTCTATATACGTGGTGCAACACGCGTCTTCCGGTCTACGGGCACAAATCGGGACACAAAGTGTGGTTTTGTGCTGCTGCTGCTGCTGTCCTTTCGAGTGGCCGCAGAGGAAGGGCGATATCGGCACGCACTTTAAAGGCGCGCTCAAAAGCATATTATAACTCATTTAAGAACAGGGGTTCGGCCGCCCTTTGCGTGCACTGTTCGGGTCCTCCAGTGTCGCGTGCACTCTGTTGCACATAAAGTGCGCACAATAATTTCCTTTCCGGCGATTTAATTACGCCGTGAGGCACTGGCTGTCGTGCCAAACGCCGCACAGGTGTGCCAAAGTGATCGATGAAGTGGAAAATCGCTTATGACTGGGTTAGTAATAAGGGGAATGGCTGTTGGAATGTAGAGTGCACTTGAAGGTAAACGCGCTGTTTGTGGTTTGCTACAGTTTGCAAGCAAATCGAGTGGGGCACCATACAGCAGGTAAAAAAGTAACCCTCAAACAGTCCTAACAAAATGGTCAGAAGTAAAGAATTGGCGAAGGTTAGCTTTACGTTTTAGGATGACTACAACCGCGCGTTTCTTGTGGTGTAGGTGTTACAAAAAAAGGCAACTCAATATGTGTGATGAACATCGGGCGGAACATAAACAGGCGGTTATCCTCCGATCCGCCACCATCCACACGCCGCCCGCACATCATCGCCTGGTAAATAGTTCGCGTTTTGCAAGGGAAACAATTTTTCTATACCAAACCGAACACATCTGGCGTAGGCTGACCGAAACACCGGCAGGGCCGAGAACCGTCAGACGAAGTCAGGCGTGCGAGCGAACGTTCTTCCAGAGCAGAGGCCGGCTTTTTTGGGGTAGGTCGTCTTTGATGTGTTTTTTTGGTGGCAAAGAAGAAAGAAACTGTGCGCGATCGTGTTACCTTCGCTGCGATCGCGGTTGGGACTTTCTTTCTATTTGCTGCACGGGTAATAATTTGGTACACGGAGATGCTCCCCCGTGAAGGTGGTCGTTAGTTTTGTAACCAGAGCTGTGGGTAAAACTGTCTGACGTATGGTTGTTGGAATTTTTTGGCTGCCTTCAACTGAAGCAGAGACATTAAAGCAATTCATGTTTGAGTTGAATTCTCTTTAAATAACACTTTTCAATGCAAAAATGTGAAAAAAAGTTTCTAGAAGCGTAATAAAGAAGTTTTGTCGCGCAGTTTGCATGCCTCTAGGCGCTTTGTTTGTGATGCGAATTGCCTACATCAAGGCGAAACTTTCATACATTGGCCAATTAAATTGCTTTTGTCATTTTTTTTGTAGCATGATGCTCTCTAATAGCCCTTCGCTTCCCTTTGCTCATGCACATTCCGATACGGCCAAACAACAACGCCCCACAACCGTAATTGTGTACTCGTTGGGCAGAAAAGCGCGCGCGCAGCAAGTTCTCTACCCAGCACCGTTGTACACCACCGATATCCGCTCTTGTTTAATTGTTTGATTTGTAAAGCTACACTCACCGATCGGGTGGGTTTGGACGGTGACCATGCCAGAACCGATATGGCCTCGAGATACCGTGTAAACTTGTCACCATCCCCTGTGTGTAGACTAGTGGTGGGAGCTCGGAATCGGACTTACCTGATTTCGATTCCGTGTTTGGATTCAATTCTCGAGGCGATTCCGTAGCTGGAATGGATTCTGATTCCAGTTTCGATTCCAGAGTCAACTCCAAATCTGGAATCGGCTCCGGAATCAGAATCGGAATCGACCTGGGAATTGCAATTTGCTCCGGACACGGAATCAGAATTTACTCTCGAATTGGAATTAGCTTCGGAATGAGAATCAGTTATTGAATTGAAATAAGAAGTTTCAGAAGCGAAATTGATCTGGGAATCTCCATGAGAATGGTTCGTTTACAAGTAAATTTGGATTCTTTGCGGTTATCAATACGTAGGACCCAAACGCCTATTCTAATGGAGATGCCGAAACTGACTCCGATTTCTAAGCCGTATCTGTTTTCGGAGCCAATTCGGATTCCGGACCCGATACCGATTCTGAAATTGGTTCTGATTCCGGAGCCGATTCCGATTCTGGAGCTGATTCCGCTTTCGAAGCCGATTCCGATTCCGGAACCAATTCTGAAGCCAATTCCGTAACCAATTCCGGAGCCAATTCCGGAGCCAATTCCGGAGCCAATTCCGGAGCCAATTCCGGAACCAATTCCGGAACCAATTCCGGAGCCGAATCCAGAGCCGAATCCGGATCCAATTCCGAAGCCGAATCTATATCCGATTCTGATTCCGAAACCAATTCCGGAGCCGAATCCGGAGCCAATTCCGGAGCCAATTCCGAATCCATATCCGATTCCGATTCTGGAACCAATTCCGGAGCCGATTCCTATTCTAGAACCAATTGCGGAACCAATTCCGGAATCAATTCAAGTAAATTCTGGAATCGACCTACTATCCGGAATCAATTCCAAAAAACTTCGGAACTAGCAGGAATCGATTCCGACGAAAACCTGCGTTTTCCCATCACTAGTGTAGACCCCAGACCCTGTTCGATTGAACACTATAAACGATGCATCGGCATCACGAAAGCGAAAAGAGCGACCTGGTCGTCCTCATCGTCCTCCGCCCCCCGGATAGAATGCAAATATTTACCATTTACTATCACATCTCGGTCCCAGGCCATCCTGCTGCTGTGTGGGAAGGTAATAAATGAAACAGGGTTCGTTTTTATTGGCCACACTGCACCGAATACCCCCGGAGTATATGAGTATGTGTGTGTGTGTGTGTGTTATTGTTGCAAACCTCAGGAGGTAAAGCTATTCCGTTCGCTTTTCCTCCACAAACTGCTCATTTTGTGGTGTGGTGCTGCTGTTTTTGCTTTTCAAAACTCTGCCGTTACCCTCCCCGGAAGGTATACACACACACATACACACATGATGCAGCCCAAAACAGACCAATATTAAATGCTCCACTTGTTTTTTGGTGTTTCACCTCCAGGAGGAAGAGAACTTCAAGCAGTTTTGGGCTACGATTGGGGTACGAAACCTTCAGTAAATGAGGAAATTTTCGTTATGAGATTATAAAAGTTACTCTACTGGGGGGAACTATAAAAATCTCACCTTTTTTTCTCCTCCCGGTTGGAAAAGGTTGTGCTCCGCCATGTGCTTGTTGGAAAATATGCATGCGTGTGTGTGTGTTGCCTTGCAAATAGCCGGAACGCGCACCTCCTGCATGTTGCTTGCTTCCTTCCCGCCAGCAGCAGAACTAATCTACAATCTCTCCGAAACTGCCAGCGATCGTCCGTTTCTAGTGGCCGATGCCAAAAACCATGCCAAAATTCAGCATCTACCCACCTACCGACACACACACACACGCGCACACACTCGTTGCTTCAAATCATCCCGTTGCTCCTGCTCCTGCACACGCACACGGGGGACGGGGACTAGTGAGTGTAAACAACGGCAAATTAAATATTTATTAATTTTATAAATATCAGACAGGCATGAACCGACCTCCCATCACTCCCCCCCCCCCTCCTCCAACACACCAGTGCTCTTTCTCTCTCTCTGTCACTCTCTCGCCCGTTTAATATATTGTGCGCGCAACGCCTACTGCTGTGTATACGCGTACCATCGGGCTCAGATTTTCCGCCGCCCTGACTTGTTGTTGGTGCCGCTCTGACCGTCTAATGGCGTGGGGAGAATCGGAGATTGGAGAGGAACGGTTGGTGGTTGGGGTGGATCTTTCGTCGCGCGGCGCATGAAATTAAAAGCCAGATGACTGCGGTTTTCATTAAATAATCATGGCATTTCTGGTTTTCCACCAACACTTTTCCTCCCAGCAAGCTTCATTTCCTTCTCTCTCTCCCTCTCTCTCTCTCTCTCTCTCTCTCTCTCTCTCTCTCTCTCTCTCTCTCTCTTTCCTGCGCACACACACTGACTGGTGCGTTCGTCGTTACCTCCAAGGGGGATGGGGATGGCCAGAAGGAGATAGCTTTGTGGTCGCCGTGTCTGTGTGTGTTTGTGTAGAACAACCATTCCATTCCCCGCTGCCCTATAGACACACCGAATACCTTACGTGTCACGTATCTTTTCTCGCTCTCATCCACTATTTGCATCACGTCCGCCTCCCCTTACTCTCCTCCTTCCTGCTCGTGCCGTGCACTAAACTCTAACCTGTTTTTGGAGAGTAGCTGTTTTTATTATTGTCCACCCCGTTTTTCCACGAGCCCCTCTCCTCCGTCCCCGTGTCTCGTAGTGTGTGTTGGGGCGGCCGGCGGCAGCAGCAGCAGCAGCATCGGCAGCAGTGTCATCGTCTAGTGAGAAAGGAGGACAGGTTAACTCATCCAAGAACACGCGCGCAGAGGGTGGTGGTAGATCAGTCAAATAACGACGAAGATGGAATGGAACAGGTGCGCGCTAGGAGTTTGCTTTACCCAGCAGCTCCAAATTTACTCCCCCCCCCCCCCCCCCCTTCAATAACTTGCCAAGACAGTGAAAAAGCGAAAGGAAAACCTTTTACCACTCAGAGCGCGCGAACGAGCGCCCACTTCTTCATCACCTAGGGGGGGGTGGAACTGGGGAGCAATGGGGATGCTTTTTGGCATGGGGACGACACACCGGCCGGGCGCTTGTATAATTTGAGGGGATTGGGGAGGGGAGGAGAGGGTCTATTCCGTGGAAAGCGTACCAAATTGTGACGACTCAATTTCGGTCTCGCGAGAATTTCGCCCTCCGAACAGATATTATTATCTTCCGTTGGACTGGGCGGCGGGACTCGGTGGGACGGATGAACCTGGAGAGGAATAAAGGGGGGTCATGAGGAGAAGTGGTTTGTGGAGCAGATGGGCGGGGGATTTTAGGGAAGTTTAGAATGTTATTCAATGCGTATTCACGTTGCCACAGTATAAGAGTTGGAACAGAAAGATGGAACGTTTCTTGTGTTTACTCGTAGCTTTTTCGATTGTTTTCGCTAGTCTCTTAAAGCAGAAAAGCCAGTTAGCGAGTGTGTTTTCACTCAATATATAAGAAAAGATGTTATTACTCGATGTTGCTATGTTGGTTTTATCTTACTTTTAGTTGATTTTTTGTACGAAACGCAGCTTGGCAATACAATTTTTTATATTTTTATATATTATTTGATTTTCTATGTTTTTTTATTCATCCATTTTGTTCCTTTTTTTAGTCTTTCTTTATCCACATATAGTTGCATTCTCGATGCATTTCTCTTTCACTTCCTTCTTGTTCGTTGTTCCTGTTGTTTTATATATTGTTAGGTATTTCCTTCCTGCTTCCTTTTCTTCTTCTTCTTCTTCTTCTTCTTCTTCTTCTTCTTCTTCTTCTTCTTCTTTTTTCTTCTTCTTCTTCTTCTTTTACTTTTCAAAATTCAAATTTTTTCATTCACTTTATCAACGTTCTTTTTCCCTCCCACCCAGTTAAACAACCCATTTCCGCCTGTTGTAGCACAAAACTGTTCTTTATACTCGCTCTCTCTCTCTCTGTCTTTCTCTTTTTCTCTATCTTTCTCTCTGTTATCACGCTTTCCTGTTTCCGGTTTCACTATTTCCTCTGCTCTGCTCGGTGTGTTCCCGGTGTGGCATTAGGCTTGTAGAGCCTGCTTCCTTTCTGGTCTTCCTGCCATCCGGGACCCGAGCACAAACTCCATCCCCCCACCTCCCCCTCGTTTCTAACGTTTAATGCTTTTATTATATAGCTCGTAACTGCCCCTAGCGCAATGCACTGCGTTTTGATGTGTGCAACCGATTAATAACTTTCCGTGTTTTATCCTACCGCCCCACTTTTCCCCCCACCCCCCTTTCTCTTTACAGATGTACTGCTGCCTAACTACGACCAAGCCAGCACTAGTTTAAAAATATTCGATATAGCAAAAGCATTGACGCTCGGTTGTAACATTACACAGGAAGGAAATTTTGAGTTAAGTTGGTAAGTGTTCTATGCATTAAACCTTTTAATTAATACAGTGAGATGTATTGATGATGCTTTTCACGCTTTTTTTTTTAATATTGAATTGTTTATCCACATTCCAATTAGAAATCAATTAGAATTATGAAACAAGGGCCTCAATGAATTTGCTCAATGAAGGGCCTCAATGAACAAAAAGCAAATGAATTTGCTTTAGAAAACATTTAAAACCATTCCAATACAGTAAAACCAATCCAATCGATCGTCGCAGCAGAGATAGCCGAAACGCTTCCATTCGCCTTCGCTCTATGTGGGTCAATTAATTTACGCTTGTTGACGAGTCGCCGTGGGACAAAAATAATGCTCTTCGCTTTGGCGTACGATATATATATTTTCCCTCCATCCTTTCGTTCGAAAGTACTTACCTTTACCACTCTGCCGCCAAACCCTTTTTTCTATTGTGGTGCTTTTTTCCATAATTTGTCTTCGCGCACCCCGTCACTCGAGGTCACTTGATATCCGCGCGCTGTGGTAGAAAGAAGGAGAAGAAACAAACAAAAAAAGAAACAAACCCCAGCTACCATTAATATTTATCAATCCATCTCTGCGTTTTTCTTTCACATCACAACGTTTAAGATCGCAAGAGGCGCGCACAGCACCGTGGAGAGTGTTGCTGCCACCCTTTTCTTCTCAACGTTTTTCCTCTCCGTCGGTTGGCTGCTGCTCCATTCTCGTACCACCAACACCCCCCCCCCCCCCCCCCTTGTGCCTTGTGTCATTCATTTCGGTTTTGTCAAATTATCGATTTTTCATTCCGAAAGGATTCGCTCCCCCACGACGCGGTTCATGCTCATGCTATAATGCCCGCCACGAAGCAAAAGGGATGATTCTCTTTTCTTGACACAAATCTCTTTCTTTCCAAAGCGACTGACGTCGTCGGGGTGACCTTGCTACTGTCTCTTTTTGTGTGTGCCGGCCCGTGGCGTGGCTTTGTGCCATGACATTCCTCCAGTTGTTTGGGAGCGTTTTTTTATTCCTTTACTTTAAATATTTACTATTTTCTTCAAAGATAACAAACATGTGCGTTAGCGTGTTGATCAGAATGAAAAATGCATTGGCAAAATCGGCGTGTGTGTGTGTGTGTGTGTGTTTTTGGAAAATGTCAAATTTAAATTCACACCATCCACTGGGCGCCTCCATCGCGGTTTTGCAAACTCTTTGGGGCGATCTTGCAACATTGTTTTTTTTGGTTATTTTGCTGTTTTTTGTTGCTCAAAACTCCCAAGCAACACAAACCTCCCATTCAAAGACACACCGACACAAACACAATACCGTGCAAAATAAACATCTCATTAACACTCCTCCGCTGCCTGGCTGTTGTGGAGTGAAACACAAAAACTGCTGACGTCAGTGTCAGTTAGTGTGTGTGTGTGTGTGTGTTATTTAGCATGTGGCTGTGGTTGGGGGGAACGAGCAGAAACCTGCACCCACCCATCCATCCACCCTTAAGGGATGAATGATTTTTGCTCGCACGAATGGCTTCTGACATTACGCTGCGTTCGCGCACACACACACACACTCCCACTCCCTTTCTTGCTTTCTCTGAAGCCATCCTTCAAGAGCCCGCAAAGACAAGCGAAAGGTGTCTTCGGCAGTGCGCCCACGACACGAGACATCCCCCAAAACGTCCCGGTTGTTGTAAGAACAACTTTTGACCTAAATACTGCCACCATCACCGGGCGCACCATCATCCCCCCCCCCCCTCCCCTCGCTGAGGAGTGTCAGGTGACGATGGAAACAGTTACACGCGACACGATGACGCATTATAACCCGAGTGGACGTTGTTTCACATGCTTTTAAGGCACGCGTTTCGTCAAGTTTCGTGCTCTGCACGGTGTGTAATTGTTCATGATGGCTTTTTCTTTTCTTTTTTTTTGCGAAACTACACGAGAGAGATACGATTAATTTATTCGTGGTGGCGGTAGGTGGATTGTTAGAATGACGAAAATTGACAAAACTTTGGGCGCTGCTTTTGGGGTTGGGGAGATGGGAGCAAGTTTCGATGCTAATTTGGAAGCCTCTGCCGAAGGCCGAAGAGCGTTAGCAGCTTAAGTACTTCTACTTACCCCCCCTGTGGTTTAGTGCCACAGGGCGGAGCCACTCGATGACGCACTCCGGTGTGTTCGCCTTGTAGTGAAGGGAAAAAAAAGGCAAAGCACAGAAACGATAAACAAAACCGGGCTTGTTGACGTAAACCAGAGCTCAAAATGGGAATTTGATTTTTTATTATAAATCATATCAACGTTTTTTTTTCATGCTTTTCATCATTCGTTTTAGCTTCACTACGTTTATGTTTGTGCGAAATTTTAATACATGTTTTTAACCTCTCTCTCTCTCTCTCTTCTTCACAGGGCAAAAGACGGTAAGAACGTAAGTGAGGTCGAATCGCTAAAAGACCGCTTTAAGATACTGGCGGCCGAGCGAAAGTTCGTCATCAGTCGGGCACTGGAAACGGATGCCGGACAGTACACGTGTAGCGTACCACAATTGGGTGTATCGAAAAGTTTTAACGTAGTTGGTAAGCATAATGTGTCGCAATCGGAATGCAATCGAGAAAATCGGAAATAAATAATCCTATTCTAATTCGCTTTTTTCCCACTTCTTCATTTCAGCTAATGTTGTTGTTAAATTTGAAAGCACAGAAATAGGCAAAACTAACATAGTGGAGGGCGAACGGTTGACGCTGCACTGTATAGCTTACGGAACGGATCCTAAAATCACCTGGACAGTTGGTGAGTACGGAGGGATGCGGCGAACAGTAACAACAGTAGCGCTTTTGTTTAACAGTAAAGGATAGCAACAAAACCAAAACCGAAGAAGCGCCGACAAGCACAATGCCCATTAGGCGAGCACTTTACTTTTGCCATTCAAACCGGACGGTGGTACGCGTTGCTCCACAAGTTTTCTATACACTCTACGTTCCAGTTCAGTAATAGTCAGCGCCAATATCATGCCAGTCGGAAAAGAAGGCAGAGTAGGGGCTTTACAATAGCGTCCTACGAAGAGAAAGGATGGCCGCACATTATTGGAATGAAAATATTCTTGCCTGCTCTAAAACACACACACAACTGTGGACACGAGGGTGGGTTGCTCCCATTTGAAGAAAAAAAAAAGCAAACAGCAACCCGTCAGGAACCATCGGCGGCCCACTCTTCTTTTAGTTTCACCTTGAAAGCATGATATTGTCGCTATTTTTATGCTGGAGAGGGAGAAGCAAAAAAGCCCCCTCTCTTCGCCTCCCGGGGTTTTCTCGACGTCCAACGCGCTCCTTGGCGCTACATTAAACGGCTACGTATACCGTTCGGACCTTTCGTTGTGATCACTGCTTGCTGGCTAGTCTGTGGTGCACGAGGTGGGAAGAAATCATCCTCATCGTGCTTTGGCAACAATATCGGCCACAGCCAGGTGCTCCACACGACGGGGGTTTTGGGCAGAAAGCCGCGTGGGGGCTGACCGCGGTAAGCCGCTGTACGAAAATATCCCACTGGGGGTCTATTAATAGCAGGGAACAATATAGATATCCTACCCCGTTCTTAAGCATTATCAGCTTAATTTAAAATTTATTTTTAATACCGACTCGGTGTGGCCCGTCCTCTCGCAGACGATGTCACCTCCCCCGTATGTGTGTGTGTGTGTGTGTGATTTTCCATTTTTTCCTTCCAACCGTTGTGCTGCATCCTTTGGTGGTGTTCCACATTTGCATTCTGATCGGACGTTTTGGCTGGCAACGACACGCTGCTAACGGGTCGTCCGGTACGTACGCTTTGGCCTTGATATGTTTTTGATATGCTCTGTCTGGAAGCAGCATGTAGGGGTGGGGCTGTCGTCTTGCACAAATAAAATAATCTTTTAAGTGTATTGTTTGTTTTGTGGCCGAATTCAACTCCATTAAAATCACATTCCATCTACGCCAGCAAAACCAAAACACCGGAAACGATTTATTTTTGAAGAAATTAAAAACAGCCCATAAATTGATATAAATTAAAGATGAGGCGAAACACGACGACACATCGGACCATCGAAAATAATGTTCACGCGGGACCAATCGAAGGGTTCGATAGGGGGACAGGAGGTTGATCGAATCGACATCCATCGATTAACATTAATCAATTGAATAAACAAACAAAACTGGTTACGACTGCCAGCGATGGTGGTAGTTCATCCCGTCGCAGCAGACTGTGGGAATGTGTGTACGCTCGGTCTCGCTGCTGACAGGGGATGCGACGACTCGACTTCAGATGATTGACGGGAACATACATACGGCGTGGTTACAGTTGCCAACTAAACAAAACAAAAACGCTGCGAGTCGTAAAATCCCGATCGAATTTATGTTGCCTGTAGACATGACGGACACTTGCCTTCCCTTCGCGTGAAACTGACCTTTAAACGCCGTCGTACGTTCCCGTTTCGCGAACCGTTAAACAAAACCAACGTTAATCAACCTCCAAAAAATTCCCAAAAAATGCAGCTTTGTTTATTGGGCGAAAAGGTTAAATTTAACTACATCTGCACACTATGTGTGTGCCCTCCCTTCCTTGGTGTATGTGCTTGTAACGGGGGCAGTCTTTGGCGTGTAAACAATGGATCGCATACACGGGCATCGAGTAAATATTTATTACAAGCACACTGTCCAGAGGATGTAAGGAGCTGCTGCTGAGCATGTTCGGACGTGTGGCGTGATGTAAAAACCGTTTTACACACTATTCCTAGACCCCCCCACTTGTTGGATGTTTGGTGTGCAGTGGGAATTGTTTCACCTATTCCCCGTACAGCGAAATTGGTGTAATCCATAGCGCAAAGATCCCGGCTGCTCCATCGCTGCTTCTTTCCGCGCAGTATTTATTGCCGCACGAAGGAAGCGCAAGAAAACAGGTGTCGCGGAAGGAAGCAGTTTTCCGTTTTGCGTGATTTAAGACCGACAGCTCCACTAACAGCCAAAGCACCTTATGGTGTCACGCAATCTTTTAAGCATAAATTAAATTGCTTCACCCCGGGCGCCGTCACCACCCCGCCGGGGTGCTTGCAATATACACGGCCGACGGTGGTGGGGCAGCACCGAGTGAAGCACGAGCTGCTTAGAATAATCACTGTCAGTGAAAGAGAGAGAGAGAGAGACTAAAGGGTCTTACCCAAGCGGCGTCTTTTTGTTGTTGTTGTGCTGCTTACATTACAGCTATCTTTACCGATTTCTCCAAGGCTTCTTTAAACGGTCCCGGCAAGCAACACGAAACGTCTTATCCGTTCTCTGGCAGGTGCAAGGTGGATGTTTTTTTGTTTCTCTTCTTTTTCTAAGAGATGTTTCTAAATGAACGTCTGTCAACGATATGGGCGAAACGAGAGAAATTACGGCTAAGCCCGCAAGGCCTACAGTGTGTTGCTCTGTGTGTGTGTCTGCATGTTCGGGCTAAAAGCACAAATTGATCGAACCCATGCTCCCGAACCCAAACGTCTCGGGACTCTTTCCAGCTGACAATTATCCCTGGCCGACACCAAAGCTGGCCCGTTTCCTGTAGCTGAACTACTTCAACACATACGCACACACGCACACGCTTATGTATACCTTTTTCCGGTCGAAGGCAGTTTTTTCACCCACGCGCGCTCCCCAGCGCACACAACCACTTACATGGGACGAGTGTGTGTGTGTGTGTATGTGTGGCAAGAGGCAAGACACTGGACAAACTTTTCCGTCCAGCAGGGGGGAGACTTTTCTTTCTCCCCTACACCATCCACCTGCGCGACCCGAGAAGCTGTCTCTAATGGACTTTTGTTTCTCTTTCCGGTTGGCGTTCCCTGTTTTTTCCTTTACTGTGGCCTTGGGCGTGCGAGCGACAAACTTGGAAGACGAACCTGAGAGGGGGTCGTGCTGCTGGCGTGCATCGAAAGACCCCCCATCGTTGTCGAGCACACGCCGAAGTGGTGTTGCACTCGTCGGTGACTCGCGAGTAAATCGCTCTTCGCCCTTCGGGGGCGCTTTTGCCTAGGACCACTTCTTCTTGTCGTCCGCCGCATACACACACACTCACACACACACACACGCTCGTGTTCAGTGCTGCGCGTGGTGATTCCAGCATTACGTGACTAGCAGCTAGACAAGTGTGCAATCGTTCCATTATCGCTCGGTCCACCGTTCAAACGGTGCGGGCGGTGCGGTGCGCTATGCTTGAAGGTGAAACATAATACGGGACGAAATTCCACAGGATCAGCACGGATCCGCGGGCGAGAAGGAACGCTCACTCTTGCTCACACTGTCGCTCCACCCATTGTGGCAGAATGTGAGTGAAGGATGCCGGGGCGGGGTTGGTTTGTCTGTTAGTGTTTTAATATTTGTTCAATTTAGAGCTTATTGTTATACACACACCGGCGTTTAGATGAGAAAGTACACGGGAAGGCGTACGGGGCTGGTTGTCCTGTTTAAAGGGAATTTTGTTGCCAATGGCTGGGCGGGTTTGGTAGCATTATATTGTACATATTTTATTCAATACACACGCACTGTGATTAATTATTTTCTCTCTTTTAAGGCAACAATACTTACAACGCGTCGACAGATCACATCGTGCTGGAGGAGGACGAGAGGGGCGTCGAGAACGCGAAGCTTATCATCGATAGCATAAAGCTAGACGACTACGCCGACTATACCTGCGAGGCACGAAACAATGCCACCGAGTTTACGGGCAAACCGGCACAGGTTCTGATCACCGTTAGAGTAAGAGGTAATACTATAGTGACGAAGCAAATCACCTGCTTGTGCAGCGAACTAATCCCTGTTTTTGAACTGTAATTTTAGGAAAATATGCGGCACTTTACGTTTTCCTGGGTATTATTGTGGAAGTTGTTTTACTGTGTGCGATTATTTTAATATGCGAAAAAAGACGTAACAAGACAGAGATCGAGGAAAGTGATACCGACCAGAGTCCCGACCAGTAAGTATTACCGGAACCGTTCCGGGTTTTGTTTTGCCGCACGGTTTTTTTGTGCGTATTTTGTGGTGTTCCCCCTGGTAGTCCTTTACCCCCTCGTTGTTAATTAAGCTGGCAAAATATCCCCCCCATTTCCTGTTTTGTTGTGCCAAACAAGCGACAATCAGTCACACAAGCGAATGCAGATCGATGCTGGGATCATCACAAGGACTGCCAAGGATTAATCTCGTGATGTTGTGTGACTGATTGCTTGCTTGGTGTTTATGTGCAAGCGCTTTATATTAGATTTTAGTTTTAATTTACGTACTAGTTTACGCCCGTTTAGATGTTCGCTTACGTAGATAGTTGCTTTGTGTGTATTTATTTTCACCATTTTGAACCTGTATCATTTAGTGGAAAGTATGTTTGTAGTTAATGCAGCACGTTGAAGGTAGTAAAAGTGTTGTTTAGCAACAACTGCATTTCACAATCACATCTCACCACCTCACACTATTCCACCCACCCGATACACTAAACTACCGGAGCAACCAGAATTTAGTGTTGTTTGTCGTGTCATCTTTGTGGGAAAATTAATCAATGAGAAATGAGAAATTGCAATAGGCAAAGACGGTTGCAGTATCTGGTTTGATTCTTGTTGGAAATGCCTTAAAGGATACTTATGAACCGTACAGTAGGGATAGAATCATATAACCCTCCTCATTGCGGTATACTTAACCAATCGATTGTGTGATATTAACAGACTAATTGCCATGTACACACACACACACATATAAATATGTATTTGTTTTGAATAAACCTCGTTGCCACTAATGATGATAGCGCGCGTGTCAATGTAAAAACTAACACACAATTAATAACTAATTCAAAAACCAATCAGTATAACAAGCAATGTACGCTACCTCGCTCTCTCTCTCTCTCTTCCCCTTGCCGTCCGCTACTAAACGCCTCTATTGCCACCGCTCTGCAAATTGTTGTAATTTGCAACTTACTGTAATTGCCTGTGTGCCCGTGTTTCTTTATTTATTTTTTCGATGTCCGTCGTCCTCTCCCCAAAGTAACGATTTTTGCCTAACCGAAGCAACCTTTCTTCTTCTTTTTTTCTCTTTCTTTCTCTCTTCTTCTATTTTCCGCTTTCCCGCAGAAACAAAAACGGCTACCACGGTAATGAATCCGAGCTACGCCAAAGAAAGTAAAAGCCACAAGCAAGTTTGCGAAAGACGGGTGTGTTGTAGCCTCGGTGCGCGCGTGCCTGTGCATTTTGCGCGTATATGTGTGTGTGTGTGTGCGAATGATTTTTTTCAATGCCCGTGAGAGCGTCAGGATCCTTTCAATCCCAAATCCTTCTTCAATAAGGGTTGGTGTGTTTGCATTGGTACCGTTTGGCCCGTCCTCACCCTCCCGATAGACCGTTATCTATCCGGTTGGCGGGTGGCGGAATTGTTCTTCAGTAGTTCTGTTTACCAATCCCATTGCGGATTTCTTTTTAAAACCCTTTATTATCTCACGTGTTTGCCAAAGTCTCACAGCAAAAAAAAAACGACAACAAAGACACAATTAAACCTTTATGATATAACACACACACACACACACATTTCGCACACCGTTGCGCGCGCCGCAGCCGCCGAACAACAGCAGCCACAGTTGCGCGCCTTCTCCTCACCGCAAGCGATGCGCACTGCCGCAAGCGTTTAACTTTGTATAGGCTAGCCGCGCGCACCACCCCTCGCCTTCCTGTTCCGCACTTTGCGCATTGTCAAGCGTTAGCGTTACGAAAAGTCATCCTAATCCTTCCCCCCGCCCACGTAACGATTTTGTTTATCGCGCTCCCAAACTATCGTGGAGTCTACGTAACACTGGTGTCCCCCGCCCCCTGAATTAGCCTTTAGCCATTAACAGCAGCAACCGCAGCGTAGAACAGCAAATTACATTTCTAGAGCAGGGACAGGAAGGCAGCAGAACTTAAAGCTTATACACTATATTTTGTGGGTTTTTTTTAGAGTAGATTCGTTGATTTGTTTGCGCGCGCGCGCGCGTGCACCCGCGCTTTCGCGTGTCTGTTTTTGTTTACCGACCTTCAGCGATCGATTTACCACAGGAGCAAGTGAGCAAGGGAGCTAGTATTGGACACGTTGCGCAAGAGTAGTTAGGCCTTACCCGGACCATTGCAACCGTTTTGCAAGATGATTGTTGCAGGCACACTGTTGTTGAAATTTGTTAGCAATCTCAGTATTTTACGGAAAGCGAAGCGCAGCAGAGAATTTCGTAGCCAGAAAAGAATTACATACAGAGGCAGATCTAAAAGCTGTATTTAGTAATCGATTAGAGAGTACACAGATAATAAAAAAAAGAAATTTCTTCTAACAGTACCACACGAACGTTATGGATTTTTTTTATTAATTTTTGCTTCCATTTAGAGAAGAAGCCGAAGCTACTAGGCGTCGAATTAACTACCGTTAGGGCTAAGCATGATGCACCAGTGCCAATGCTTGCATAATGAAATATCTAGCTGCATTTGCATCCGGAAAGAAACCCATACCAATCACTTGACGCGCACACCCTTACCATAATCATCATTCACCTTAATATAAAGCAAACAAACACACTCACACACACACAGTTCTCATGTGCATGATTGCCGAATGCATGCTTTTTTTTCCGTTTCCGTTCGATCTGTGCTATCATTTTGCCGCCAGCAAACAGTATATTGAGCATTTTTGTACTTTTTTCCCTTTGTTCACCAGCTCTCCAGTTCCGTTTGCTACACTTTAAAGTAAAAAAAAAAGATTATTAATTCAATAATTGAAACAAAAACAATTTTCCCAGTAGCATGCTTTTGGTAGAACCACTCCATCTCTCTCTCTCTCTTCAGCATTCTACTAGTTTTTTTTTTTTGCCAAATATAAATGCCTTCTAAATAATCGTATGAAAATTCTTACGTATTTTCTCTCTTCTCTCTTCCCCAATAACTCAATACCGGATGCATTCTCGGTAATGGTTTTGAATCGTTTTCGAATCGAAACCCGTCTAATCTCTTTCGTCTACTGCTCACCGCACCAACTTCTCTATTCACAAATACGCAACACGAACACACTCGCTCACACACACACACACACACAAACACACCTGTGGCTGTGATCGTAACATGAAATGCTGTTTGTTGTGTGGTGATCCTGTGTGTGTGTGCGTGTGGGTGGGGAAAAACTTGGGAAAAACAATCAATCGTCAACAACTGAACCGTGTGTTCACCGTGTGTATTTTCTTTATTTCTGTGTATTATGTGTAACAATAATGTGTATGTGAATGTATTTCCGTGTACCAAAATACTGTCCCGTATGTTTGCGCCCGGCAGGAGAAGGCGAAAAGCTTCCCGAAATTACAACTAATGATAAGTCTAGCGCTGTAAGACGATCGAGCTGATCGGGAAAGGAAAAGCAGAAGAACAAAAGATCCCTAAACATGAATTGTTGACCGCGTAGAGCGATGGGAGGGTCTCCGTTTGGAACCGATTGCTGCCTGTTAGCGCAAGAGAGAGAGAGAGAGAGAGAGAGAGAGAGAGAGAGAGAGAGAGAGAGAGAGAGAAAAATATAGAGAGAGATAGAGGGATAATGGGAGAGTAAGTGAAAACAAGTGGTGTGCGTATCGATAGGCTAAAGCAGCATCTCTACCAGCTTAACTAATAAGAACAAAACAACAACAACAAAACACTTACACACGTATTTACTTTAAAACACTCAACTCACAAAACCAACTCTGCGGATAGATACCGGTACTTTTGAGAATAGAGTAATGGAGGTAACGTATTCCGTTGCGATTAAACGGGATTAAAAGGAGCAAAAGAATCAGGCCACGTTCAGGGCGCGCGCTGCTATATAGAATCGAATTCAAAATCTAAATTAAAAAGAAAAGAAAAAAACATACGATGAGCAGAAAGCGCGCACACACACACGTCAAGTGACAGTTATGTGGGGCGTGGGTAGAAAAAAAAACAAAAAAACCAAAATCCAAAAGAATAAAATCGATAGCTATAAAGCAGCAGCAATCGGAGCTGTCCGAAGGACGGTTAAAACCCCTAGACATTAATACGATGCGTAGTAGTGCGTAGTGTAATTTATGATGAAGAATCTTACTATAAAAAAAACATAAAGGAAAAGCCACGACATCTAACAAACAACATCATCGGTTGATCGCTAGCGGCGCCATATCGCGTGGGGGGCGTGTTCAACTGGAAGCGATGGGGGGGACAGGGACAGAGCCCCGTCGCAACACATACAAAAACACACAACACCGACACAGGACCTCCCGTCGTGAGTGACGGGGTGGGTTGGGGGGTGTTCGAGGAGGAATGTGTTGGATCACCATGCTGCCAAGAGTGTGTGAGATAAGCGAATCCTCGGATGCGAACGATGTGTAATTAAGGACATTCTCGACCTAGTGACATTTGATGAACAATTGAACGTTTATATTGAATCCCACCACAAAGCGCGAAAGAGAGAGAGAGAGAGCGAGAGAGAGAGAGAGGGAAAGAGGGAAAGAGATGCGATTGAAGAGTTTGTAGCCGTTACTTATCCTTACCACACCAAAAAGAAGAATGAACGATAACGAAGAAGGAGAAGATGTTAAAAACCACTGACAGCTAATACAGAGAACCATAAGGCTTATTGTGTAATCGGAAGTGTTGCAAGGTTGATGCCGGGAACGATCACCAATGAGACATTATGCGCCGAAGCAGCAAAGGAATGCCGAGATATCGGTTAATCATGGAAGTGAAAAACGTTTAAGGAGAATCGTAGACGAAACACGTTTTGAGAACATAACCTCATCCACGCATTTGCTGCTGCTCCTCGAGTGAAGAGAAAACGGAGGAGAAGGAGAAAGGTAACAATACCGAACACCGTAGAACTCCGAAACAAGCTCTTAACACTGTGCTTTACCGAGTGGGCGATGGAAAACGTTCACAATTTGATGCAGGCTCTAGTAGAACATAGTAGATTTAATAAGAAACGCCCCTCTCTTCTACATCTAAAAAACCGAATCGGTATGATGCGAGCAGATAAATCGTTAAAAGAAACACTCACACACTGTTTTATTAAAAACCCAGTAAAAAATGAATCACATCCTTCGCTTTCACCCGTCACACCACCATACACCATTTTCTCGCACTCTCTTGATCGATATAATAGTGTACGTGCATGCGTATTTTTTCGCAAAGTAGTAGTCAAACACGGTACGAGTAAAAAGGGCAAACCCTTACAGCGTTTGTGTAAAGTCCAGTACAGAGGCCTAGAACAGAGAACGAACTCCCGAGCACTCCGAAGCATTCGAGTAAGAATCAACAAAAAAGTACGATTTACCATCTCTCACCATTTTGGGTCTTTCAACTTCTTCATCTTATCGTACCCTTTCCCCTAAGCCCCATCTAAATGTCCTCGACCCTCTGCGCCTCTCTCGATCGAACACGAAACAGAGAGAAACACTCACACACACATACACGATGAAATCGATAGCTTTACATCCGTTGTCCTTCATAGCAGTAGCGTTTCGGAAGCTGCAGCTGCTGCTAGCTGCTACTACTACTACTACTACTACTACTACTACTACTACTGCTATCAATACTCTCTACAAAAAAAAACTGTAACTACTACTCTATGGAACTTTTACTACTATTTCAACTACACTTAGATAATTGAAGAAAAGCGATTGAAAAAAGAATGATAACGAAGAATGGATGGGAACATGCTTTAATAACACTTAGTGTGACGAGAGAAGACTATATGCTTTCATTTCCATCCGTCGGTGAACAGGGAAAACGAGTTGTATTTTTCTTTTGACTTCTCTCTCTCTGACTCTCTCTCTCTCTCTCTCTCTCTCTCTCTCTCTCTCTCTCTCTCTCTCTCTCTCTCTCTCTCTCTCTTTCTTGCATGTTCCTTTCTTCATCTTCTCGTCTTGTGATTTAATTAGTTAGCAACTGTTAGTAGCAGAGGCCTTTCCTTCCTTGTTTTCGTAGAGTCGTCGTAACTGCTATCGTAGAAGAAGGGGCGCGCGAATTTAAACGAACCATTTCAACAACCCTTTTCACACCACCGTTCCTGCACATAAAACACACACTCTTCTTGTGTAAACTCATCTTCATCTTTTCTCATTAGTGTATTATATTTCTATATAATAACAAAGAAGAATAAAAAAAGGTAAAAGAACAATTCACGTAGAACACGATTATAAGCTCTGCTGGTAGTGTGAAACGCATTTTAAATGAAATTCGAAGTTCGCGGGCCCCTCCTGGAACACGTACCGGCAAATGGGGCTCCAGTATTCCAGTGCAAAAGCGGTAAGAAACGGATGCAAATCATACATACCTTATATGAAAGGGGGAACTGCGCTGATGATACCAAACCAATGAAAGTACAGTAACACAACAGCAACCAAACTCTCACACTAAACGAACACATGAATCAATCGATAACGCAAGTATTTTGTACCTTGTTCCCCGTTGGTCGAGCCGATAGCCGGGACGAATCGATTTTGCCAGTTTCGTGTAACATTTGAACGATCGCCCGATGAATGGAGGTTGCATTAGTTTGCATCGAGTATTAGCAATAGCGCGCCACCGGAGGGCCGGGCCGGAGGTTTAACGTTGCTGCATGCTTTTGCACACTCACACTGTACATATTGTAAGATAAAAAGATCAGACGAAGAAGAAGAAAAAAAAACCAGAAACAAAGTAACAGCTAAAAGGGAATATTGATGATGGTGGCGATGGAAAAAGCAAAACTAAGCAGCAAAGAGAATGTAGAACGCGGGCATAAGCGCGGGTAAATAATTTAGAGAATTAAAATAAATAAATCCAGAATATAGAAGAAAAAAGGGGATTAGTGAAAAGGAGAAGCGACAAACTATTCGAGTAAACGCTAAAGCGCAAGAGCACTCCGTAGAAATGTAATAGGCATATTAATTGGAACGCGATAATAGTAAACGGACAAGGACAAACTGGGGGAAGAATTAAAATATCTCGAAGCCAATATCCAAAATATTGCGGCAAAACGGAAAACAACTCTCTAGCATTATGAAATGGCATTAAAACAAACGGCACACGCGTGTGAGTTTTAGTAGTGTATGCAAATGGGCGTATTTTTCTTTAGCTCTATCTTACGGGGTTCGTTTTTTTACTTTGAAAACAGCCAGCCAGACATACTTACACTTACTTATTTTTCCTCTCAATGTGCGTTATTGGTTTACCTGTTAGCTATGTAAAAAAAAAACAAACACACACACAAGGGATTTTGATCTTTCCTCGTTTCCGTAGCGCAGGTAGGGCACCGTATAGTAGAATAGTAGTTTTGTGCAAAAATGATGTAGTTTCCTTATTAAGAAAAAAGGCAATATTCTCACAACTCCACGAACACGAACACCACGAATTCTTAATGGAAAGACACAAAATTCAATGCTTAAGTGCAGTAACAATCGGGGCAAAACAAAATAAGACACTGTAACTGTATAAACCTTGAGGCACACTTGTACGACCAGCGTACAATGAGAAAAGTGCAACTGCAATCGATAAAAGTGGATTTATTTTTCTAAAGAAAGATAACTATTTGAAGAAAAAAATTAGACAAAACGTAAAGGTAATGAATACTTCAAGCAGGAGTAAGAAATCTCACTCACAAGATTTTTCTGAAAAGTGTTTTATTTTTCATTTAATTTGTTTAAATATCTATTCTATTGTGTTGTTCCTACCAAATCATTGTGCGCTGTGGTTGAATTTTGTTTACATTCTTCCTTTGTTTCTTTAAAAGGCATTGAATTAGCTTTTAGTAACTAATTGTTAGCGATCAAGCAAAAACAACCCCTCCAAACAAAAAACGGCAATCCAACGATTCTACACCAACCCTCCTTCTCCTGCCGCATCCTCTCCTTGCTCACAAGCAAATCGGGTGTGTGTATGTGTGTGTGGAATGCGAGAATTTGTTTACTAGTGTCGCCTTATCGAATGAGTAAGTTTGAGGAAGATTAAATTTGTAATGTAAACACTTCACGAGACACACACTTAATTGCTTAGAGAGAAGAGAGTAAAAGAGAGACAACCCCTAGAGTAAAAATGCTAAAAATTACGAAGCAAAACACGCAAATTGCATCTCGCGTACCGCCGCTGTAAGTAGAACAAATAAAAACACGCGAAACCGCACGATTCATTATTAATAGGACGAAAGAAGCGGAGGATGTAAACAGATAAGTACTATGGTGGAGAAAAAAACAAAATTGCCCACAAATTTTCTTTTACCTTCAGTGTAGAGATTGGAGCTGGAAAATGAGACGCGAAATGATATATATATATATACATATATAAATATGCAATCCAATATAGCTGCAAGCTAACGTTTAAAGCATGAAAGTTAGCACAACAGAAGAGTTGCACGAGCCGGAGAAAGAGAGATAAAGAAAGCGTTTCCGACTTGTTCAAGTGACGAAGGGGTTTAAACCAACCTGCCCGCTAAACAAGTTTAGCGCAGATTATCAAAAAATGGAAGAAGAACAAGTAAACCCAAGAAGCGAATGAAGACTTCGTGTTCATAGCCTTTCGTATTGCAATAATAGTAGTTGATGGGATAAAAAGTGTGTATTGAAATTTTACGCGTTATTTTTCCGTTTCCGTTTGCCATCTTTCCTGCGTGAGAGGATTATTGGGTTTCGTGTTGGACACGAGCGCTTAAGTTCTCTTTTTTGTGTTGTTTTGTATTTAATAATTCTAATCCTATTGTCCTAGATTAGTCTACAATGGCAGTCGAACTGTTTCAGCAACTGTTTTCCTATTCAGATCACACTTTAAATTATGCATTAAGCGAGCAAAATTAATTCGTCCCAGCCAGTTTCTCCCTTTGGCCCCATTTTATTGTATCGGAAGCGATGGCGAAGGGAAAACAAAGAAGAAGAAGAAGAAGAAGAAGAAAATATATCACCAAATTGTGTGAAATATGCGCAACCGTACGATCACAGAACTGTAGATATCTTAAATAAAATACTTGCAAAATACGCATTATTATGCATTAAACCGGAAAACAGAATAGAGAGACATAATCGGCCGACCGGTCCGAGGGCGACGAAGAAATGGAAGCGCGCCAGTCATATTGAACTAAATACAAAAAGGTTTGAGCGAATGGAACAGTGAAAACAAAAACCCACAGCAAGGACACACATAAAACAGTCAAACACACTCATACAGCACAGTCAGATAAGGAAACAAAATCAATCGAGTCAGATGGTTCACATTAACGATCAACTAAAAATAGCACATAAACCGTTTTTAAACCCCACAAAACAGCCACAAACGAGGCGAAACGAGAGTTAGAAGAAAGCATTCTCAACAACCACCACAACACCGTGTACGATCGCGTTTTTAGTTTTCAGGCCTCCTTTGATGATCGTTGTTGATCCGTGATTCTTCGTCGCATCTCTTAGTGTGCAATAAAGCCGTGTGTTCAAAATGCGACATATAAAAAGAAATATTTGCAAAACGGTAACTCTTTCAACGTCGTTTCACCTCGGTACGGATTCTCAGTGTTCCTTATTTATTCATTCTATGCACAACGTGCGTGTGGGTGTGTAACGTTTGAGGGGAACTACACCTCATTCAGACAATTTTGATATCACGTTTTTCATGCACATCACAGAAAAAATAACCTTAAAAAAAAGAAAGTTATTCCACTACATTTGTGTGCACAATTGTCAGTTGAAAAGAAATGCATTTTCAGCTCTCCTTTTTGCTCTCTCTCTCTCCTTCACCCTCACCACCACCATCATCAAACACTAAATGTGGTCTAACACCAAGGAAAATGTGGTGCAAAAGCTCGGTGCAAACCAGCTATAAACAATTTCCCAATTTAGCACACACACACACACAAACACACAGACAGACTAATCGTGTATTAAAGGCTAACAATGTATTACTACTACAACACCTCCCCCAGAAGCAAATCGCGGCTTTTGAAAAGACTAAACTTAAGGCAAAGAAAAAGAAACAAAGCTCGGATAAATTGGATTCTAAACAAGAACGAAACGAACGAAATATGTATAAGAATGTGAAAACAACATACATGAGAAAAAGAAGAAAACTGAAAGTAACCAAAAAATACTCCAATGTTCCTCTTGAAACAAAACCGACATGATGATGCAAAACAGAAACGACAACCAATACAGGAGAACAACAACAGGAACCCGGCCGTTGACAGCCAATTGATAAAGTATTGATTTTGCAATACTTTTATCTTATCACACACGACACTACTTTTACCGAACCTCCCCCTCCTCCCTCTCAACCCACTGAGACTGAGCGGTGTGTGTGTGTGTGTTATTTGGTTGATTTTTTACGTCGATTGTTCGATCAAGTGATCAATTGCTCGCGTGTCTCCATACATGTTCATGTTCGATCTGCACCATCATGGGGGAAAAATTTTCCTTTTGAAAACACGTTTCAAACTCATAAGCATATGTTTCGTTGGATGTGTGTGTATATTGGTTTGGGAAGGAAAAAAAAAACTCGGATAAAGCACACACACACAGCACAGCACTGCACTGCACTGCTCGTTACCAAAAACAGATATTGCGTTTCCCAGGTAGTGCGTTGAATTATTAGTCGTATGTTTACTTGTTGCAACATCGGAGATCGTCCTTGTACACACATACACAGCAGCAGACTCGTAGTTTGTGTTGCCTCCTATCTAAGCGCGTTATTATTATTCTAATTATAAAGATAGACCTCTGACGCTTTAATCCCGTCAACCCGACAGCGCCCGACAACGCGTTGTACCGCGGGGGATTGATGTGTGCGAATGTGTATTGCACTATTTATTTATTCACTAACCTCATTGTTGATTACCACTTAAGCTGTTTAACAAACAAACAAACAAACAAACAAAAATCCAAAACTATGATGAGCGTATGGTTAGGATGAGAGAGGAAGAAATAAACTCCACAAAACAGATTTAAAATTATTGAAAATGATCGAGTTCAGGCGTGTTCTCTTTGTAGAGGTGCATACCGTTTACGTTTGCAGTAGACATATTTCGTTTTGGTTTTAATTTCGTTCGAGTTGTGTTTGCTACTGTCATCTAGGTACAGGTTCAAACCGAAACGCGGTCACCGTTTGCCAATAAATTAACAAAGCAAAAAAAAAACCCCCACTCAGCCATTTACAGCAAAACGGTAAACGGATTGATTGGTGCGTGCGCGTGGGTTTGGAAATATTTGTGGCAAAATCTATCTATGCGACGACCGGGTAGAATTGAAAATACCGATTTGTAAATCACGAAACAACACTCTCTCATAACTTTAATTGCCATTAAATTACCCACCATCCTTCTTAAAAAAAACCTTCGTCACAACTGCTGCTCTCTACAGCGCATAAGCACACACCAAAAACAAACAAAACAAAGTAAAAGAAGAAGAAGAAAAAAACCATTAGGCATTAAAACGTAAAAGTTATACAACAGCAAGCAACCGAAAACTGAAAACAAAAGAAAAAAGAACAACAACATGAAGCAAACCATCATCCGTAGTGTGCGAACGATTTACAGTGTGTAAGGAATGCAAATAAACAAACAAGAAAATATTGTAAGCCGAAAACAAATTTGAGTGTGTGTGTATGAGCAAATTATGCGAAGTGTGCAAGTGTGTGTGTTAAAGAGTGTAAATGCGAAAAAGAAGAAGAATAAACATAAAACAACAAACAAGAACAAAACTAAAACTTAGAAACAAAAATAAGAAGCAAGAAATAAACACACACACAGACACATACCAAACAAGATGGTAGAGCACCGTTTGCTGCACGTACGGTGAAGAAGAAGAAAAAAGCGGTACGAATAGCTAAAATAAATAAAAGAAAATGAAAAGGTAACTAAATTTAAAGCAAACAGCAATTGTAGGAAACAAATAACAATTAACAACACGGAATAATTGCATCAAACACTCTCACACACATACACACTCGCAAACACATACATTCTGAAAACACGTGGAAAAGAAAATGAAATGAAATAACAAACTTAAAGAAATAACAAAACAAAATGAAACAAACAAGCAAACAACAAAGAGATGCAAACAAAAAAGATGCAAAATAGTGGAAAATCACACAGTGGTACACGGAAAAGAGGGTAAGGAAGGTCATTGCGGATGGGTAACGGGGAAGCGATGGTGAAACGGTTGAAGCCAGCAAGCAAAGAAGCAAGTAAAGGGATGAAGAGACAGAAGAAGAAGAAGAAAAAAAACTACCAGATATTGTTATTATGTATAATGTTTGACCAATAAAACAAAAACCAGTTGATTTAAAATAAGATCATGCTGTGTATCGTGTGTTGCCTGTACTAACTCTCAATCTTTGATGTACGTCACTGTGTGTGTGTTTGTGGTTATGTGTGTGAGTGTGATTGTGTATGTGTGAGTGACATTCAACATAGCTGCTTTGATTGTAAATGTTACACATGGAAACAAAACATTACTTTTGTGCTCTTTTATCATGTTTCATTGTTCTCTTCTCGTTTATTATACATTTCTTTTGTTTGTTTTGTGTTTTATTTGTTTTATTTTTGTTTTTAATGTTTCATATTTTTATGCATTTATTACGACCTTTTTGTTTTTTCTCTTTTCTTTCCTTTTCTTTTATCACTTCATCTCTTTGCAGGGAGAAGCTAAAGAAGTGATGCTCCTCGCCACCGCAAACGTTGCCTACTCCACAGAAACTGTACATAAGCTAAGTGATTACCAGTAAACAGAAAAGCAAACATTTCGAGCAAGTCCGTGGCGACCTGCAACGACCAACTCCAACCATGTCCTGGGTTTCTTAACCATCATTATCACAGTGTGCTGCAAGTAGAGGAAGGCTTTGGTTACGGCACATCAACTTAGTTTGTGGTTCGGAGTAAAATTACACGGTTTATAAATATTTTCAGCCTGTCTTTATAAGGGTTTACTTTTACTAAGTAAATCGTATACACACATACACTCACGAAATTTAAAGTCTTATTGTTTTATTTTTGTGGACAAACAAATGCCACATTTCCTTGTATTATTGTCACAAAATGTGTGTTTCTTCACTTGTTGTTTTATTTAATCCTATCAACATGAGTTTCGATTAGCATCTTGATTTTTAGACTGTTTCAAAAGATAATTTATGTTTGTCCTTCTAAATGGATACAGCGAGTGCTATTAAGATAAACCATTTTCTATGCCCTAATAGAAATAACCGTGGCATAAACGATGGACCAGTTTTATCGTTTGTAATATATGAAAAAAAACAAACCATTAAAATTAAAAATTAAAAACACATTGTTGAAAAACTAAAACCATTTTGCATCCATGGTCTCTAAAACAGAGCGAAACAAGCGACGGATTGAAGTGAACGAGTCTAGAATGATGCAACATAGAAGCAGAAAATCACACAATTTTTATTGAAACAAAAAAGGAGGAACAGCCACGCTCCAACCTGCAACTTCAACTGCATTCGTTTTCTAACAAATTATATGAATAAAGACCACAATTTCTTTGTAAGTAGATAGCGTGTAGCAAGCAAATAAAAGAAAAAGGCCAGAGTGTAATGGAAGCAACACAAAAAACATTGTAATTATAGAGCCCATAGCCAGGTTTGAACCGAAAAAATAGTAATGTAAACCTTCCTTTGTGTTTAAGTTTTCTTCTACCGTCATCAAATCAATTCAAAAAAGGATATGGAAACAATTTTTGTTACATACTTATTGCAGTAACCTCTGACTCTGGCATTTGAGGATCGTTTGAATAGTACTTAAGTGTTGATCTGCAACACAGATGAACGCAATGCAAGAACCCACTCTACCGTAACGTCAGCACACAATACATACGTTTTAACAGAAACAAAATAATCAAAATTAACCTTGTTCAACGTAGGGCCATTCGAGTTTAAACTATCGGTAGATGATTGAATTGACAAACGAAAACAAAAAATGCAAATAACACAAAAACGAGATAAGGAAGGTAAAAATACAACCCCGAAACGGTTCAACACGTGAAACGCAAAAGCAAAATAAATACACGAACATACACACACACATACGCACGCCCTTTTCTGGTGTGGCATCTTTTTTGAATAACATCGTGAATATCGGCAATGTTAAACTATTTCTAAGTAAAGTACTAAAATTAGCGAAGAAATAAATCGTACAGTGGGTTTGTTTTTCTTATTTTTCCCTAACGTGCCAGCATTTGCCGAGGGCGATATGAGCATATGATGACATAAGCATGATGAATAAATTAATGTTTTCTGTCGTAAAGGTAAGATTTCTTACAGATTTCAGATATTAAATGTACAATTCAACGCAATTCTTAAAATTATTCAATAAGAAATTGGATAAATTTCGATAAACGTGGTCATATTGCTCCGGCATCCCCTAAAATGTACTTACACACTGAGACAAAATGAGAGAGAACACTCTTCTCTGTGCATACTGATTTTCATTTTTTTTTACTGTTTTACTTATGACAATATTCTACTTGTTTCAAATGCTTTCAACTGAATAAATATAAGATTACAGGTACAATTCGACAACGTTTATATCAATATCTATAAAAACTCTTCCCATTCGTTTCACATAAAACAACCGACGATTGGTTGCTCACCCCTGTCTTTGCTTTTTCTCTCTATCTCTCTCTCTCGCATCAAACGTCAACGCTCTCGCACTGTCGAGGCGTGCCTCTCTTCGTAACGGCTCGCTTGCTCATTATTCGAAATCCATCCATCGAGCGGCGCGGACGTACGTCTGTGGGCTCGTGTCATTTGGGGTGCATCGTCGTCCTTTCCCACGAGGACGTGTGATAATCCTTGCTAAGGATCGTGTGTTTCTGTGTGCGCGTACCGGATCTGGAACCGGTTTTTTTTAGTCTGTGCATTATTTTTATGTGTAAGTTTGTTCGTTTTTGAAACAGTTTCTCTGGAACGGCAAAACCACAGTAGAAGAAGTGTGTGTGTGTGTGCGCGTTAGAGCGTGTGGCTAATTATTGCACCACATTGTTCTCGGTGGATGATCTTCAGTCTTCAGCCCATGTTTCCTGTGTCCGGGTATGCTAAAATGTGTTTATTTCACTGAAGAAAGTCACATTTTACATGAAACAGGGCGGTGTTGGCTCTCGCCCGTTTGTGTGTGCGTGGTGTGGAGCAGTGCGTAGCCCTACAGTGTGTACGCGGGGAGACGACGCCCCGAAAAAAGAAGAAACAACAAGTGACCGCGACGCGTGATCTTTTGACCGTTTGGATAATTGTATTAAGGCCGCCTCCCCGCGAGGGTAGTGTGCTGCTGCTGGTGCTGCACTTCACTGTCCCATATATTCGGCTAGCTAATCACATACAAGTGTTCAATTGTTTTTCTTCCCCCCCTTCACAGAGCAAGAAGCAATATTGTGTGTTCTTTGGTGTGTATCCCCCATCGTGCAAAAGGTTGTGTTGTGTGTGCGCGAGTGATCAAAGCAACCCATATTTCCTCGTAATCACCAATGATGCTGTGTTGTCGAAAGTGAGAAGTGGTTTTTAGTACGAATTCCGTGTGAAATCAAGCATTTTGCAGCAGCGTACACCTCAGTTCGAGAAAAGTTGGGTGTTGCCGCGGATCTCGTGGCGATCGCGTCGCCTTCGTCGTCGTGGAAGCTTGTCTGTCAGTGTGTTGGTGCAGGTTCGCGGAACGGTGTACCCTCCACTCGAGCGGCGGTGGCCTGCTCAGGGTGGGCGCGAACGTTTGAAGCAAACTGTGAGAAACAGGTAAGCAAAGAAGAATGCAAGCATATATCGGTATGCGTCCGTGTCTGTGTGCGTGCGTTAATGCTGCCAGCAACGTTTAGCGGGCAATACTTTTAACAACAGGTTGCTTATTGCAGGGTAACACAATTTAGTATGCTTTTAACTGGAAAATAGAGTACGAAGTACGAAACCCCATTACCACGAAATGCGATTCGCATCAACCAAACAACACCTGCCCCGCCCGACCGAATGGAAGAAGCAGGTAGCTTATCAAAGAACTCCACCTGCACAAGCGGGCGAAAAGCAACGAACCCCTCCCTTTTTACTTCTTGGGCACAAGTTTGTTGTCGTTGACTTTTTGAATTTTTGACTTTTCATCTCAGGCAAGCCATGACTCTCCTTCTCGTTCGTCTTGTCATTCTTTTTGACTCATGTTCGCCAGGTCGCACACCAACACACACAAACACACCTGTTGATGGCGATGTGTTGTGGAAGATCAGTCCAAAAAAGTGGAAAAGAAGAAAAACATGCCGCACCGTACGCAAGCAACCGAAAGGGCGTGGATCTCTTGTGCCTTTATGGTGGTGTGCGTTGCGCAGGGCAAAATACCATGTTTTGACTCACAAGTTTTTGGTGTGTCTCTATTGATCTGACTAAGAAAATAACTTTGATTTGTAATGTACAATGTACATTTCTTTTTTTTTGTAAAGCTTTTAAAAGCAATCCAACTGCATCAAGAGAGTGAATGAATCATCATCCCCTGTTGAAAAATGTGCTTCTTCCAACCGCAAGGGGTGTAGCAGAGAGATCGCGATCGTGCTACACCACACGCATACACACACACTCCTCTCAGGGCGCATAAAGGTGTTCGCGCATCCACGCCCGACAGACAAAGAGAGCGAAATTTACAGGCGAGGGGCATGTAGAAACAGGGGGAAGGGGTTCGGTCGAAGTTGTGTTGTCCGCCATAGTCGAGCGGCAGTGATTTTTTTCCGAATTGAGAGTAAGCGCGCGCAGCGCTCTCTCGTTTGCCTTCAAATTACATGGGGCGCTCTCGCGATACAAAACAGCTGATCAGCTGATACCCCCTCCCTCCCGTTTTTTTCCTCTCGCGCTGCGCTGGAGCGCGGATCAGCTGTTCTTGCTCTCTCGCGTTTCTTTCGGTTTGCGCTGCGCTGTTGCCGCACTTGCGCGCTGCGCTGAACACCCCCTCCCCCTCGTTTCTTTCGTTGCGCGTTGTGCGCTGTGCGCTTTCGTTCACTTTGATTTGCTGCGTAATAAAATCGCATGCATCGAAATAAATTTAATTACATCAAACTCGTTTGATATTTTTACACTTTATTGAAACTTAAGGCACAGTTCCACACATCGCTAACCACAATCTTGCCACAAAACCACACATATTTTTTATTATAAATATTAAAAAAAAAATCGTCACTTCAAGCACCCGCCTTACTGCCTGTATGTTGTGTATGTTGAATACTGTAAAAAAAGCATTGAAATAAAGCAGCATAATTTACATATTCATGTTGAATTATGAAAGATTAACGCTGCTTTATTTCAATGCGCACAACACTTCAACACTTGAAAATACGATCGACGCCGTAATAATGTGAATTGAAATAAATAACACTTCAACACTTCACTTCAAATTACATCGAGCGCCCGGGACTTAGGCTAAAACGCGCGCGGCCTCACACTGCGAAGGCTTGAACTGTACTGACGATTTTGTGTGGTAGCAAGAAAGGGAACGCACGAGGAACACTCGCTGCACTAGTGCGAGCGAGACACCGACACCAGCAAGCCGCTGCGAGAAAACCAAACTGAGCGCGCTGGCTGAAAGTGAACGCACACATTCACACATGTGTGATTGTGTGAGTGCAAAAACTGTGTAGAAAGCAAAACACGCTCTCGCCGCCGCGTAATTCCGCGTATTTCCAACCGTCTCCCCCTGCTTCTACATGCCCCTCGCCTGAAAGACGCACACTTTTACATTCTCATTGCTAGTAGGGCGCTTTGTGCACACGCACACACGCACGTCTGGCCGTGCTTAAAGTTGTACGTAGAGCTATGCGTAAGCCGTCACCTATACATGAGACACTGGAGGGAGTTTGACCGGGTTATTTATGCTGCTGTAGGTGGTGGCGAGATGGGTTGGTTGGGTTGGGTGGTATCACATTCTATCAGCGATCGGACAAACAATAATAATTCGTCGTCTCACACACGCCCCTTTGAGTCATCTCTCATTTCGCAAAACTCTTAACTGTGGTGTTGTGAGCCGCGGGATATGCAAAATTGTGTGTTTTTTAAATATTGGATGTTTATCATATCATGTTAGAATAAATGTCTAATTTACATTTTATCTAAGTAATCTGCACCATATAATTATGTATACTATAATTATTTTGGTAGCAGCATGCAAAAGCAAAAATATATGCCGGTATGCCTTCAACTTATCTTGTCTGTTGCCATGTTCTCCATCTTCTTGAAAAGTCAAATTATATTTTAAAATAAGCTAAGCTGGGTATCTTGAGCACAAAAGGAGGTAACCTACCTACCCCGTCGCATAAGCCGACTGGAGAGGGAAAACATTGTGAAAATGATGTTTGTTTTTCCCCTCGATTAGGAATTTCATTGTAGCGTAGCGCTAAAGCTGTTTGCAACTGTCTTCTCCATCCCCTCCGACCCTCTAAACGTTGAGGAATGTTTACAAAATGTTACTCAAATAGAGGCAAATACTTTTTAAATTAAAAAATCCTAACAATTCCCCATCGAACGAGAGACATCAACACACCTGCATTGAAAACTTTCTACTTACCGGGATGATGTCCCGTGTTTGCGTGGTTTAATGATTTTCCTGGTATTTCAACCATTTTCATTTCAAGTAAGAGACAGTTACTGGTAATAGGAGAATAGTAGATTCTACCTTTTCATGCAAACGAGTGAGAGTAAGCATTTTTTCGTGTAACTAAAACGATAAGAAACGAACTTAACCTTTAAAGAGCGTGGTCGATACGAAATCCTCACGAGGAAAAACGGCCCAACAGTGTGGCCGGTGGTTGGTTGTGTGCTGGTTCTGCTATTGCCGGCTTACTTGTTTACAACCGGGCCGGTACCATGGTAACCGGCATTTTTGACAGCATGTTTGCCTCTGACATCGGGTTTTTTTTTCGTGTGGGTTGAATTTTAATGAGGAATAAAATACAATTTGCCCAATTTGAACTCAACATTGTATTTAATTTTGTATGAAATTAAATTTCTAAATGTCAATAAAAGAGAACAAAATAATTGAATAGTATTGTGCTTCAGACAAATAGCATCAAAATGCTGACAGGAGAATGATTGATTTTTAATCAATATTTATTCTTCCTATTCATCTTTATGAAAAAGTAGTTTGAGGCATTAAAAGGAAACGAAAGGGCTTAAAGAGGTGGTAGAGTGGTTCGTTTTCACTTTCATTGGAAAAGACCGTAAAAAGGGGTCACAAAAATAAGAAACGTGAATACTAAATTAGCACTTACCTCTTGCTCTCTTACTCAACTTTCTGTAACAACGTTAAAGCACAAGCGCGCGCACGCACACCAAATTATGCTAAACAGGAATCGATTGGTGACAAAAGCAGGAGATGATTTATGCTTTCATCCACCAGCTCTCTTCCCGTGAACTGTGTGAAGGTGGTAATAAATGCTCAAAAAGAGATTTTTGTTTATACGGCTACAAATTATCGGTTTATATCCCCAGCAAACCAACCTATAAATTAAATCTAATCTCCACACATTTTGATTTGTATTTTTGTGTTACCTTTTTTACACACACATTCTTGTTGAAATTCGCCAGAAAATGGTTTGTGGTTTGTATGAAAAAAAAATGGGTACATTTTCCGATTTGCTTTCGGCGCAACACAAAATCAATTAGCCCGGAGCCGAAGCGGCCATCCGTTACTGATATCCCTTCCTTAAATCGTTTGCCGTCTCGCATGCATGTCCAGCCGGCAGCAGCAGCCGCAGTTTGTCGTTAGTCCTTGTGCTCGTCTGTATGTACCCTTGACCACCGGCTCTCTTCAACCACGTGAACGCTTTTGAGCGATTCGTCCTGTCTGCTACCCCACGAAAGCAACCGCCGAGCGGCCGTGTCTGGTCCGTCTGTTTCCCAACTGACTAGATCCTTAATGTTTTCCCCTTCTTTTCCCCCAATGGTGTGTGCGTGCAGACAATTTATTCGTTATATCAGAAACCTCCCCGAACCGGAAGTATGATGACAATTCGCTTTCGTTTTGCCTCTCCATCCATACATCCTTTGGTCGGCTGCACGCGCTCTCTCTGCACTCAGCCAATACATTAATTTGTGTATCGGAGGAAAAGAGGAGAAGGACATTAAAGGAAAAATGCAAACGCAATGGGTTTTAATGTGGACACAAAAGTGCCGCCACGCGCCGCACGATCGAGCTACACTAATATGTTTGTTCTGCCATTTTCACGTACAACACACGGGGGGGGAGTCGTTGTGTGATCATTCCCTTTTCATGAAAATGGCATGTCAGGGACAAACGGTTCAAGATTCGCGCATAATAATTACAATGGTCCCTGGGTGTGTAACGTGCATTGTGTGCTTCTTCCCATCATTTATTCTCTACGTGTGTCCCTCCTTTCCGCTTCGTGCAGAATAGTTGTGGTTTGTGATTTGGGAATTGAATAGATTACATCGAATTATTATGGTTGAATTATGGGATAGGAAGAGAGAGGATCTCCTCTTCTCCTGTCTCTCATTAGCCCCAGGGTCTTTTTTCCGGGTGACATACTACACCATGTCATGTAAATATCATCCCGTGTGTAAGCAGGAACTCTTCTTCTGTCTGTTGATCGACACCGACAGTCGCCCTGGTGGGACAATCACATTAAAGGAAACCGTTGGCGGCCGCCGCCGCGCCTCACTTAAGAAGCAAAAAGGACATTCATGTGAATCACGAGACACATCATAATTCTCTTACCTCTGTCCTTTGATATATGCACGGTCAGCCTTTTTGCCGCCGTCTTGCAGGGGCAATTTTTGGTAAACGAAGGAAGTGGTGTGTGTGTTGTATGATCGTAGGCTATTATTTATCGCCTTCCTGCCTTTTCCGGTGCGGTTCTGGTTCCCCCAGGTCTCATCATTTTTCACTCCATAAAAACCATAATGCAGCAGTGCTCTTTTACCAGTCGTCCGGGGGTTTTAGCTTTGGCTAAATTATTTATCAGAAATTTTTGATCTTGGTTGCTGTTTTGAATTAGGTTTTAATCAAATAACCTCTCGAATGGACAACGGGTGGACAAATAAACAACAGACAGGGGCGGCAAATATTATACAATCGAGTAGGAAAAAGGGACATGCCGGTAGCAGTGGTTCGTTCTGTTTCAAGCGTGGATATAATGAAGCGATAAGAGTGGCCCGAAACCTCGGACCGTTTTTTTTCTTACATCCTACTTATGTGTTTTTGTTCCCTCTGAGGGGTGGGGTGGGTTGTCGATTTGAATGCGCTTTTTACACGCAAGAAGTTGTCGTCTTGCCTTCTTGTCCCTTAGCTTTAGCTGCAACGGAAGTGAATGTTTTTGTTAAACGATGTGGCGTGGCGGTCAATTGGCGATGTGGGCATGGTTTTTTTTTTCTAATGAATTTAATACAATATTCATGGTCCATTATATAATTTAATAATAGACTTATTTCGAATAGGGGGTAATCTAATAATACTAAAGATAAGCTTATTTTCCTTGAAAATTGTTCTTTTTTTCTCCAAATTATCAAAAACCTATAATACAAATTAATTCTACTACGTATCGTCTCACGTGTGGACACACACTAATCCAGCAGGAGCCACCGATATTCTCCCTGAATGGCTTCTACTCTAGACAAATTTTAAATACCCAAAAAAACAAAAACTCCTTTGGTACATACGTTTTTGTACCTTCTTTACCTTCGAAGAAAGACGAGCAGTTTGGACAACTTTGGGCTGTAGGCGGCGGTGTACAATTACACCAGTCTAATTACTATAACCATTAGAGACGAACGAGCTTCCAAAATAAAGCTGTCGGTGAGGCGTGTTGTTGTGCTTCTTCATGTGTTCCGAATCCCTTTTAGACGACGAACGGCCGAAGGTGAAATACGATGCAACTGCAGACGATCAGGAGGAACTGCAGAGCGCATGTAGGTTACTCTTCTGCTTCACTGACGCCGTCATTAGGGTTTTGGTGTGTCGTATCTTTCTGGATTATCCCTTCGGAGAAAGAAGCTAATGAAATAAGGCCTTATTTTGGGCTGAAACTACCTTCTGACGCATATTTTAAAAGGTGCCATATTATTCTCAATAAATAAAGTTCTTCAATGTGTCATAGCTTTTGAATGATTGCATTTTTATTGGAGGAAGAGAAACTAGAGCGTATCATCAGCGCGTGTGTGTACAGCCCCGCCACTCCAATAAAACGTTTGTGAGCTGGAGACGCGAACCTCTCCTCTGTCATTATACCCAAAAAGGGGCGGATTTTGGGTGCATCTCTAGAGACCACATGTGGAGAGAATTTTCAATTGACTGTGTGTAAAAAGAGTATGGGGGACATGGTGTGTGCAATTTGTCATGCGTGTTATTGATCTGCTCTATTCTCTTCTGTTCCTTATGGGCAATGAAACACACTTATATTTTGTTTGCACATAAGGTCTCGTGTTTTAGAGCGCTCGAGCTGTACATCAGCGCTGTGTAGTGCATTAGAGGGGTAAAAAGTACCGACAAACTCGAAAAAAAAGGTGGATAAGACTCACTCCATATCGGCATGCTTCTGACAACGCCCCCGTGGGGTTAATCCACCGTACAATATTCCAAGACAAGACAAAAAGGGCAGAACGCCATAGTCACGGCTCACGGCGGCGATTGAGACATTGACGAGTATAGACGGTGATGACGACGACGCCGCTCTAGCTTGGGTAATTGGCTGTTTGCAAGAGTATTTGTGTACCGAGGAGGTTGGGGAAGGTTCTAACTTCCGGAAGACTGATCCTTAGACAAGACGGCAGGGAAATGAGTGGAGGATAGCCAGAAGCCAAAGAATTATAAGGGGATTAGCTAGACCGCCCTACCGTTACTCACTCACTTCATACTACACCACCAAGAATACGGTTAAAAAATCGATTGGCAATGGCCAATGGCCTCTCCCCCATAAACCTGGGGGGAGTCGTCATACGAAGAATTTAAGTGAAAGTGTACTATTTAGATGTCTGAAGTCTATGTAGTCGTCTAGCCCCCGTTGACATGGAACGTGACTGATCGTTTTATGCAATTGAAGGCGGCTCCGTCACGGCAAGTAGCTTTGGACGCGAGACATGAAGATGAACGCGCCACTTTCAGGAATTATTTCCAGCTAATAATGTTACGTGTCTCAGTGGGGGATCGAGAGAGTTTTTTTGTTGGTTTGTTGTGTTACACCCGCGCCACTTAAAAAACTACTGGCCATTTTATTTGCTCTGCGGTGTTGCAACGACCCCGCGGACATTCTGCGCCGTCATTGCCAGATGCACGAGGCGCTCTGTCTGTGACTGTGCTGTTCGAACTTCGAATAGAGAGAGGTAAAGGACCTGCAGTTGACGGTTATCTTTTGCATTTACTCTTTGTGCTTAGTGGTTCCACACAAACACCACACCAGCGAACATTGTTTCTGTCTCGCTGTTGGTTAGTTAAAGGGTGACGCGCATATAAGAACACATGCCTGTGTACTCTCCCCCGTTCAAAGCCCCCTGTTTTAGAATGAATGTCCCTATTTTGGCCAGTTGTGTGTTTGCATATGAAGCTTGTTTTTTGTATCGGTGGTCCAGACACCGAATTTTAGCTTAATGATAAAGCGAAATTACGAATATCGTCAGTCAGTCACACAGGGGAGCGTGCAGCTTTTTACCAAATTAAGTGTGGGATATATATGCAATAAACTCACCGGTCTGTGAACGGGCACAATTACTCAATTTGAATTGCTTGGTGGTACGGGTAGAACCTCAAATAAAACAAAGGGATGTGGAATTAGACGGGTTGGTTCTTTTATTAATTTTATGGACAGAAAGGCGTCAGGTGCAAGCCGTCCTGACTGAGGAAGAGGAATAACAAGGTGTCAACAAGACCAGTGTACAATGTAATTTCATTAACCACACTTCAATGCTACTAGTGCAAGGATAGTGCCAAAAAACGCCTAGAGTTATGCAATTTGCATCTCCAAACTTTACTTTTACTGCTTTGTTTCGGCAGTGTTAAGCAAGAAACTCTTGTTCTGAGGTGACTAATTAAAGCACCTTGTTGGAGCTCACTCTGAACCATTACTAGACCCCAACACCGAGGGGAAATTAACCCTTTCGTTTGCATTCGTTGGTCGGACTAATGGTGAATTGTTTTTATGCAAAACATAAGACAATGCCCAAACCCACATCCCTTTGGTCATTTGATATTTTAATCATTATTTAAATTGGAAAGAAAAAAGGGGAGAAACTGTCTTGTACACTTGCACTACTTTCCCCCCCCCCCCCCCGCCCCCCAATAAGGAAAACGGGGTGTAATGGCACAAGGTGATTTGAAACTTTTATTGCTTTTTATGTGTTTTTTTTTTTGGAGAGAGAGAGAATGAGAGAGGGTGTCGTAATTGAATCGGGTTTCCTTAGTGGGCATTACCGCCGTGTTCATGTGTGTGTCCAGTTGGAATAGCTTGTGCGGTATATGAGGGATTAGTCATAAAACACTATCATTAGCACACGATTGCATTTTTAAAAGCCTTTTAGCTACAGTAGTAATATTTATTATTTTTAAAACACACACGGTGTTGAGTTTTTGGGGTTCTTTTTATGAGTAGGCATGCCTTTTTAGTGGGTGGGGAAGCACTTTTTATGCTGCTGCTGCTTGCACCGTTTATTGTTGTTGAACGTACGTGCCAAGTGCATTGAGAACGATCATGTGAGTGATCATAAAAAATGGTGATAAACACACATACACACACCCTTGCCTAGATCAAAGAATGGCACTTCAAAAAGAATTCAATTTCCCGTACATTATTACGATCGCACACACACACACTGTTTACTTATTCTTTCTCTAAGCGGGGGGAGGGAGGGTTAGCGGGAAATTATTGTGTTTTCGTTTACCATTTTCTCGCGGCGGTCAGGAATTCCTCTTTTTTGAGTTATGGTTGTTGGAGTAATTGTGTTTGGTTAGAGAGAGAGGGGGATATGCTTTCGTTTGCTGCTTGTTATTCATTACTATTTCCTCTTTTTACTTCCACGGCACACAACCACTTGAAAGGAGGAAATCTTTCGGGTCTTGTGCTCTTGTTATTACTGTTTTGATTTCTGAATTTCAATGTTACGCTTAACCCAGTTTAAATTAAAAAAAAATCTGTTCGAAAAAAATCGAAAAATCCATTCCTCAGATCGCCAAAACAAAAAAAGTCGTTTGTCTATTTAACAGATCTCGATCAGAGATTGCCCGCACTAAGCGCACATTTGGCAAATAAACAAAAACACTCTAATGCCTATAATCTCTGGCAATAAAGAACAGCAGCTTCCCTTGTTGCTTGTTGTTGCCCGTTGACGCAATTCTTCATCCCTTCCGATAAAAAAATACACACAAAAAACGACGAATCGAAAGAATGCTGCACTCTGCTGCTGCTGCATGCTTGATTGCACCGAACGGAGATTATCGGAATCGCATTATGTGTGCCTCAGTCAGTCAGTGCCGGTTTACGAGAAGAGGGGAGAGGGTATGGGCACTGCAAGAAGGGAAAACTAAAGCAGGAAGTAACGATTATTGGGCAACATTGAGAGGAAGAGAACCGACGAAAAAACGTCGACACACAAAGCTCTGTTTAGTTTGCCGAGGAGAGAGAGTGAGAGGATATGACGGTTTATCGACGGTTGACTTTATTCCGTTAATCCCAAGGGAAAAGCAGTAACACTGTTTGGTCGGAAAACCTGAAACCCAGGGTGCAGGGGCTCTGTTATTTGGGTCAAGAAAAAGGTGCTCTTGATTTTCGGTGCCTGGTGGTTGGAAGGAGCACGTGTCTGCAGAAGGATTTTTGCGCCATTTTTAACAGACGCCGCTCATAGAGAGAAGGAGGAGAGGATCTGCTTGGTATGAAGCTGTAGGCACGCGTGTCCTGCAATCTGAAACTGTTTTTAATTCGTTGAATAGGCAGCAGAAGAAAAGGGATACGAGCAAAGCCGGAAACAGCTGCTGATGCGAATGATTTCCTCATCATCAATTCGTAGTTGGCGTCTGTCTCCTCTCCCCCAACATGCTTTGCAGTGTGCAATGATTATGCTCATGATGGGCGAATCTGTGTGAGGTGGATTTGATTTTCACACACCGCCACCAAAACTCGCACGTGTCCGGCACATGTGCTTCCCATATTCCCTTCACCACGTGCGCTACAGGGAATAGAAAAAAGAGGAATAAAAATTCGCTTAACTTGATCCGCGCTTGTGTGCGTGCGCGCAGGAAGAGGATCCTCTCGCCCAGATGTTCCGGGGATTCTGTTTCGTTCCAGCTGGCGCTTGGTGCTGCTGTTTTTTTTTGTTCTTCGTTCTTGTCATTTGCTTTAAATTTATTCCATTTCATTTCTCTTATTTCGTATCCTGTGTGTGTGTTTGTGTGCTCCAGAAGGAGCATTTTTCTGCCAGGCCTTTCTGATGTGTTTGATTGATAACTGCATTACAACGACTTGAAGGTAGAGGTAATTTGATATGCCGCCGCTTCGCTTGACAGGAGTAGTGTGTACGTGGAAGAGGGACTATGATGAGGTGTCACCAATGAGATTGTGCAGAACATATGTTTGTGTGGGGATTATCATGATTCGGTGTTTTTTTTAATCAGATTTTTTATCGTCAAGATCTTCAGTTTGTAACGTAATGTAACGTTTTTGTCTTGACTGCGTTACATCTTAAATTAGCGATTTTAACGCTCTCTATGTATTGAACATCATCGAACCTTAATCATCGTTTTGGTACCAATCGAAACGTCAAGATGATCGAGTATTTTCCCTTAATGTGTTGTATCAAGTAGCTTTCCCTTTCCTATTTGTTTTCTCTCACCTAATTACTTGAATCTCTTCGGGTGTGCGGGTCTGTGTTGTCTATTGTGTTGTTGTGCGTGCAGAAATAATATTTTTCGCCACCTTTAGTTTCCGTTCCTTTTTCGACGTCCCTTTCGCCTTTGCATTCGTGTGTCCTGTAACCGTAAAATTCTGCCAACGGTTTCCAGCTGCAGCTCGTCCGTTCCCTTCACCTTCTGTCCCTTGAGGCATGTGTGTGTGTGTGTGTTGGTGCACCTTTTATCAATGCTTCATGCATCATACGCACAACGGCAACTGCACCATGTCCAGAGGGGTTGCTGTGCACACATTACAACTACTTATCCCTCTTTACCTTTTGCAACGAAAGTGACGTGAAGGACACACTTTCGCGTGTTTGTATTGAGCGGGGATCGGGGGATGTACAGTGTCCAGTAGTGTGGGCTCTCTCATGTGTGTGTGTGTGTATTTTCGCTTTTTTGTTCCTCCCGGCGCGGCTGGTCGGTGTGCACCCTTATTAGATCCGGATCCGGTACAGTGATCACCCCGCTTGTGGTACTCGTTCCGTTTTAAAGGTTTTTTCTTCTGCGTCTCTTCACCCTTAAATGAACGAATCATTTGCGCGGACACAGGCGGCGCACACATTACTGCACGAACGAGAGTAGAACGGCCAACGGTGTGTGCGCGTGTATGCACTTCAGAGGGTTGTATGCACACACACGCACACAGATACACTGTACTTTTGGATTCACTGGGGTGGTTGTGGCCCCTTTTTCAGTGCCACTGTGCTGCCTGCACCGGTTGAAAACTCAAGTTCTATTTCCGATAAATCAGTATCTATAGAGGAGGGGAGGGATTGGGAGGGGAAAAGGAGAAGGGTTAGGAAGAGAGGGTGTGATCCTTATGGTTTCGATTTCCGCTCTCTCTCTCTCTCTCTCTCTCTCTCTCTTTGTGTGCAGTAATCGTAAAATCCTTCCGGAGCCGGGCAATCCACTTTTCCATCTCATCACCATGTGTTTTTCTCGCACTGTCGGAGGAAATGTAGCAACGACAGGGGAAAAGAGGTGAAAGAGAAGAAGAGGACCACGTGCGTTTGGTGGTGCTGGAAAACGATTGAAATGTATGTTTTTATCCAATTGTTTTCAAGTGATTTATTGGTAGCGTGGAAAAACAGGAATGTGTCATTGTGTGCGCTGTTTGTGCGAGTTTCACTTGGTGTGTGTAGAACAGTGAGGAGATGGGCATGTGATCGTCATCCCTCTCACTCTATCGCTTTTGTATCGTTTTTCGGTGAGGTGCATTTGCTCTACTGGCCCTTTGCTCCCTCGGTGTAGGGTGACATGCGTTGAATTTGTACCTTTTAAACACCGTGTGTGTTACACTGGCAGCGGTGGAAGGGTCTTTCAATGTTCCATCCATCTCGTTGTTGGTGCTAACGTTTTAAAGTTCCAGCTGGTCTTTGGTGTATGAGTGGTTGATTTTTGATGAATAAAATGCTCCTGTTATGTTTTAAATATTGGCTTGAATCTACTGCACCAAACACAAAAAATGTCAATTAAACGCCTAAAAGTATGCAAACCTCATTACAAAAGAATCCAATGTAACGCTTTAGCTTCCCTTTAAGATTTATATATTTATTTTACCAAAGATTGCATACATTCTGGCGTTCTTCATGTGATAAGATGTTGCCAATCACTTTACGACACCCGTCAAATCCCTCAAGTGTGTCAACGAGTGTGCTGTTAGAAGCCATTCCCGAATCCCACACCACGCGTGTACATAGAGAGACCTACCTATAAAGCTGCATTTTTATTTGCTTTATCCTTTTTGCTTTGGCCATATCACACTTTTGAGATAAAGACACACGACAGGAGCGACAAACAACAACCGGGTGTGTGTACCATGCAAACATGACAGGCTCAGAGGCACCGTGACAGACATTAGAAAGAGGTGAATCGGTTGGAAAGGAGAGAAGAGGGTTTATGCTCTTCTGTTTGCATTTCGGATTGATCCTGCCGCCGTTTTTGGTCCTTCCGTACAAGTTCAAAAGCACACAAACACACACAGACACAACCACAACCACGCACCCTGTCCCCGGAAATGATTGGTAAAGAAAAAGGGGTTACATCTGCAGGGGAAAAGGGGATGGCTTTTTCTTCCATAACGTACGAGACTACCGAGGAGGGAAAAGGCTAAAAAACCGGTTGCTGCTATTCTGTTGTTTGTCGTTGGCAAACATCCCCCACGTACACACACACACACTGACACACTCAGGCATGGCAGGGCATGGTATGTTGTGGCCGGGCCGAATTGTGCGATAAGAGATGAATTTCCCGTCACAGGAAGAGGACAACTGTTTGCAGAAGGTTCGGCAAACGAGGTAGAACTGTGGTGGTGGGTTGTTTAGTTCAGAAAACTGTCAAGAACAAATAGGGCAAGAGGACACAAGTGGAGAGAAGCAGGCAGTGTGCCGATGTGTGTCTCTTTTGCTCTGATCGGATTGAAGACGGCTTCCCTTTTTGAGAGCAACACACCGGAAGTAATTGGGACAGGTAATGAATACAATTTATTAGCCACTCGATAACAACAACGACGGGAGGATACGATGTGTTTCGGTAATCGAGTTGGCATAACGATGTGTAATCCCAGTACATTGTGCTGAAATATTGTCTTTGAAGAAACAACCTATTCCTTGGTTTTTCGGGCACTTGGCGGCGGCACGTGTGTCTTGTTAAGCTCTTTGCACAACTTCTTCAAAGGGGAAGAATTCGTGGGAAACGATTGACAGACCCGTTCGGTCTTATTTGTTTTACTGCTTAAAAATGAATTTTCCATGCCATGTGCTGAGTTCCAAATTCCCCAAATTAGCTCTAAACTGTGCTCTCGTTACGTCATATTTTAAATTTGGAACACAACAAACGTCTAACGTCCAATGTGGAGGTTCCCTTTTTGACAAATTGCCCAACAAATTTGTATTTAGTGACCCAAACGAGAATTTTCGTCACCCAGCGAGAGAGAGGAGTTGCCGTTTTAAAAATGCATTTTATGCTCATTACTTCGCAGAACACAGATCTGTCATCTGTGTTTGTGTTTCTTTCGTCACGAGACACGGAACCCACTTACTGCTGCTGCTGCTGCTTCTTTACTCGTTTGTTACCTCTTTTCTGTTTCCAATAGTTTTGGTTCCAATATGTCATCGCAGCTCGTACATCTTTCCTCGCTAAGGTTTGAAAGCCCAAAAGGTGTTTTAGGTTATGGTTTGGAGCACTAGAAGAGGAAGATATCCCAATACCTCTATGTGGTCACAATGTCACAAATCTTATTGTTGGACCTCTCCAAAGATGCATACTTCTTAATAGTAATTTAATATGTCGTTCTCTCGTTTTGGTGGCGACGTGTGCCTGCCGCTTGTTCGTTCGTTGGCTCTTATTGATGTGGTATAGAAGTATGCTGTCGACGACATATCTTCTGGAATAATTCTGGACAAACGGTAAAAGGCAGAAGTGGGCCCAGAATCTAATAGAGAAGGGAGCCTGGGAGGATATGTGTGTCTCTCGGTGTACATGCTGTCAACAAATTCCTTTGCGATCATCCGTACCTCCTCCTCCCTCTACGTAGCCGCAACCAATGCTTCGTCGTGTCTTTGTTGAGAGATATAGTCCACTTTGGAGAAGAAATATTTCCCAATACGTCCTCGTGCATTGGGTCGCGTGCTGTACTTCTCGAATGCATTTTGGTGCGCTGCATCTTTCTCGATGCCGAAGAAGGGGCAGAGAAAGGCAGAAGAAATTGGAGATGTAATTTTAGGAACATTGAAAAAACGTCAAAACAAACACACCACACCACACTAACCCAACATTGTGTGGTTTCTTGTTGAGGGAAAGTCTCAGAATCCTTGGGGTTGCGGGAGGAAATAGAAAGAAGATCTGTTGTCACCCGTGAGCGACGTGATGACGGTGTGGGGTAATGGCCAATGTGCGCCTCTTGTGTCGTGTGTGTACTCCGTGTTGTACACACGTTCTGTTGAGTAGAGATTGTGTGTATATTTATCTCAATGAGGAAACCACTAATGAAGACGACGACAGATAGACGGCGGACGGACACAAACGGCATTGAGAGGAAGAAGAGAGGACACAAACGGGCGCGTGTGCCGTGCGACAAATCGTTCGATCTCTTAGTGCCCAAATTTATTTGTTCCTATGTCCACAATTTTGCTGTGTCTCAGGTACTAGCCCTCTAAGCAATGATCTTTTTGGTGCTTTTCTTGGGCTTTGGAATCGGAGTACATTTCTTCGTTGTTTCGTTGTCTCAAATAACCTTGACGGTGTTTAACAACCAATCATCAAAAACAAGAAAACAACAGGAAAACATTTGTTGAACAACAAACCCAACATAAGCCACACTATGCTCCTTTCAACACCCGCAAAATGTATTCAATTTCTCTCTTGTTGGGAGGCAACGCTAGGTAGATAAAATAGTACTTTTGTCTGGCAGATTGCATACTTTTAGGCTTCTTTGTGTAGATATAGTTTTATTGAAGAAATAATAATAATTTTTCTAATAATGTTTTTTTTTATATTTTCTTTCGTTTTAGGTAAATGAAATAGAGCTGGACGCAGATCTCGTTTGTGCTACTGACGGCATCAAAGACCGCCTTAACGTTGAACGACGAACCTCCGATACAGCAAGCAAGGGGAAATTCTTCCTTATCCCTCGTGAGCCATAAAAGCCATTTTTCAATTTCAACTAGTAATTAAATTTCGTCGCGGTTTAAAACAGGGAAATTCTCTCAAACGCGCACAACTGCATGCAACTGGGTGTGTGTATACCATTTCATTGCATTCTGCATTTTCACTTGTTCCGTTGGTGGTGTTGCTCTGGATGCAGTTAGTTCTATCAGACTAGAGAGAGAGCGAAACACACCAGTTGGTGGTTGATGTAGTCATCACACGTTGCCCCTGGAAACAAGAGAAGGGAGAGAGAGAGTGAAGGTATCGATGATTTGATCGTAAAATATTTTATTTCCTCCTCCTTACCGGGCGGCGGGAGTTGTTGCGCATCAGACCTCTAGGGGATAGAAGAACCACATGGTGGTTTTGGGAGAGGATCACTTTACAGATGGGTAGCAGAAGAACGTATCAAATGTTGGCCTTTTTGATAAGCCATAAGTTAAGGTGGTAGACAGGACTGACATCATTTAAGAGCGTTTAAAACTCCCTATTTTAAACAACGTTTGTAAGGAATCGATTATCCTCAGCATTTTCCATAGGGTTTTGCTGTAAAATTTACGATCATTTTTCCCAAACGTTCCAAGTGAAACAAAAACCTGTCACACATGGTCATAGTTTTCGATATTTCGTTAGGAGCAGAGGGCTGCATTATGAATTATGGGACGAGTTTGGTATTGGAAGCCGTCGTGCATGGTTCATTTAGCATCCATTATTTAAAACATTATGATCGTTTTTCCTCGCTACAGACCCGACACTCTCTTTCTCTCTCTTTGTCATAGTGATAAGTAAGAAGAGAGAGGAGGGTTACGAACAATATCGCCCCGCCGTGGTGGTGGTGGTAGTAATTAGCGTTCCTATTCTTTCGTCCCACCGATGGATGTTTTTAGTTTGTGAACCTCCAAGTGCGCTGTGCTGTGCTGTGTGTGTGTTTTTGTCGCTTATCTAACACCACTCCCCGTAAATGTTGTGTCGCGCATATTATAAACGGTTAACTATATATGGGAGCGGCGGCGACCCAAGCATATGTAAACGGTTTTTGATCCAGCGCTAGGATAATTATGAAAATTGTCGCTTCTTCTGTATCCGTTTTGCTTGTGTCTGTGTTTCTGTGATACAACTATACCCGCTAATAGGTGTATTAGTTTTTACGTTCATGCTTCGATGAGTTTGGTTGCGTTTGGCGCTTCAGACTGGTTTCAACACACTCATTGGAAAATTAACAAACGCAGCTGCGACCAAAACCTCTTCGCGTGTGATTTGATATGAAATCAAGTGTAAATTTATAATGTTTCATATCCGTGCATTATGCTCCCGAACACACACCCAGGAAATGGGCGTTATTGTTGTGTATGTGTCTGTTGGTTTTCTAATGCATCGAATTTAGGTTCTTTGTCAGAACTGGTTTAATGTTCTGCTTGCGCAAACTCTCAAGCACTCTTAACGCGTTGTCGGGCTTAAATCATCCTTTTTCCACCGAACCAACACAACATTGAATTGTGGCCGGGTTGGTTGGTTGTGTATTGCCCACAAGCACTACACAAGTCTTTAGGGCACAATTTCTTCCATAATCGGAAAGTGTGTCAAAACCCATATTCTCTCCCCTCTGTCTGTCAGTGTGTGTGTGTGTGTGTGGAGACGGTTTCTGGTGAAGTGAGAACGACCCGAACCGCAATTTTGTTGCAGTCCTGAGGGCAAAAACTGCCACCGAACCATGAAAAGGGGGAATGCTGTTTTTGGTCGGGGTAGTGGTGCACCCTCGCTGTTTTTGCCAATATTTTCTTCCCCTACGACGCATCCTGGCTTATAATCTAATTTCCACGATTTGTGAGTGATGATTAGATTTGCTTTAGATGGGAGGAAGGGAGGGAAAGAGGCGTGATAAGGCGAGGAAAAGGGAACCTCAACTGCTGCTGCAACTGTGTAACGCCTATAAGAAATGGCAATAGAAATGGAAAAAGGTGGTGTTGGGCTACTACCGACATTGGGCCGAGGGTGGCACATTGAAGCGGTTTGTGATGAAAATTCCTTACGTCACAAAATGCCGGGAGCATCACCGACCTAGCGAGGAGACGTCTGCTATTTAATCACCACCGTGCAAGGTGCTGTTACTACCCTACTATTTTACTCAACCCGAGAATAATCGATGGAAGAGAAAAGTCACCCAAAAACGCACGCTGAAGAAAGTTTTCACTCCCTGCTGGATACGGTGTTTGTGTGGGTAAAATGTGCTCTGCTTTGCGGGAAAATGTTAATCTACCTTACACTTTCCTTCATTTTAGGCCGCTTCAAAACCATCCCGATGGCACTGTGGAAGGGCTCTGGTCAAAGGCAAGATATTGGAAAACAGGGGAAACATGGCACTAACACATACCCTCACAGAAACCAACACACGGATACACACTGCATGGCTGTCGGATGGATAAATCCGCAACAGCAGCAGGCTTCCCGCCATTAATTATGAAAGACTGTTGACGACCGCACCGCGTCCCCGCCGTTGGAGCTGGAAAGGCGTCACGGCAATATTGCTAAATTATAATGAGCGGCGGACGATCATTTGGCGGACACTTGCTTTCCACAGTTTTTGATCGAATTTGTGATAGCTTAAAGCTTCTCTCAAGTACGTTCTTGTGAAAATTTGGTTAGAAAATTGACTTTTTAAACTGGTCTTATTCTCCTTGTTGGTGAAGGGACGTCTTTTTGCCGGCTTTTTGGCAGCATTTCCCAAGCGCCTGTGCTCTCCATCACGTACTTAAGATGCCGCCGGTTGCCGGTAGAGGAAAGTAAACCATACTTCACTTAAGTTTATAATCCCATCGAAAGCTGAGCTGGTGCTCTTGGTGTTGTTGTGAGAGGTTGGGAAATTTCGTTTAGCATGACACATTTTTCGCACCATTAATTCTAATCAGGAGAGAAGATTGTTAATATACCGGCTACCGTTTAATCGATAGTATATAATAAGACAATTTGTGTGCCAAGAAGATAAAGAGAGGGATATTTTAAAGTAGTTTGTTTGAAATTTTAATGCTTATAACGCTCCTTAGATACTTAGATTGCCAAGACATACGTCAGCTCCATTCACGTATTTAACTCAACTTTTGTAATTAAACATAAATTATTCCATTAAAATCTCTCCTCCGGTATTCTGACCAGAAATCTGTTCCTTTAAGTCGTCCCTCCGTCCTTCTAACTAATTGAGTGACTGTCTTTCGCCCGTCTTTCGCTTCTCTCCAATCGATTTTTACGACATTACGACAGAACACCGATTACAGTAGCTTAACTATGTCGACGTGTGCCTTCTCTTTGCATAGAGCCCAGTTTTGGGGAGAAACAGGCTGGTTTTAATTAAATTTTACGGTGATTCCTGCCCCCCGCTGCTTGCGCACTGGTTCATAAAACCGGTAGCCGGCCGGCAAATTAAACACGCGGTGGAAATTTTCATTTAAACCCCACCGACGATGACGACGGAGATGAGTAAGGGAAAAACAAACCCATTCATCCGCTTTTTCTCCAAACATTCGAAAAGAAAGTCACGTTCCTGGCGGTGATAAAGATAACAGAAACTTCAAACAGAATTCTGTTGTCGTTGTTTTTGTTTTGCTTGTATTTGTGTGAATGTTGAGGGTTGAACTTTTCACGGTCCTTTTCCTCTCCACCGGTTGGAGAAGCATTTTCTTCATTGCCGTTTTTTTATCAAAGGAAGATTCTTTCTCCCCCTCATAATAAATCGGGACAGGACATTGAACCAAATACGCGCGTTCTTTTTCTCGTCCATTTACAAACCCGAGATCGAAAGAGAGACGAAAAACGTGGCAAGATTTATTTGAGTGTACCTCCCGGAGGTGATGGTGTCTTCTCCAGTGCTTCAGTTATAGCAATTGTGGAAATCCCAAGATGACATTTCACGGTACCGTCAGTCCTTCTTCTGTCTACTCTCCCCCTAGACGCTTCTCCAAAATTTACCCCAATTCTCGGTGAAGATCTGTTCTGGAAATTCGGAACCGAAGCGGCAATATATAGACTCTTTCGCTTTCATATGCAGGTCAAGTAGAGTCAGTATTGCTCTCTCGCCGTTTGCCCTTTTTGGATTGTTTTTGTGGGCCATGAACGATATTTTTATGGCACAAAAAGTGCCTCTTTCGGTTGTTTGTATTTGGTTGGTAGTACCATAGGGGAATAACTTTGGTGTGGGTATGATTTATTGCTACTCTTCCGGGAAAACTCAAGCAAGGGCGGTGGAAATTCCTTTAATTTCTAGAGAAATTCCTCAATTAATGTGCTGGGGACAAATAGTAGTTTGCTTGGTAAGTGTTAACTAGAACAAAGGGATTCTCTCTCAATACCAAAGTAGGCCTTCTCGTTAGTCAATCTAATTTGCCTGAAAGTATGCAACACGCTTGACAAAACTACTCTAAAAGTGATGTTTGATATTTTGAGATTAATCTCACGCTTTGATTATATTTTAAACGGTACAGAAGTCTCTTAATAGTTCACATTTATTTCACACCCAATCCGAAGTTCGTTTCTTCCCTCTGCTCCTTTGATCAAAATCATCATTATTTACGAGATATATACACCATCGTCAGTTGATAAATATCGATCCAAATCACGTCAAAAGATGTAAGCAATGGAAACCCCGTGCCTTACTACTAGCCCCAAGAAGAACCTGAAGGCCTGGTGTGTAGTGCACGAGTTTGATGAAGGAAAAGCGCATCGTTGATGGACATCAGATTTGAGTGTATGAAAAAAAAAACCCAAAAATGATCCTCATTCCGGTACCAAAACGATCGACGGCAGAAGAGAAAAATGAACATAACAGACTAAAAAGGGTTCATCAGAGATCAATCTGCTGTAGTAGATTTCATCCCCGCCCATTTAAGTTAGCAGCAGTAGGTCGGTCGGGTCCGGTTGTGTTGTGTTTATGTTATCGTAGTAAATTATTTTCTCTCAAAACCACTCCCGCGGTTGCGTTCTTCCTCGTCATCGTCGTCGTGTTCCGGATGGCGTGTGTTGTACCATGTCTTCTTCCCCCCTTAGGCGGCGTGTGTTAAGGAGGAAGTATGCAGTTTGTATTTTTAGAAGAACATTAGAGCTCTATCTTCTTTTCAAGCTTGTTGCTTGCCGCACTAGATGTGATGGTAGAACATATTTTCACTTCAAATCTTGTGGTCATCGGAAGATCACATACGTCCATTTTCCTTGTCCATTTTTCACTCCAAAATCATAGGAAAGATATTGCGAGAGTTTTGTGGATAAGTGCAGGATTGCTACTGCCTTTTCTTCCTTTTCTACTTCTTTACGGATAGGGGAGTTGTTGTGGCTGTTTTCTACTACTGCCCCAATGATGCAGGGATACCGACACGATCGGAGAAATGATGATCATGTTTCTTCAGTGTTGTTGCGTTCTTGGGGAATGTATACAACATCCTCTCTTGGATGTAGGTTATTTCGTGTCCAGTGTTCTGGAGGCACGAGCCATCGTACGTGTGGTGCGTGCAATGTGGTGCATTCTTCAAGAAATGCATCCAGTGGGATGTTTGAAATATTTCACGCAGAAAAGCAGTATAATTTATTGCAACAATACGACGGCTATTCCGGAGCGAATGGTGTGATGGGGTTGGGTACCATCGACACATTCTTCCCATCCATCTCACACAGTCTTTTTCCCTCCATATGTGTTGATGTTATGGAGCGCGCGTGGTGGTAGGTCGTCAGATTTCTTCATGGGCTCGTCTTGTTCCTCGTGTTTTGACTAATATCTTGCCACCAGCGAAGTGTGAAACGATTGCGGTAAACGCACATCTGCTCGGTGGGAAATTACTCAACTCTTTGACGTTGCAGCTGCCAGCGCTGTGTTGACAGTTGTGCTATGTTCTTCGATTTTTCTGGATCTTGAACCCAAGAAAGTACCATTCTAACATATTGTATCAATTCTGAAGAGTATGATTTCAACTCTAGTACAACATTATGAACTCCTTCTTTAGTACATACATCTTCTTTCAAAATATTCGTCAGAATAACCGATAACGAATAGGCACGCGCTCTTGTCTCTGTTGCGCGTGTTTACTGCAATCAAAGTATCGTTCGAACACATCAGGATGCATGCTGAAGAGCTGCTTCTGGACAGTGTCAAGAGCGGTTGGCAGTGTGCCTGAGGCTCGAATGAGGGAAAGTGTTTCTACCACTTTGCCTTTTTTCGAAGTAATTATGTTTCTTCTTTCAGAATGAAAATCTTACTCTCCACATCTGTCTATACGATCGGACGCGCGTACGGGCCGCGCACGTACAGGCGCAGATGTGGATCGCTGCCTCGTCCGTTCGCTGGTTGATCGATTTCAAGTAGAATGTTTTCAAATTTGGTTTGAACATTGTCCGTAACTAATCTATCGCTGCTCGCGTGTGTTGAATTCTTCCACTGTGGGGTGTTGTTTTCTCATGCGCTTTCTTCCTTGTTTTTGAAATGTCTGGACATTGGGGGGATAAGACACAAGCCGCGCCGCATCCCCAGGTCAAAGTACTTGAGTGAGGCAGACAGCCGAAGGATAATGTTACGCCACAACACACGTAACCGCAAAACGCTGGTCATATTGCAATAGGAGAAAAGGGAGGGCAAACCTTCACAGTTGAGACCACCCTAAAGACTTGTTTTCTAACATCTTGAATGGTTAATAGACAGTCTCTTGTCTGTAGAAATCAAGAATAAATTCTGGTCAAATTAATTTAAAATTAATCGCACAAAACACACACACGCATCATCGATCACGAAACCATCAACAACGCTATGTACGATTGGCACACAAAAACTCTAACCCCATTCAATGTCAAGAACGTCATCCAATGCACACACGCGAGCCTTCTTTCTTTTGCACATTCAATCATTGATACCCGCTTCCGGTGGCTAATTTTGCGGTCGGCCGTTGCCGGCTGCGCGTAACATGATACGCGTAGAATAAAAATGACAAAACGCCGGTCGCGCACGACTCTGCTGCTGCATGCACACGTGGTGTAGCCGTCGCAGTCAGGAACCACCACGCCACCACACAGTGGTGTCTCGCTGCTGCTGCTGCTGCTCCATTTAATTGTTTGTGTGTTGCATTGGACAATGTTCCTTTGTGAGTCGAACTTGGGAGATACACACCTAATACACGGGATCACAAAATCATGCGGTGTGTGGCTGGTATTTTTCATTCATTGTGTTTGCATGCATGCCCTCGAAAAAATGAAATAGTGGGTAGTTCACGGTCACGGGCTGTTGAATCGATTGGCGGACCTAAAGTCATTAGAGCAGTGGTTAGAGGTTTATAGAAAAAAATGGAACGAATTCATAATTTTTTGAAACTATTTTGATGATGAAAATACCAAACACTTCTTATTCGTAGCTTTTTGTTATGAGCATTGCATACTTTTAGGCGTTTTGCACACATTCTCGTGTAGATATCAATATAAACCTAATGCTACCAATTTCTGAGTGTCTTTCTAGGGCAAATAATACTAATCCAACTTTCCCGTATGTCTAAACGAAGACAAATTTCTACCAGCGACCAAAATACCGTGAAATCATGTGTCAAATACCCTTTTTCTATCATGGTACAATGGCCGTGATTACTCTTTCCCGATACGGAACAGCGACAGTATCATGAGTCACACTGCATGAAAGCATCTTCTCTTAACCTTTATAATCCCTTTATATCCCTTCGTTTTCCATTTGATTGTATGTGACCTTCAGAGTGTGTAATGCGTTGTGGTGTTGGATTGTTATCGATTTTTTCGCCGGCCGGCTTTCCATTTCGTGTGCCAACAGTGATGGAGGTTACAGGAGGCGTTTGTGTATTGGAGAATGAGAGGAATTCTATTAAAGTTTAACCGTTTTGATCGCACAGTTTGATACGGTTGACATCATTGCAATGTGTTTGTTCTCCCGGGTGGTGTTTTCAAAGTAATGCCCTATTTAAATCAAAGTGTTCATTTACACACGAATCCTCTTCTCCTCTTCTTAACGCCATTTCAACTACATCAGAACTGTACTCAAGTGGTTTTTTTTTGTGAAATGACTCTCTTTATATCGGTGTAAAACTTCCATTCCATCCTCATCTCGTTGCCGTCTTCCGAGACAGTAGGATGCCACGGCCCGGAGCAAATATGAACCTCGGATGGTTCCTGTTTGGCGCCATGATAAACGATCTTTTATTATGTTTTACTCGATGAAGATAATGCGACAGAGAATCATCAGCATCATCTCGTTACTTTTAGCCTGGCAATCTTGGCAGTCATTTTTTTGTGTGTGCGCCGCCTCATTCGCGCGGACGCGCCCAATGATTAATGAGGCAAAGTGTGTGGCAACGACCGCAGCAGCATGAAACACACTCACTTTTAGTAGCCGGCAAACGAGAAAGAGTTGAAAGAGTTCGTTTTTATTAGTGGGAAATCCGCATTTAAAGTGGAGAATCAGCTTACCAGAGAGGAGCTACTAGTCAGAGCTTCATTTGCATACATTCTTCAATGATAATCATCATTGTAAAGGGGGGTCTCGTTTTGGTTCGTGAGAATCTTTCGTGCACATTTTGGTTAAGATGTTTTACTCGAAGATGGTCCAATGATCAGATAATGATTAATGAAGTGGTAGGACAGTTAAGATACACACATAAGGAATTTATTAAAAATGACAAATGATTATTCTTTTATGTTCTTTTCGAAGAACAACATTGATCATCATGCAAGAATTGCATCGTACAGCATCAGGTCCCATGTGTTTTGTCTAACGCCTTCTAAATCCCATTTCTGAAATGAACTTCAAACTCCGTAATGTCTTTTGACCTCCGCAACTTCCCCCTATATCGATGCACAACAGAAGCATGTAATGATACATCTCTGACCGGCAAGGTCCACACTCCCTCTTCTATTTCGCAATTGGTCATCTATTGGCGTTCCACAGCTTTGAAACCTGTGTGTGTGTGTGTGCACATCACATGTTCAACTAGAAAAAGGTAACATGTGTGACTGTCATTAACCGATCTTAAATGATATTAATTTTATGGCATAATCTCTCCAAGCAAAGCCCTACTGTGGAGAGATGAACACCTAGAGGAGGAGGGATGTGCATTACTTTGATGTGTGAAGTCTTTTGTCCCCTGCGAGGGACACGATTTGTCGTAAATCTCACCCCCTTTTTAACGACTACAACACAAACCCCGTTTTCTCTGTCTGTGGCCTGGTCAAAGAGAGACCATTTTAATATACACTTCGACATCTGTTGCACATAATCGACGTGCGATACTCATTTCTCTGCTGTCTTTGCTAACCTATTTTCTATTTCTCTATTTCTTTTTAGAACACAACAACGATCTGGCTGTGTAAAACACATATCCAACGCCATGAAGGCTAGTAAGCATCCGACCACCCGCGGGTCGGATGCAAGGACAACACCGCTGCTGCTGCTTCTGTGCTTGTTCATCGCGTCCCAAGCGAACCTTCTCGTGCAAGCGCAACAATCGCAACCACAGTCGAACGATGTCAATCGCTACAACCCGCAGGACCCGTTTGGTGGCCGACAGCAGTACAACCCGCAGTATCCAAGCAGCCAGTACGATCCGAACACACGCACCAATCAAGGACTTCCACCGTCGCAGTCTTCCGGCACGAACTATCAGCGTGACTACTACGGCAACAATGCTGTAAATGGCAACAACCAAGACTCGAACAGCATCGACAGCAATCGGTTCGGGCAGGACAACCGAAATGTGGTCCTGCAGTCGACGACACCGCGCGATTACTTCAACCGCCAAACGACACCACCGTTCCGCACGCGCACTTCGAACCGCAATCCGTTCTCCAACAACGACTACGCCGCCGGCAACTCGTTCTCCCAGGGCATTACGTACTTTATCGTTGCGTCGAAAATGGTACGCCCGGGGCAGGTGTACAAGGTGGCGGTGTCGGTGCTGGAATCGCATCTGCCGCTTACGGTGCGCACGAGTATTTCGCGCGATGGCGTCGAGCTGAGCAGCGAGACGAAACCGATCACGGTCGGTGTGCCGGAAACGATGCTGATGCGGGTGCCACCGACCAGCGTGGTGGGCGAGTACAAGCTGCGGGTGGAGGGCTCGTACGACAAGAACTTTGGCGGGTACGTGTTTGCGAACGAGACGAAGCTGATCTTCTCCCAGCGCTCGATGACGATCTTCGTGCAGACGGACAAGCCGGTGTACATGCAGGGCGAAACGGTGCGGTTCCGGGCGATCCCGATCACGACCGAGCTGAAGGGCTTCGACAAGGAGATGAACGTGTACATGCTCGACCCGGCGGGGCACATTATGCGGCGGTGGCTGTCGCGCCAGTCGAACCAGGGCTCGGTCAGTCTGCAGTACCAGCTGTCGGATCAGCCGGTGTTTGGTGAGTGGAAGATAAGGATTGAGGCGCAGGGCCAGATCGAGGAGGCCCGGTTCAACGTGGAGGAGTACTACCAGACGCGGTTCGAGGTGAATGTGACGATGCCGGCCTTCTTCTTCAACACCGATCGGTACATTTACGGGCGCATTATGGCGAACTTTACGAACGGCACGCCGGTGAAGGGCAATTTGACGCTGAAGGCAACGATTCGACCGATTGGGTTCTTCAATCCGGAAGCGATCAATCAGATGAATCGCGTTGGCAATTTGGGGCGACTGACGAACCTGAACCAGAACGTGCCTTATTATCTGCAGAAGACGAACCCGGATCTGCTGAACCAGTACAACCCGCAGAACAGCTTTAGCAGTCAGATCGGGGGACGCGATCAGGGCGGATACGATGGCGTTGGGCAGGGGTACGACGGGCGCTACTCGTCCAACAACTTCCAGGACTCGTACGTGATCGAGCGCCATCTGAACTTTGACGAAGAGTGGCCGTTCTGGATCAAGAAGCCGGTCGAGAGCGACTCGCAGTGGGACTCGTGGACCAACACGTACCGGGACAGTTTGCCGTATCTGCGCTTCTTTAACGGCACGTACAACTTCCGCTTCCCGATGGCCGAGCTGGCCCAGCTGGTGCCGAACCTGTCCGGGATGGAGATCCTGTTTACGGCGCGGGTTGGCGAGCGGTACTACAACGAGATTGTGGAAGGCTACTCGCTGACGCGCGTGTACAACTCATCGATTCGTATCGCTTTCCTAGGAGATTCGCCACAGGTTAGGGCGGGCAATTTTTGTTGATGATTTAATGAGGAAATCTTTGCTGATTTGCTTTTTCCCCTTCATTTTTAGGTATTTAAACCATCGATGCCGTTTACCGTGTACCTGATCGCGGAGTACCACGACGGATCGCCCCTCCCGCTGGATGAGTTCAATGCGGGGCGCATGGAGGTGTCCGGCACGATCGATAGTCGCGCCTCCGGCGGGCGCAATTCCTTCGACAGCCGCGTCCTACACATGTCGCAGAAGGCGGGCGTGTGGGAGCTGAAGCTCGACATCCGGCACGATCTGAACCTGGAGAACACGAAGCAAACGAACGAATTCTTGAACGAAATCCAATCGATGCGGCTGGTCGCGAACTACATCGACCCGTCGGGCGAGCGAGCCTCGACCGAGCTGCTGCTGCTGTCCCACTTTTCGCCCAACAACCACAACATCAAGGTGCACACGAGCACGACGGACGCGAAGGTGGGCGAGTACATAACGCTGCACGTGCAGAGCAACTTCTACATCAAGGACTTCAACTATCTGGTGATGTCGAAGGGCATCATCCTGGTGACGGGGCACGAAAACATGAAGGGCGGCGTCAAGACGATGGCAATCACGCTGAGCGCGGAGATGGCACCGGCCGCTACGATCGTGGTGTGGCACATCGGGCGGTACGGGAAGCTGCTGACGGACAGTTTGACCTTCCCGGTGAATGGCATTTCGCGCAACAATTTTACGGTGTTCATTAACAACCGGAAGGCGCGGACGGGCGAGAAGGTGGAGGTGGCGATCTACGGGGAACCGGGCTCGTACGTGGGCCTGTCCGCGATCGACAACGCGTTCTACACGATGCAGGCGGGCAATGAGCTGACGTACGCGAACGTCATTCAGAAGATGCTGTCGTTCGATGAGCACACGAACGGGACGTTCAAGAAGACGTGGATGTCGCACGACGGTGATCCGGATGAGCTGGTGTACTATCCGGCGTCCACGTTCGGGATCGATGCGAACAGGACGTTCGATTATGCGGGGCTGGTTGTGTTCACGGATGGGGTGGTGCCGATGCGACCGACGATTTGTGATGCGGCGCTGAACTACAGTGAGTGTTTGAATGGGCGCTGCTATCGGACGGACAAGCGGTGCGATGGGTACATGGACTGTGAGGACGGGACGGATGAGGCTGGGTGTAGCACGCGCAACGAGACACTGCTGGTTGAGTTCCGAAAGTTCCGGTTCAACCGGATCCTGCGCCACTATCAGAACGTTTGGCTGTGGAAGGACGTGAACATTGGGCCGCATGGGCGTTACATCTTCAATCTGGATGTGCCGCAGGTGCCAGCGCTGTGGTCGGTTTCGGCGTTCGGGATTAGTGGGACGCGCGGGTACGGCATGATACGCAAACCGATCGAGTACGTGGGCATTCAGCCGTTCTTCATCAATGTGGAGATGCCGACCGCCTGCCATCAGGGTGAGCAGGTGGGCATAAGGGTGGCGGTGTTCAACTACCAGACGGTGGACATCGAGGCGACGGTGGTGCTGCACAGCTCGCCCGACTATCAGTTCGTGCACGTGGAGGAGGACGGTATAGTGCGGTCGTACAATCCGCGCACCTCGTTCGGCGAGCATCAGTTCTACATCTACCTGAACGCGCAGGACTCGACCAACGTGTATCTGCCGATCGTGCCGACGCGGTTGGGTGAGATCGAGGTAACGATCCACGCCTCCACGCTGCTCGGTGCGCATCAGATCAGCCGCAAGATTACGGTGGAGGCGGACGGGCTGCCACAGTACCGCCACCAGTCCATCCTGCTCGATCTGCGCAACCGTGCCTATCTGGTGCAGTTCATGCACGTGAACGTCACGGAAACGCCCATCATCCCGTACGAGATCGATCGGTACTATGTGTTCGGTTCGAATCGGGCGCGCATCTCCGTGGTCGGTGATGTGGTCGGCGCCATCTTTCCCACCATGCCCATCAACACCACGTCGCTGCTGGAGCTGCCGATGGATGCGGCGGAACAGAACATGTTCAGCTTTGCCGCCAACTTCTACACCATCAAGTACATGCGCGCGAGTACGCTGCGCGACAAACGGACGGAAAAGCAAGCGTTCCACTTTATGAACATACTGTACCAGCGGCAGCTGAGCTACCTGATGGAGGACGGTGGCTTTTCGCTGTTCCGTGCCGACTGGAACCAGTCCGCACCGTCCGTCTGGCTGACCGCGTACTGTGCGCAGGTGTTTGGCGAGATGGCCGGGTTGTACGAGTACGAGAACTTTATCTTCATCGATCCGTACATGATACAGAAGAATATGCATTGGCTGTTGCGCCACCAGAAGGAGGATGGCTCGTTCTGGGAGGAAACGTGGCTGCCCGACCGGAAGGCTAACAGTTCCGCGTTCTTTTCGCGCAACGATGTGGTGCGTGAGAAGAATGTAACGCTAACGGCGCACGTGCTTATAACGCTAACGACCGTTAACTTGCCAGCTGGGGTGAGTAGCAATGAAAAATCCTTTTATTGTGGTTACTTGGATCGGTTATTTATTTATTTATTTATTTCTACAGAGACTTGCGGCAAGGGTAGCGTTATCACAGCAAAGAGCGTTACAGTACTTGCAGCGCAATTTGGCCACGATAAAGGAGTCCGGTTCGACGTACGAAATAGCAATCGTCGCGTACGCACTGATGATAGCGAAGGCACCGAAGGCGGAGGCCGCTTTTACGATGCTTTCCGCAAAGATGCGATCAATTGGTAAGGATTTTTAGGCCGTCATGTCATTGTAACGCCTAACCAGTGCTGCAAAATGTCATCAGCATCACGAGATGATCACCAACGACAATGAACAATGCACATATCCGTAGTAGCGTGATGCTCATTGCTGATACTCAATGAAAGTGCGTCATGCCAAACGCGACGAATGCTTCAGTCCAACGCGATACTCTGACAAGCTGATGATGATGATGATGAGCTGATGATCAGTGATGAGACGCAAACAGTTGGTGGACTTAATCACATGCTTGGTGACATTTTGTTTAGCACCCAACTCTCGGTCACTCACTTGGTCATGACATTGTCTGTGGGTGATAATCACAATATTCTTGGAATATACTTTGCGTTTAGTCCCAAGCAACAACAAAATGATCATTCTTTCTCGCTCTATCTGCTTTGATTGTCTGTCGGGTTAAGTAGAGCGAGAAAACATTTTCATTTTGTTGCATGGAACCACTCGCACGCACCGTATATCTCCCATGACTATCGTGATATGATCATCGACACAAAATGTCGCGACCAAGTGACTGGCAAAGAGTTGGTGGCACAAAATGTCACCAAGCATGTGATCAACTCGTCGCATTAACTGTTTGAGCCTCACCTCTGATCATCACTGTAGAGTTCGTGACGCTGACATGATTTTGTCTCAGCCGGAATTTGTCATGACTATGTCAGTGACATTTTGCAGAACTGATCACAGTAAAAAAAGTCATGACATATTGATTGACCAAGTGTTGGTCGCAAAAATATCATGGAACATGTATTGGACACACCAATCGTTATGAGTATCACCTCTGATTATCACAAATGAGTACGTGACGCTGACATGGATTTTGTTTTAGTCAGATTTTTTATGACATTGACAGTGACAGTTTTGCAGCACTGCGCAATACATTTTCCTGTTTATAACATCAGTATCTGTTTCCTTTCTTCCCTCAAAAAAACAGGCGAATTTAACTACTGGGGCGAAGAGGAAGTGCCACTGCCACCGACCAAGCTGGAAAATCAGCGCTACTTCTCGCTGCCCCGCCTGCCGTACAAGTACGATTCGCTCAACATCCAAACGACGGCTTACGCGCTGCTGACGTACGTGTCGCGGCAAGAGATACACGTCGATCCGATCGTGGCATGGTTGAACGCCCAGCGCCTGACCGATGGTGGCTGGGCCTCGAGTCAGGATACGGGCATGGCGATGAAGGCGCTGACCGAGTACAGTACGCGCAATCGCGTTTCGAACGTGACGCAGCTCGCCATCAAGGTGGAGGCAACGTCCCTGCCCGGCGAAACGAAGCAGCTGTACATTACGCGCAAGAGCTTAGCTCAGCAGCAGTTTTTGGATGTAAGTGGTGGAGAATTCGGCGGAGGCGGGGATGATGATTAAAGAATTAATGATTTTCATAATGATTGTAACAGGTGCCTAATGCTTGGGGTACGGTGCGAGTGGAGGCAACCGGTGTCGGCTATGCCATCCTTCAGATGCACGTCCAGTACTCGGTCGATACGTACAAGTTCCAGACGCAACCGCCCGTGCCGGCCTTCGATCTGACCACGCGGACGATCTTCCACGGCAGGAATCAGTCGCACATCAGCTACGTCATCTGTCAACGGTAAGAGAGAGCGCGCAGTAGGCGGCGAGAAAAAGGCGAACGTGTGTGAATAACAATTGTTTTGTTTTTTCCCCCTCCAGATGGATCAACACGCAGGAATCGATCCGCTCGGGTATGGCGGTACTGGATGTGGCCGTACCGACCGGCTACATGATACAGCAGCAGAAGCTCGACTCGTACATCCTCAGCCAGCGGGTGCGCAATCTCCAGCGGGCTCGCTTCCAGGAGCGAAAGGTGCTCTTCTACTTCGACTATGTAAGTGTTTTGATCGTTTATTCTTAGGGAAAGAATATATATTAATTGTTATCTCTTTGTAGCTGGATAACGATTATGTTTGCGTGAACTTTACACTGGAACGATGGATGCCGGTAGCCAACATGTCACGCTACCTACCGATCCGTGTGTACGATTACTACGCGCCAGGTAAAAGAGCGATCACAGCACCCCTTGGTAACAGCAAATGATCTCCCTTTATCTAACAACCGTTTATCTCATTCCAGAACGCTTCAATGAGACCATCTTTGATTCGCTGCAAACCTACCTGCTGAACATCTGCGAAGTGTGCGGCAGCTCGCAGTGCCCGTACTGCTCGATCTACAACATTGCCGTCCGCTTCCCGGGCTCGATCGTGCTGATGCTGCTGACCAGCATCGTGCTCGTGGCCCGCCACTACCGAATAGTCAATCCAAATGGGTGGATTTTCCTCAACGATTAAAATCGCGATCGAAGAAGAAGCGCAAAATGTGTAAATATACAAACAACAAAACCTTTCCCCACTTTTGGATTCCTCCCTACGCTTCCGCCGGGGGAGAGGAATTGATTCCATTCAAGCAAAAAACAATCACTGAATATCGAATGAGCGAGAATCTCCTTATATCAATACTTGTTGCGTCCGTTTTTTTTTGCTAGTAGAGTAGTTAAACGTTTTCTTTTTAAGCTAGATTTTAGGGGTTAATAGACACACTTAACAACAGCACCATCCATCATCACCGTCCGGCAGCCATCCAAAGGACACAGATTTTTGTGTTTTGAAATAGGAAAAAAACAGGATAATCCAAACTTTATCAATCACAATTTATACAACACCGTGTAGAGAAACAGAAACAAAAGTTTTGCTATCTGCCCTAAGAAAATGTGGACAAAATAAGCAATTCTTTTTTTTACAAAGACTAGCATCGTAAGCTTTTTTGTGAACATGAAAGTAAGAATTTCGCTGTTTTAGCAGCTCCGTCTTTCTCCCCCCTTGACACAAAAATCGTTTTTTTTTTGTTTTTTGTAGAAGGAACTCTAACGCGCTAATAGTTTTCATTTAAATAGAATAAATTTAAGCTCACAACTTAAGAAATTGCGAAAGAGGAGAGATGGTGAAATTTTCGATTTCCATATATCTCTCCTCTCGTAAAAAAGCAAAGCAAAAGAAGGCCGTCCATTTTGATTCTGGTCAACGTATCAATTCGTGTTCTTTTTTTAAATATTAAATTTACTTATTTTTTTATATGTTTTTTTCACTTCTTCGTGCGCGTATGAACCTTTTTTATATAAAATATACCGTTTTGTTTTAAGTAGAGAGCCAGAGGTAAAGCAAAAATAGTTCGATGTAGTAAAACGAAACAAAAGTCGTTAAAAAAGGTACGCGCAAACCATTTTTAACGCAAAAGGATAAAAGGAACGATAACACAATTTTGAAAACATAACTTTTGCTAAAGAAAAACAGCTAACAAATATTTTCAAAAGTAACAGTTTGAAAATGAAAAGAAAATGCAATGGAAAGTAGAAGAGAAACTGCAGCTTTTTTGTGTAGTGAGAAAAGCAGGAGGAGATAAGCAAAGGAGTAGAACGGGACGATACAAATTGTTAAGGTGCCTTAGAGCGTCGTCGTTTACCTTTTTACAAACCACCAACCATACACGGACCTCTCTCGTTAATTGAGCGACCTCCACACGCCATCATAACAAAACAATAGCAAGGAAGAAGAGTGTGTGTGAGCCATTTTCTTACCACAAAAGTATTTTTTTGCCAGCTAAATTTAAGAAGCGCGCCATCACTAAATAAGAGGAGCGAGAGAGAGAGAGAGAGGTACATCATGTATTGGAACACCACAGATCAGATGAGAAGAGGTCCCGTGCGGGAGCTGTATTGTACGAAAACAGCCAATTGAAAGAAGAGGAAATGGATACAGAAAAATTGGAAATAAATAATGGAAGCAATGAAGATCTTGTAAAATCAGAGTTTTTTTTAAATTTTAATGTTAAAAACTGACTTCTTTTGGGGCTGTCTGGTAACATTCACACTACGTGACCGATAATCTCCAACCAATTGAACGTTTGTTGGGTGTAGCAGCAGTAGTCCATGATAAAAGGGTAATTTCCATAGCGACACTGCGCTTCTTCCATACCAAAGTGTTTGCCTCCATTGCGCCTCCGTACAATAAAAGCCACTCATTCTGAGGAGGCCGTTAGTCTCCGGCTGCTGGCTGTAAATATAAAAATGGAGCCCTTGTGCTGTGTTCGTGTTTGTAAATATCCAAGGGCCAATTAACCGGCTGCCGCTGAGCAAACTAAATTACAACACCGCATGCATACGTGAGCAATCTAAGCGCGCTTGTGTTTACAGCCGCGCGCGCGTACCCAAGGCAAAAGGCGGTTTTATATGGCCCTGTTCGGTGGATCGGAGACCTGGGTGCGAAGAAAAAGTCGGTTTGTGTCACTAAAATATTTCGCTTTTATTTTTCTTCCCCTTTTTCCTTACAGCACTATCTGCCTTAATCACTACTGTTCTCTACTGTTTGTTTGATTCGTTTTATGTATCCCCAAATCCCGCAGTGTTTCTACACACCACATACACAATCTCTCTCTATTAGTTCATTCGAAACGGTGTTCGAAGCGGAAGTATTATTATTATTAACTTAAATAGTAGTAGTTGTGCCTTTTTGGGGGTTGAGGTTATGTTCCCATTTCGCTCGCCTAACTCTCGCAAACTGATCGCAACGGACTGATGGTGAGGCATAAAATTGTGTGTCTTTTGATAAAAGCAAATAACTTATCTACTGAATTTTATGAGCGTTTTGGCGACGCTTGGGCAAATGTGTTCGGCACCGATGGAATATGTTGATGATGTTATCCTAAACCTAATGCCTAATGGTAGCAAAAAGCGCGAAAAATAAATATCTCTATCCCATTTTTTTTTCTATTATTTTCTTTTAAAAATTGCATCTAAAACAACGAAAACTATCCCCAAAAAACAAAACAAATTTTAACAAACAGCTCTCTCTGTGCGCTCTATGTTCCCCTTTTGTGTGTGTGTCGATCTCTGAGTGCGCCCGTTCCACTACCGCTGCTCCTCCTACTCTATGTGCACGGTAACCTCCCCATTGCCGGCGGCCAGTCCCTCCTCCAGCAGCGTCCAGTTGCGCTGCAGCTCCTGCAACCGTCGGTAGGCACGCATCGATATGTTTAAGCTCGGCATCACCTCCTGCAGGCCCGGCTCGTTCAGGAAGCTCAGCCCGCACAGCCCAAAGTACGAGTGGAACGGGTCGGTGTAGGCCTGGGGCCACTTGGAAAACCCGCCGACCGTCGGGTCCTGCGTCGACAGCACGTAGTCCCGGTTGGCCTGGAAGCTGGTCAGCTCGAACGCGTGCAGTATCTTGAGCGTGGCCGCTATCCAGAACGAGTAGCACGTGTCGACCGGTTTGTTCGGCCGGCCCTGGAACCCGTCCTGCTGGCGAAACACCAGCCACCGGATGATCTTGTCCCGCGTGTCGGCCGAAAGGAGGTGCAGCTGGCCGCTCAGCTCCAGGGCCGCGATCGCACAAAACGTGGTGCCGCCGTGCGATTCCATCTCGTAGTGCTGGCTAATGCCGTAATCGTAGCGCTGGAAGAAACAAAAAAAGGAAATTTAGCATAAAATCGAATGAAAAGTGCCCCTCTTTCTAATGCGTACGATGCTTTTGAGTATGTAGTCGGCCATCTTTTTGCGATCGACACGGCCCCAATCGTTCAGCATGGCACAGATCGCCGCCGCACAGTACACGAACCGCATATCCTGTTCGCTGCCCTCGATCGTCGCACTGAAGCTACCGTCTTCCCGCTGCACCGCAGCCACACCCTCGATGATGGCCCGCCGATTGAGGCGCGACAAATCGTCCCCGAGCGCCACCAGCACGGCAATACCCGTGTACGTGATGGCGAGATGGCCCCACCGGTAGAGCTGCAGCCCGCAGGAGTCGGGCGTACCGATCACATCGAACGTGCTGGACCCCTGGATGCCACCGTACCCCCGTTCGCCCGGTTTCGGCACCACCTGCAGCTTGTAGATCCAGTTGCAAATGTCCTGCTGGAAGGTGTCGGTCAGCATGTGCAGCGAGTCCAGCACGTCCAGCCCGCTGACAGCAAAGAAGGCTATGGTTACTCTGTGAAACGGGAGGGAAGTTGATTAGTAATAACAAGAAAGAGTGCTTAACGACATTCGAGCCTTCCTTACCGAGTGGAATCGTGCGACGCCAACCGACCCGGCAGTGTGTGTAGAAATCGTATAAAATACTTGGCGTGTTTGCGGAACTCCACCTCCTCCCCTTCGATATTGTTGTCCATAATGAGGCTAAGATATCCACCCAGCTTCACGCTGTGCAATACCGGAAAGATTATGAAAACGCGGCTGTGGTTGTGTTTGATCGGCTGCACACGATTAGAAACGAAACGTGAGATTCGATCGCGGAAGATACGGTGTAAATGCGCAAAACAGCAAAAGCACACACGGGAGGAAAGGATGCTGTTGTCCGTGTTTTACGTGGAGGAGGAGAAGGTTTCTTTAGACGAGGGATGAAAACAACACTCGGACACTCTCAACTTCGCGCACTCAACAGCACACACCCGATCGCTTCATGCCGCTCCGGTGAAGGTCCCGCGGGAAGAAACCGGAGAAGTATCTGTGCTCGGCAGCGGGTTAAATAATAATAACGAAAGAACGTTTGTCCGACGACCGACGACGAGTCATTTCACTTTGCGTGTGTTTTGGCTGTTTTTCTTTTTTTTGCTGCTGGTGCGCTTTTGACAGCTGCTGTCAGCCTGCATCCCTTCAGGAACGTGTGCGCTGCGTGCGAGCTGTCATAACAATGTGCTGCCGTCGGCCTGCGATTTCATAACAACATTTTCCACCGACTGGAGCGAGTTCGAGAACAAAAGCAAATAATTTGTTAACTTTTGGCGAAATAAAGATAAAAAGCACCAAAATGCGATTAACAACGTTCCTCCAGAAGGTGGGTGATATGTCGAAAAAGTTCTCCAACTTTCCCGACTCGTACGTGAAGCGTTCGATGGAACAGGTAAGTGTGTGTGTAGACCGCGTTCGGCCGGTCCGATCCATCACTACGGAACAGCAACCACTCATTACCAATTCACTTGCCAGGTGTACTGGAAAACGCCCCGAGGCAAACCACAGTACCTGCCCCGTACGGTCGAGCGGCGAAAGTTCCGCTTCACCACGAACCGCCCCTGGACGGGCCAGTTCCGGCAGCAGAACATGCCGGGCACGATCCGGAAGAAGGTGTTCATCGAACCGATCGCCAACTGGAGCTTCTACCGGGGCGACCGGGTCGAGGTGCTGGTCGGCAAAGACAAGGGCAAGCAGGGCATCGTCAGCCAGGTGATCCAGGAGCGGAACTGGGTGATCGTCAGCGGGCTCAACTGCCATCTGCGCAAGGTGGCGGACGAGAAGGAGTACCCCGGCATTATGATCAAATCGGAGAGCCCGCTGCTCGTCACCAGCCAGGTGCAGCTGGTCGATCCGTCCGATCTGCAGGCGACGGCGATCGAGTGGCGCTACACGGAGGACGGCGAGAAGGTGCGGGTGTCGACCAGAACGGGGCGCATCATTCCGATACCGAAGGCGAACGAGGAAACGCACGACTACAAGACGAAGGGCACGTACATCGAGCGGGAGAAGGACACACCGGCGGACGTGGTGAAGGAGATCTCGTTCCAGCCCGCCCTGCGCACCTTCGAGATGGACATTATGGAGCGGCAGGGCATCGAGGAGACGCGCGTACCGCACAAAACGTACTGGTACTAGAGCTGGTTTAGATTTTTACCTTTATTTGTAGCAAAAGAAACACACTAAAGAGAGAGAGAGAGTACAGTTATCGAGAACGATTATGCGCGGAGTGTATTCAATTTAATCTTGGCGATAGTACACTCGACGGCGATTCCGCTGGTTGGGTGCTTGCTTGATCCAGAGCAGGTTTTCGGTCACTTGACGGCAGTACCGGAGAAAGGCATGATACTTATAGTGCAGTGTGTGCGGGAACCGAATAATGCTTCGCAGTTTATAGTACAATTTACGCGTGGAGTTTGGTGTCTTGTACATCCAGCGCAAGAATAGTATAAGCAGCACCGGCCAGAGCACAAGATCGAGCGAATAGTACTCATACCAGCTTAAGTGTATCGCTTTCGATTTTAACCTCGGTGCACCCTTGTGCCGCGCCACGTACTCAATCCAGTACAGTGCCTCCTCCATCGGTTCCACCAGCCGGTCCCTGAAGAGGTGCGCTATTTCCTTCGCCCTCGCCCGATAGCTTTCCCGCTCAACCATACGCCTTACCATCGGCCCGAACGTATGCTCGCTAATGTTCTCAAAGCTCATCTTCTGCGCCATGCCCTCCCTAACGGCACGGTCCGCGTTGCGGTGCTGATCGCCAAAGAACGGCACAAAGAGTACCGGGACGCCGTGATGCATCGCCTCGAACGTGCCAAACTGGCCACCGTGCGAGATGAACAGTACCGTGTTCGGGTGGGCCAAAATATCGTTCTGCGGTGCCCACCGGCGTACCATCACGTTCGGCGGTATGTCCTCGGGCGGTATACGATCGTCCTCGAACTTCCACACCACCCGCTGCTCGAGCGCACCGAACGCGCGCAGTATCGCGGTACGCTTGGCCACCGGCATCAGCGCACTTTGCATGTACGCACCGAGCGAAAAGTAAATGACGCCGTGGCGCGCCCCATCCATAAACTCGGCCAGCTCGTGGGGTAGTGGTGCCGGCGGGCGGATGTGCGCACCGCCGATGTCCACCAGTCCGCGCATGGTGGGCCGCGGGTTGCTCAACACCGGATGGCTGTTGACCAGTATAACCGAGATGGACTGTTCCAGGTCGGATACGCGCGTCCCAAGGAAGTTGATGCCAAACGCACTCCACGCTATCCTGTCTTGACACCCAAGGTACCACCAGTAGCGCCAAAAGCGATCGTACAGCGAGAGCGCAAAGTTGTACGCCCGCTCGTCGATGCTCATGCTGTCGGTGTAGGACAGTACCATGTGCGGCACGAACGACCACGGTGTCCGCAGGCCCATGATCTGGTCGAAAAAGTCCGAATAGCCGTACGTGCTGATGGTCACGATCGGTGCACTGTACTTGTTCGCAAACATGAGCCAACTTTCTTGGAAAAACTGCTCGGCGACGACGAGATCGAACGTGAGATCGGTACGCGCAATGAACTGGCGCACGTTCGCCGACTCCAGCCCGTACTCGCTGGTGTTGAGGCCAAGGTCCCAGTACATGTTCAGCTTGTCAAAGTCCGACGTTTGGCTTGCGTCGAACAAACCCTCCACTGGGACTGTATGAGGGGGGGAGAAGAGAAAGAAAATGCCATTTGGGCATTATTTTTCTGCCCATTTCTTTCACGTACCTTACTTACATGTCTCCCTTATCGGGTACGGTGGATCGATCAGTACTTCATCGTAGTTCGGCAGCGGTTCACCGTACGGGAAGCTCGTAATGCACGTTACCTCGTGCTGCCGATCGGTCAGCTCGCGTATAAAGTGTTTCAGCATGAGCCAATGGCTCGGACCGGGAAAGGGGGCAAGAAACAGTATCCGGTACCCATCGGCACTGGACAGCAGTCCGCCGAGCAGGAACAAACAGCCGGCAAAAGTGATTCGCAGCCACATGGTTCGACTCTGTCGCTGCCTCCAGACCAGCAGCTAAACTATCGATCGGTTATGTGGCGCAAGAATGGGTGCGATGCTAGCACGGAACGCTCTCTTATCGCGTTTAATTTACTCAATAGGTTCCACTTTCAGCTGACTTTCGGTTAAGGAGGGGGTAGAGAGTTATGATTTCTACTCTGATGTATGTTCTACAGCTCGTAGAACAATCTCACCCTCACGTAGAATAGAGAAGAAGCCATAAAATAGAAAGAAAGCTTGCCTTTTCCTGATAAGCAACCCGTAAACGCGAACAAAACTGCGAAGCGGAACCTTCAAATAATGTCGATCGTGGACACGGAACTGAACTTGTTGATTTTCGTAGCAATGAAGTGTTCTTATATTCTTTCTTGATTTCTATGTATTCGTAGAAGATGGTTCTACATATGCTCTCCGTTGCTCGCATGTTCATGTTCGTTTGGTCTTGAGTTTTAGTTCGGCATAAAGTTCCGAACTCATGACTCATGACTTAAGATTTCTAAAGTCTAAAAATCGGAAGCGTTGTGACGATCACCTCCCGCACACGTATTACTTAAATTAATACAAAGTTAATTTAATAATACCATACCATGATGAAGAGTTTAGAGCCTGAGCAGAGGTTTTTTGTTGAACGATCGGCTGTTACAACTCCAAAGATGATGCAACATTGTTAGACGATTGTCGATTGGACTCTAACGCACGCTTTGTCACATCTATTTTTAGGCCACACTTTTGATCCAGCCGACGTACGCTGAGATGCGCGTATGCACAAACAGCTGCTGCTGCGAGTTGCCGTAGCTTATTAGCCCGACCAAGTACTGGGTGGAGGAGTTGTCCGCCGCCCGTCGTTTGTACCAGACGAGCGGATCACCCGTCAGCGAGCGAGGATCGTCCGAGTCGACGTCCACGCACAGCTCGGCGGAGGACAGCTGGCGGACACCGTGCACTCCCAGATACTCCTTGCAGTCGCTGTTGTACTTGGGATAGCTTGACACGAGCTGTGATTCACCATTATCTGTGTAAAATGATGCAGATTGAATGAGTCATTGATCATCCACCCTGAAAACGAGAGCCTCAAAGGTTCGTCGCTTACCTATTACCATCCGGTAAAGCAGGAACGGTGTGTGTGTTTCATTCTGATACAGGCAAATCGGATACTTCATTGCCGTTGGTACGATCTCCTTGTCCAACCGCACCAGCCCAATATCATTCAGCAGCGAGGTGGCGTTATAGTTCGGATGAATGATGACCTCGCGGATGCGTGCGATCACAGGATTGTTCCAGGTGTCGTTCGGATTCCCTGCGCCAACGTTCACCACCGTTGGCAGTGTGCCGGAACCGGACAGACAGTAGGCGGACAGTACCACCAGGCTGCGGCTGACCAGCGTACCGGGACAGTTCCATTCCGTTTGCCGTCCTTTTTCCCATCCAACGTAAACCTGGCCACCCCCACGCAAACGATTAAAATGCATTTAAAATCTTTCTTTGCTAAGAGGTAAGAGGTTTGCAACTCCAATATTTACCATGTGATAGTAAGTACCGATCCTATCCTGCGGCCACCGCTGATACTCGCTGTGGAACGCTCTGTATCGGGTCTCGCACTCATCCAACTCACGTGCGCCCGCACTCGGGCGCGTTTCATTGCGCACGTACTCGTACGGGCAGCAGACGAGCGAACCATCCCTGCAGAGCCGTACGTTACGCTTTACCTGCGCATCGTACGCAATCTTCGGGCAGCGTTGCACCGGCGTACAAAGTCCTTCGCTGCCATCGGGCGCCTTACAGTGATCGTACTGGTACAGGTCACTGTTGATGAACAGTACCGAATCGTCCCGCTCTTTGTAGTTTGGCAGCAGGACCGAACGCATCCACTCGTGATGGTGGCCCAACCGGGTCGCAACCGCCGACCGTCCAAAGCCACAATCCTTGCCGAACAGGTTCAGCGCGTAGATGTGCTCAAAGTGACGCTCCATGCGCCAAACGCGACGCCACAGTGGGGCACCGATTTGCATCTGGCAGGATTCCGGCACCAGGAACGGTTTGTTGCCGAAGCACAGATGCTCTTGGGTGAGCCCATTGGCTAGCCCTTTTTGGTATTCGTCCGGGAAGGAACAGTTGGACAGTTGAAGGTCTGCCCTAGGGGCTAGTTGAACGATCTGTGGTTCTAGAGGGTGGAAGGATGGATGTAGAGCAGCTTAATAATTGAATATCTAAGACATGGCAAGTCATACAAGGTACTCACCGAACTCGGTAATAGGTGAGTCACCGTAGCTGAATTTGTTCAAATCCATCCGACCCTGCCCGGTGACGTAAAACCTTGGATCGGGTAGCTTGAACTCGCTCCAGATGCACGCAGGAACGAAGTCACGCGAAAACTCGTACCGATTCTTTAGCTTCAGCAGAGCAATATTGTTGTCGTACGAGTTCGGTCTGTACTGGGGATGGCGGTGCACCTTAACCACCTCGTTTCGCGTGCCGTTCTGATCGGCTATATGAGATGCAGTCATTCTGGAACGCAAGAACAAATATCATAACTTTTTCCTGATTGCTCCAAACAAAATGGCAAACTACCTTTGGACAGCGGCACAGTGGGCAAGCGTTACAACGGTGTCCTCATCGATGATTACACCGTAACAGTTGTCCGGTCCGTTTGTACCCGGTGGGTAGTGGAGTTTGACCGTCTGTACCGATGAGATGATGTTCATGTGTGCCTTGGTAGAATCGAGTGACTCAAACGTATCACTTTTGCCCATCACTACGTCATCCTCGTACTCTCGCAGGTGTACGTACCGTAATGCGCAAGCATACGGCTTAAAGCTCCACTCTAGAAAGAGTTTAAACAAGGAATGAGTGCGGATCCAAGCTTTTCGGAGTGATCTTACCCCTTATCAGCTCTCCCCGCTTTGCCAGCTCCGAACGTATCCAGGGAATGTAGGGCGACACCTTCATGTACACCCCGGGCGTCGACTGTCCGCAAACGCTGCCGAACGATGTGACGGCAATAATGAACGGTGTCATTTTCGCATTGGCAAGCAGCTTCATCTGCAGCGGACCACCAGAATCTCCCTACAAAATCAACCCATGGTTACTAATGTGTGCTTTAAGCCCTCCCTAATTCCCAGCCCGGATCACCTACCGGACAGGTGTCCATTTTGATGTCCCCTGCGCAGAGTTGATAGTCCTGCAAGCCCTGCCTCAAACCCCGATCACCCTTCCGGTATTGCTGATCGCAGGTGGACTTTGGGACAAGGCTGAGCGACACCTTGAGCAGTATTGGAGTTTTCGCTTGACCTGGGGGCCGCGGGAGGTTAATCCGATTAGAGATAACAGTTTGCGCGGTACGACCACCAGCGGTGGTACAACTTACCGAAGCCGGTTGATCCCCAGCCGGTAGCTTCCATCGAGGGGAAGGGAATCTCTTCATCGTTCCACAGACACCCAGGAGCCACCGTGTCGTGCAGGCTGGAATAATTATTAGCTTAAATGCCGAAATGCCTTTGGTGAGCAGATACTATACTTACGTAACGTTCCTCTCCAGACGTAACAGTGCCAAATCGTGATAGCGCGAGCTAAACCGGTGCTCCGGGTGGCGTATAATTTCGACAATCTTCAGCTGCTGCGCATACTTGTCGTCCGAGTCGTCGTCCAAGTTGATATCACCAAGGCGAACCACATCGGGAGCGGCGTTACTAAGGACAAATGGACAGCGTTAAGGTGTGAATGAAACATGTTTCCTGCTCGTTGTTGTTTCTGTGGTGATGTGGAGCAGTAATCAACATACTTATCGTCTGCGGTACAATGAGCCGCCGTTAGGACGTAGTTCTCCCAGATCAATGAGCCACCACAGTTCCAGTCAATCTTGCCATTCTCCCCCGTCCAACCGACCGCCGCCATATGGGCAAACTCTCGCAGGTAGGCTGGCCTTCCGAAGGCAGGCAGCGGAAGTGGTCCCATGCCGAATTTGTAGTACCGCAGATGACAGTCTAGACGAGTGAAGAGTGTTTCAATGTCATATGGGCACGCTAATAGACAAAGTAAAGACTTTACCATCGATTGATTCCCGTTCGTTGGGCATGAAGATTTCATCCAGAGTCTTGTCTACTCCAGAGTTTACAGGCAGCAGTGATCCGTGTGCTTTAAACCGTATCAAAAATCGTTATATAAAGGTAAACCTTTTCTATCTAAAACTATTCTCACCTGTTCTGCTAATCAGCATCACCAACGTTAATGCCCAAAAGCAACGTGTGCTTGAAGACGGCGCCATCGCTTCTACACTCTCGAATCGAACCGGCCAGTGCGACTGTCGGTTACAAATTAAAGCGTTGCGAACGGCAACAACGGTCGCTTAATCGCAGTAACCTTCTTTCCTCAAGCGAGATGAAACCGGTTTCAACGCATTGATATACAACGTAACGGCCGTTGGACGCCGGGGACGCTTCCAGGGGAAATCCACACCACACAACATCATTAAAGAACTGAATCACGTTTTTGGGCGCCGCGATGTTTAGTAGCAACTACCTGGTTTCTTGTTTTTGAATACGTGTTGTCGGATGTTTTTATTTTATTTTGCATCTTAATTAAGCCTTACTAGAGAAAAGGTTAGCGGCATGAATGAGGTATGACGTAGCTTGAGATGAAGCTTTGAATAAATCGGTTCGCACGTCTTCTATCTGCTATTCTATTTCATAATGCCGTTTGTTTTGATGAATCTAATTAGCCTGACTCAAGGTCTGTGACGTCACACACCAGGGGGCGCTCCTGTTCGAATAGACTGTTCCACCTAATCAACACACTCATCGTAGTAGGTCATACTCTGTTTAGTCTACCGTCGAGACGGCATCAAATTGTGTACACAGAAAAAAATTACACCATTTTGCAAAAAAAAACGCTTCAAAATGCCGTCCAGAAGGAAATCGATACAGCTATCAACACAAGAGCTGATCGATGTGTACCAGTGGGTGAAACAGTTCAATCTCTCGAAGGACATTAAGAACATTAACCGGGACCTTACGGATGGAGGTATAGGGGTGGTACTCCTGGGGTTGTTCGGCGACTTTACTTTAATCAGCCATTGCTTGTGTAGTCCTGGTAGCGGAAATCCTGAAGCATCTCTACCCGAAGCTGGTCGATCTGCACAACTATACGAAATGTTACGCCACCCGCAACAAGCTAGACAACTGGCAGACGCTTAACCGGAAGGTTTTTAGCCGGTTGAACATCTACTTGGATGAGGAGATGATGAGCGATCTGGCTAGTGGAAGCAACGGGATGCTGGAGGTGCTGCTGTTTGAGCTGATGGCTAAGTACAAGTGGGAGAACAAACCAAGCTACTACCAGCACCACGAGGGAGCACAGGAGGAAGGTTACCGAGGGGAAGAATGATTTCCTGGAAGAGCATGGCCACACACAACCACACACACACACGCTTCGAGAGTAAATAGTAGCTGCGTTGGTTTTATTTTGACCTATAAAACGGTTTCCAGCATGAAATCTTAGTTTAACTTCGGTTTCCTCATCCCGAGCATCATGTCCCGGGTCTTTGGTTTCGATTTCGGCTTCGGTGGTGTCAGGAACAGCCCCAGCACTTTGTAAAACACGACCGCCGCGAGCAGAAACACGAGCGCAAAGAACCCGACCACATCCACCATCAGGTACTGCGTCCAGGACAGGTCGATCGCGCGCGTCTTCAGATGCTTTGCGCCCTTGTGCCGCATCACGTACTCGATCCAGTGCATCGCTTCCTGCATCGGCGGCACGAGATTGTCCCGGAACAGTTCCGACGCCCGTTTTGCCTGCTTCATGAACGTCGGGTTCGTGAGCAGCTCGTTAATGCGCGAACCGAGCGTGATGACGTTCACCTCGGGGAAGTTGAGCGTCAGTGCGTAGCCTGCCTGCTCCGCCTTGAGCGCATTGCGATGCTGATCCCCGTAGAACGGTATGTAGAGCATGGGCACTCCGCGATAGATGCCCTCCTGGCTGCCAAACATACCGCCGTGCGTGATGAACAGTACCACCTTCGGGTGGGCTAGGATGTCGCTTTGGGGTAGCCACTTGCGCACCATTACGTTTTTCGGCAGCCGGGCAACGTCCTCGTTTTCGTACTTCCACAGTACGCGCTGCTTGATATTGCGGAACACCTCCAGGAACGCTTTCATCTTGTCCTTGGGCATGTCGGCACTCTTCATGTACGAGCCGAGGCTGAAGAAGATGACACCCTCTTTGGCACCGTCCAGGAACTTCCGGATGTCGTCGGGTAGCTCCTTTGCCGGCTTGATGTGTGCGCCTGCCACATTCACCAGGCCGGGGATGGTGGGCCGCGGGGGTGACGTCGACAGGTGACTGTTGACCAGTATCACAGAGATGGACTTTTCGAGATCTCGAATCGAAGGCATCAGCTCGGGACCTGTCCAAGAGGTTGAAGAGATGATCTTCAGTAGGAAGAAATTCTGCAGCATTACTCGGCACTTACCTTCAATCTTGGCAAAGTGTGTCTGAGCGAGCCTGTTCTGCTGGGGGATGTAGTAAAGCTGCCGTATCACCAGATCGGCCAGTGAGATCAGAAAGTTGTAGCACCGCTCGGAGAATGTCATATCGTCGGACAGCAGCAGTACCGGGTGAGGAACAAATGACCACGGTGTAACGAGTCCCATCGCTTGATCGATGTGATTTGCATGCCCAAGGGTGCCTACAATATCGAAAAAAGGGGGAAGGATATTACTCTGCGAGCTTTAAAAGCTTATATCATCCACTTCTTACAGAGCGTCACGATCGGCGCCCGGTACTTGTGGGCAAACATGAGGAACGCTTCCTGATAGAACTGCTCCGAGATGATCACATCAAAGTCCGTATCGTCCTGCTCGATGAACTGCTGCACATTCTCGTCCTCCAGCGCGTACTGTGTCGTCGAGATGCCTACCCTCCAGTAGAGGAACAGGTTGTTAAGATCACTGTTGTACTTCGAATCGTAGATATCCGACACGGGAACTGAAAGCAAAGATGTCACTCTTTCGGTGAGTGTTTGTGGTGTATGATGTATCTCATATGCTGCCAACTTACAGTAGTAAGGTATATCGTACGGTGGATCGATCAGTATTTCCGTGTAGTTGCGGTGCGCTTCCTTCGCAGGGAAGTTAGTGATCGCCGTTACCTCGTGCCCCCGGGACAGCAGCTCCTTGACGAAGTGCTCTATCCACAGCCAGTGGGATGGTGCTGGGAATGGGACGAGGAACAGTATCTTGCCACATTCGACAGACGGTGGACCGAGGGCGGTAAATGCAACAGCACAACCGATTATGTACGACAGTGCGCGGAAATGCTGCATAAGGGAGGAAAGAAGAGGAAGCAGATAGTGATGGGAATTTCGGTCCAAATCTGTTAGGTTCGTTCCAATCGAACGATCGAACGTAGGTTCAAATTAAAAATTAGGTGATTTGCATCTACATGTGGTGGTTGTTCATGGGATGGGTAACGAATGGACAATAGATGAGAATACTTGGACATCTATAGACTGTATTGTAGAGTAGACGAGAAGACTAAACAACAAGGCCGTATACACTCTTAGATGTTGTAAAAGATTAACTTGTAGCATCAAAACCTTCTCTTTTTAGTATAGTTTTCTAGCATTTTTGTCCAATATTTGTTATTTTGTTCCTTATTATTTGAGCGGAAGTGTGATAAACATTTCCTTATGGCCATTCCACTAATATTGAAGTAGGTCCAAAAGAACAGTTCCATCCATTCGCTAAAAATGGAATAAGGGGCCCATCACTAGTGAGAAGGAAGTATGTGATCAAGTTAGACCCATGGGAATTGCATAAATCTGCTCGATCGTAACTCAGTTCTCGTTTGCAATGGCACAATCGAGCGGAGGTATTGCAATAGGTAAAACAACACCGTACAACCGGAACCGGGTAGTTTGCTGTTGTATGCATGGGAAAAAAGGAAATTAATCAGCTGTCGCTCAGTTGCAGAAGATCAGGTAACGATCGTGTTATGGCAACTTCAGAAAAATAGATTTTCAAACTTGTTTCATCAGCAATATTACGAAAAAAAAGCAACAGCACAATTTGATTGACAATCTTTTACGCTTGCCCGTTCTGCAGGCCCGATGCATGCCAAAATGCATAAAAGCTTGGCAGTTTGCCGGCAACCCCCGCCCCCCCCCCCCCCCCCCAGTACAACCTCAAGACAGAGCAGTAAACCTCTAGCTCACTATAGTGAACCTCCATTCCACAGCATCAATACTTCCATTGGCAATTAGTTCTAGCACACTCAGCGACCGTTCATCGCCAGTCCTCCAAAGAAGACGCCCGTTCGTTCGTGGAGGAGTTGAGGATGGGTTTTGGGGTCAGCGTTTTTGTTAGGTTGTTTACTCCGTGAAATGAATTGTGCCAAAAACAAACCGTGTCAGGAACGTTTCTCACACACACTCCCATCCCCTCCTCAATGGTCCACTGGAATTCACCAGTTTCTTGGCGGTCTTCTTTGCTCATATTGTTGGGGAAAAACTATTTTTAATCAGGTTTAACCAAAATTTTCCGCACTCCGTTCTACACAAAGATCGACAACCGGCACACACGCTGCAACCGTTTTCTGTTGTTGTGTGTAGTGAACCGGTTGAAGTGTTGGTGTGCAAACGTGTGCCAATCGCAATCCGAAAAGAATTCGCGGAGAATACAAAAACAACAACAAACACCCTTTACCGGCATCATAATCAAAAACAAGAGCAACCCTTTTTGCCCCCCCCTCTCTTCTTGGGGCAAATATACAAAAGGCGATAATACGGCGGTGTACTAAAAATATTCTTAATGTTTACCAGCGGACGCCCCGAACCGCTACCACCACTACCACCACCAGCACCACGGCCGCAAGCGTCTTCTGGCGGGCGCATGAACTTGGCACTTGGAACGGGGCGGCACGCCCGTGCTTCTCTCTCAGGGCGCGTCCTATTTATAGTGGAAATTTAAAATGCTTCACACACATGCCAAAAACACCCATATATACACCGGTGGTGCAGCTGGGGACACCCAGCTTGGTTCGGTGGCAGCGTTCGGTGTCCGTTGTTCGAAAATTCGGCTAGGAGGTCATGGGGGGAACGCATTGATAAATTGTATAGCCCCTTATCATCGTGGTGCGGCGGTTCCGATAGTGGCCTTGATTGCTGTCCGCCTCATGTCTCACCAAACCCCTACATCATACTCGTAGGTCAATTTAATGTCAACCCCATTTGGGAAGGCGGTTGGTTCGGTGCTTATTAGTGACGCGACGTCGTCGTCGTCGATTCGTTGCAGCCGTCCGGGAGGAAATTGCTTACCATTTTGTAGTATGATCGATTAGCTCCCGAGCCGAGCTGCCGGCCGAGCACGTTTTTGCAGGTGTGTAAGCGGGTCGTTAAATTGTAGGCCCGGCTTGCTCTCCACGTGTTTCCCGGGGAAAAGGGCCACAACAGCCACGTTCAACCTGGGTGGAGTGGATTTTGGGTGGCAGAGGCACCTATTTTTTATCCGTTATGCAATGTCCCGGCCACACTCGCTGTGCGCTGCATTGCACACACATACACTGGATGCACTTTTATCACGCTGTCGCCCTGGCTATAATAACGCGGGGTCTTCACGCTTCGTTGATGTTATCTTGTCCCACTACAAACCACTAATTTTGGTCGTTAAAATCTGATGAACCCCGTCCGCAATAAATAGAACCAAACAGTAGGCGACGACGACGACGCTTCTTGCTCTCCACGTGTCACGCGGCGTATAGAGCGCAGGGAGGAACGGGTGGGTGGGGGAAACGGTAACCGTAAGTGCACTGTGTTTTCGGTGAGATTTTTCCGATCCTGCTCGGCCGTGTGCCGTGCCGTTACTGGCTTCTGTGTCTGCCGAATGGCCCCGGGATGGATGCAGCTGCCTGCGCAGTGTGTTCTACCGCAGTAGCCTGCGCATTACTGAGAGTGAGAGAAAATGTGTGTATGAGAGAGAGAGAGGTACAAAATGAGAGAGTGAGAGACAAAGAGCGGGATGTCATTTATCTTGAGAAACAGAGCGCGCGCGTTCGCACCGGCCTGTTTACTGATAAATGGTACACTTTGTATCTGTCAGAAGGGAGAGAGAAGGAGGATTATGTTTGATAAACGCACTTGAAAGATGAAGTTATGTGTGTTTGTGTTTTCTTTAAACATACACACACACCGCATCCGAAACCTTTATTTGTAACTGACTCATGCTCTAACTAAAAATCCGATAAACAAACCGACCCTAACCACATGCATCTGTGTGTGCGCGCGCCGGCTCCTTATCTCTACACACGCTGTAACATCACTTGACTTTGACTTTCTCTACCCTGCGATGGTTTATCACCGACCAACCCTTCTTCGCTAGCTTCCTAATCAACCACCACGCACTGTAAACTACCAGCAAGGTCAATGACAAGATGTCCAGCAGCAGATACCGATACCAGGGCATCTGTACCGCGGCCGACTTCAGATGAGCGGCTCCCCGATGGCGCACGACATACTCGACCCAGAACGCGGCCTCCTCCAGCGGATCGGTTGGATTATCGCGAAAGATTGCCGACAGCCGGTTGACACTCTGCTGGAACGTAGGCTCCTGCACGATGCGCTCTATCTTCGCCCGAAAGTCCTCCACCGTAACGTTGATTACTTGGAGCGTTAGGCCAATGCCGGCACGTTCAAACTTTAGCGCATTGCTGTGCTGATCGCCATAGAACGGGACGAACAGTATTGGGCGGGCCCAGTAGATGGATTCCTGCGTGCCGAAGATGCCACCGTGCGATACAAAGAGCTTCACGTGCGGATGAGCCAGCACGTCGTTCTGGGGGATCCAGCGCTGGAGGAGAACGTTGGGCGGAAGGTTGGGGATTGTGTCGGCTTCCCATTTCCACAGGAAGCTGTACTGGGGGAGGCTACGAAACAGGGCCAGGAAGACGGCTAGGGTTTCCGGGGGCATGCCCGAGCTTCGCAGGAAGGTACCGAAGTTGATGTAGATGACGCCACCGGGTGCTGCATCCAGGAAGCTCTGTGAAAGAGATGTTCTTCTTTAAAAATATACTTCAAGACATCAATATTAAGGATCTAACAGTACCTTCAAGACTGGTGGGAGTGGTTTTGCTTTCCTGATGTGAACCCCAGCAATATCGATCATCCCATTGATCCGTGGTCTTGGACGGGATGAGATGATGTGATTATTTACAAGCACCACACTCACGTTCCGTTCGAGATCTTCTATGCTGGGCAGGCTGGAGGTTGCATTTTGCGCTCCAAAGTACTTCTCTGCCAGCTTCCGCTGCTCGGGAAGGTAGTAAAACTTCCGATTGTATGCATCCCACGCGGACAGGAACACGTTGTACGCTCTCTCGGTCATCGTCATCCGATCATCGTACTGTACCATAAAGTGTGGTACGAAAGACCACGGCGTTAGCAACCCGAACGCACGATCGATATAGTCCGCATGCCCTAACGTATCTGGAAAAGAGTTCACAGTCAAGATCAAACTGAAAGTGTTTGATGGCTCTGTCCCCCCAAGAATACTTACTGATAGTCACGATCGGCACCCGGTACTTGTGCGCAAACATCAGAAACGCTTCCTGCACAAACTGCTCCGCTATTAGCAGATCAAACGTGAGACCCTCCCGTTGCAGGAACGTCCGCACATTCGCACTCTCGAACGCGTGCTCCGCCGTTTCCAGCCCCAGCTTCCACAGTATCGACATCTTGAAGAACGGATCACCGAACGATTGCGATTTGTAAAACACTTCCATCGGCAGCCCGTTCGCTTCGAAGTCGTATATCGGCTCGATCAGTACCTCGTGGTAGCGGTCGGTATAGTTGGCACCGTCCGTTCGCAACCGATAGCTACTGATGGCCGTCAGTTCGTGACCTCGCCGCAGCAGCTCGTGTATGATGTGCTCGAACATCAGCCAGTGGCTCATGCCGGGGAAGGCCGAAACGAGCAGTATCTTTGCTCCATTGCCACTTTGTGGTAGGAAGCCGATCACACCCAACACTGCAATCAACAACAAGCTGAAGTGTCTCTGAAAAAATCGGAGAAAACACAACATTAGAAAGTGAAATTCGCGAAGAGCAGATCCATTAAATCTTATACCATTCTAGAGCAAAGCGCGAACACAACCACCGTACACGACTGCCGAAGACGATCGAAGGGCTTCGGTGGATTGTGGACACGCCACAGGCCACAGCACTGTGTAATGGTCGGTTTTGCCATCTTCGTCTTGTACAGCATTCACAGCACTCGCTCCTCTGTCCGTGTGCTGGTGTTGGTGCGCAAGGGCACTCTCGTAGCCACAGTCGCGCGTCTCACCATCTCCGAACCGTCGTCCAAAGAGAGCAACAGATGATTGAAGGCAGGTCGGCTTTCCCCTGGCTGGCCTGTGAGGAAGGGGTCGTTAAAACTCGCACAGCACTGTAACACCCCTTAGTCACAGTGGCTCATTCATCACACCGAGAAGGGAGAGCGATAAAGAAAAGCTATCGATCGGTACTTACTTGTGTGTTTGTGTTGGTTTCGGTTTGAGTTTATGTACCGATGTGTGTACAGCAGGGCTCATAGCCACGAACCTACACCCGGTAGCATTTTCTTATTTATTCAGCTTCAGGCGGATGCTGCACGAAATTCAGTTTGACAGGTACAGGTGTTTGCAGCGCCGAGACAAATCCTGCGTGCGCCGACGTTACCAAGGCAACCAATGGGAATGAAATCTTCGAAAACGAGGGTCGTTAATCATCATCACAGCAAGCGGCAAAAAGGAAAAAAAAAAACAAAACAGCAGTTCATAATGCATCTTCATCCGACTTTAATTACTCCAACCACGATTGTTGATAGAACGCTCACTTTCAAGGGGGACTTGAGGCCACTCAGCAGCATTTTGGCATTATCGGAATTCCACCAATTAAGCGGTGCGATAAGTCAATTCGTCTTCTGACGAATTTCCACCGACCGGCTTTTCCACCGACCAGAAGCTGCGATTTTTATCTCTCTATCTCTCTCTCTCTCTCTGTTGCTCGCTGTGAGATCTCTCGGGCGCTTCGTCGTCGGGTTTTCCTCTCTCGGGAGCACCAGCACTGAACGGCCGGCGAAAATGGGAGACCCGCACACGAGACTCGCCGGGCCCATCGGGTCTCGCGTAACGGCTCGCGGGAGTGGCCCTGGGACCTCACTCGTAACGCATCTTTCAAACGAAACGGATGCCATCTGGCAGCGTGACGGTGAGTTTTGCGCGAGGGACATCGTGTCGCTTGTGGACTCAAAAACTGGGGAAAAAGGTATATAAAAACCTAGTGACGTTTAGAAAGAATCGTGTTGTAGTTCCGTGTTTTTACAAGAATTTCCAAAAAAACGTGTTTTTCTTTTCGCGTTCCCTTGGCTTCCGGGAGGATCGATCGTTTGTGCGCATACAGGGCGAAGACGGGTGTGTCTGTGTTTCACCGATTTTTATGAATTGAGCAACATTGAACGGAAAAGAAACTCCCGCAAACGAATATACGCAGCCAAAAAAAAAACAACTAAAAAATGTGCGCCATCCTCTTACGCATACGCATCACCCCAGCAGGGTGGGTGAGCGCGCGCACGCCAGTAAAGAAAATATAAACAGACAGTTTTCGGCACAGAACCCGCCCCCCCCCCCCGGTCCCGTCGCGTTTGCAGACAGCGTCGGGAAAAAGCTGACGGATCCAAAATCAACGCACGGAGGAGGCGATGGGAAATGGTGAAAACTCAAGTGAAAAACCCCCCATTGGTTTAGAATTAACGCGCACGGCGACGCGTTTTGCGTCTCGCGTGTGTAGAAACAAACCAGGGAGTGGTGGGTGAAAGAGGATGGGTGTGTAGCGTAGTAAGGATTGGTTTGGGTGCTTCAAAATTAAGTGGAAAACAGCGGTGTAGGAAAATGGTACGCCCGTGTGTGTGCGGGGTGCTTTACGGGAATTTATTTTTGTCACCGCCGCACGAGAAGACCCGAATCACGCAGTCCAACAGCCTGCTGGCGGCGGGAAGAGGGATTTTCCCGTCTCCCTGCTCCGGTGTTCCCGTTTTGGGGTGTGTTTGAGAGAGCGAGGACGACGATGGCGACAGTGGCGAAGATTTGTGTGCGATCGCAGTTGTGTTTCGGGCGGCGTGACATACGGTCGGCTCTTGGCAGATCGCGTAGCAGGAAGCGAGAAAATCCCTGGGGGAAGATCGTGCAATTCGTGGAAAACCTTCATATACGGTTATAATTAATTGTGAAACAAGTGTTGTGAAAAAGAGAAAATTAATTAAAGTGGAAAACAACCGTCAAAAGTGTAGGTTTGTTTTTGGCGAATTAAAACGAGATGATCTCGTTCGCGATCGTTTTGGGATAGTGTGATGATATCTGGGACATGCGGCTCCCGATCTTCTTGCCATGTGTGTGTGTCTTTTCGGGGCAATTCAGTCTCAGTACGGTGAACGTGACAAACTTCTTTCCCTAAAAAAACTAATAAGAAAACAGAACGGTTCCCCTTGATCGTCGCGCGTCTTGTTGCAGTGAAGCGTGCCATGATGTGAGTCACCACCGTGCCGCAACCGTTGCCGGATGATTCACGGTTGACAATCACGATCGTTTGCGCGACAGCAGCAGCAGGGTACGTCACGCATTCACGTGTGTGCTTCTCAAAACGTCAGGCAGAGAGTGTGTGTAATATTTTATACACCCGCCAGCAAGCACCGTAACGCTGAAGTTCAAGCGGAGTTTAGGAAATGCTGGTGAATTTGCTTCTTACGCTGCTTACGTTCCAGTGCCGCGCGAGTGTGCGATCGACACGATCGTGTTTGACGATCAGCCTGCTCTACCTAGCACAACCGAACCGACTGACCGGCGATCCCGGCCTGGCAGCGTGTATTTATAGCGGCGCGTATGACGAAGGGCCTATACCGTGCCATGACAGCAGCAGCAGCAGCAGCATGCTGCCAACGCCACCATCGTGGACATCCAAGCCGCGCACCATCACTCAGCACATTACCAGTGGCGTAAAGATGCTCTGTTTGGTGATCCTGGAAGTTACGATCATTATCGCAAAATTCTGCCGCCCTCTTTCGCCTTCAATCGTAAGAAGACGCACGCAAGGAACCGGATGCAAGGGCAAGACGATTCGTTATATTCTTGCGTTTCTGCGGGTTATTAAAATTCGCATGTCGCTTTTGGGCGATCTTCTACTGCCGGGGCATTATGAAATGTGGCATATTGCGAGATGCAGATGAAACCCTCTTCTTGGGGGCAGCCGGCAGAGGTCGTCAGAGTGTGAGACGATCTGGTTCGCTGCAGTTTGATGCTCCAACCTTTTTTTGTTTTTCTCTCTCTATCGTTTCACTCCCTTGAGGGAGTCTAATACACGGACGAACGTCACGCAGGAAACGGTATGTCTTGTCAATCGTCAAACCGTAACCGTAAGCCACGGTTCAGGGTGCGTCTTCCAAACCCCACGAACGATCGGAATGTTGCTAGAGGAAGTCAAAGGTTTACGAAGTTGGGAGATGCAAAACTAAACACACACGCGCGTATTCTTGGACGAATTATTTTGGCAGTTTTTGTTTTGTTATCTTCTTCTTGGGGTTTGCCTTTGCACTTATTCTCGACTTTGCCCAAGAATGCCAGCTGTCGGAAGCGTCAAAAAATGAAATACGGCAAGAAGTTTGAATGCTCCAAAACGTCAAGACGCGTCGTGTCTTCGGATCCATTTTCCCCCCACTAGGAATGAGGTTTTATTTTCCCTTTTTAATACTGACAAAAGGGGGCACGAGCAGGGTAGATGTATTTATATAAAAAAACAAAGAACGCACTCAACTTTACCGGTCATGCGTAACGAGGTGTACGCGCATTGCGCTACCGCAACGCCCAGACACGCTCCTCTCCTTTAGATACGCCGTTGCTGTAGATCGTTCAGATTCGATGAAATTTATTTGATCGACCTTACCCGATAGGCGGTCGGATCCAAGTTGGCGAATGCCAACGCCGACCCTCTTTAAAAGTGGATTAATTACTTTACCCACTTCGCCCACGTGAGCATTACGACAGTTGCAAGCGCGCACACACACACACTGTGCGTCGGTTAAAGTGGCCACGCTCTTCTGGCCGCTTGTTGCGTACGTTACTAAATGGGGTGGTGAAACTAGCCGGAAATTGATTGCAATTTCACACGTTCTACCCGTATTGGGAGTGTGGGTCCGTTTGTGTGCGATCTTTAAGTGTGTTTAAGTGGTCAGTTGAGTTGGCCTGCTCAGAGCTCAACCAGTGGGCAGGAGCTGCTTCCTCAAAGACGTCTCGTCGCTACTGTAAAGTACCTTCTCGAGGACATTGACATCTTCAGGTCTGTACTGCTCCACTGCTTGTTAGGATCAGTTTACAAGCTGTTTCTACTAGACATCTACGCCTCTAGACATCTTCCTGCTTCCGTCATTAAGATTGGAAAATAGAATTCTACATCCCTCTATCGCGCTTCACACCTAAGCCGTTAGTCATTTTCTCTACATTCTCTCCACTCTCCTACGGGGGCATTTAATCCTGCCCGCGCTCACGCGTAATTTATGGCTAATTAACTGAAGCACGCCTTAAAAGAATGACTGCGGACTGGGTGGAAAATAGCTTCCGATCGCGAACCCGCGGACACCCAACACCTTCAACAAACACCATATTATTGTCATCATCACCGAGCGGCCCGAAGGCAATTTATGGCGCTCGGGACAAGAATAGGAATTAAAGATGGGCCTATACAGGCTGGAAAATTTATGGAAGCTAGCTGTATGTGCGGGGAGTTTGATCCTGCACTGCTTTTCCTCGCGTTTTCATTCTTAATGGCCGTAAGCGATGGACGGTGATGTGTGATGAGTGTGTTTTGTAGTGCCGAAGAGGAAGACATTGTTGAGCAATGTGTAGTTTACATTTTTCCTCCGTCCATCGTTCTGGTACGCTGCCTTTATCCATAACTGTAGGTCATTAATTTTTACACCCCCTTTTTCTTTTGGTCTTTAAGTCCTTTCCAATAAAATCTCCAAAACTGTCTTAAAGCAACAATGTCAGACAAATGTCTGACTCCTTCTTTTTGTGTTGCCTTCTTTCTGCGTGACTCTGACGGCTCTGCTGTCCTCAATCTGAGCCAAGAGTGACAGACCTCCTTCTTCTCTTATGAGGGAGTTTTCCTTAGTAGGTATAGGAGCACCCATAAACTAGCTAATTAACGTGGGATAGTTGGGTAAATATAGAACCCGAGTCTGTGTGTATATGTGTTTGTAAGTGGATTTCCCATTCGAAATGGGCAATCGTGTTACGGTTCCAAATCGAAATCTTAATCTTCCGAGAAAAGGGCGACGCCTCCACGGAGCAAGGGGGTGCAACTTCAAAGACGGTGCATTCCCGTTTGATGTTGCAGTAATAAGCCAAACTAGACACAATTTTGCAATAAAAGCCAGCGCTTTGATGAGCTCTTTTAGTTCTTATAACATTAACCTGCACAAGAAGTGATTATACTGGTTTAATAATTAAAAGCAACATAATTGTGTCCGCCTCACACACACACACAATTGTCCCGTAGATGTTAAGTAGCTTGTCATGTGACACAGTGCGATCACTAGACGCTAGGGATTGATGGTACCAGGTTTGTTTACCTTTTCCGTTTCCGAGGGGTTGGAAAAACTGTGCGACGATCCGCCAAGTGTACACAGCCACTCTCCCAACGATCGACGCCGGTTGCAAGTGCGTTTTGCTTTGCTGCGCTTCGCTTTTAGCTGTGATGAGGCTAAATTAAGAGGACCGTCGCGGACCGTTGGGGTTTTAACGCCCCTCGAGAAGAGGCAGCATGGGCCGGGGTAGTGGGGGGGGAAGGTAGTGCTTTGGGACGGAACAAAGAGGATCCCGGGGGATAGAGCGATGATGATGGTACGTCGTGTCGGGGAGGGTGGGCAGGTGGAACATTGGCATCGGTAAAGTGCATTGGCTTGGTTCTTCTGAGCTGTCTGAGCGGAGAAGAAGCAAACGAAAAGTGACTAGAACGGGGAATACGTAAAAGGTACTTTTTGGGATATTTTACTCCTGCAAGTATGCAATGGCGTTACATTTGGTACAAAAGCCCGGTTTTAAGCGTGAAATTTGTTGCTTGTGGGTTTATAATAAATCAAATGATTTCAGTTTTTTGGATTAGTCGAAGCATTTCGAAGCAACGAAACAAACTGATCCATCCACGAGCGCATCCTCTCCTAAGCATTTTCACTTTCCACGCCTTCTGCCCTTTGTGAAATGTAACACCAATCGTCACGTGAAGCTGCCGCCGGTACAGGGAAATGTGGTGAGAACACATTTTTCAACGCCACCCTCCCTCTAAACGCCACGATCGGCGTTGGTGGTGACGCGCAGGGCATTATCGTGCGTTTGTTTGTTTGCGTTTTCAAGCGTTGATCGGGCCGGGATTACCCGATTGATGGGCCCCACGAATTCGGGCGCAAATTTGTTTTGACCGCGATGCGACAACGCGTGATTACTGGAATGAATTAGTGTCCCCGTCCCTTCCCGTCCCCTGTCCCCTGTCACCCTGCTCGCTATGGCGCTTTGGGATGAACCACGATCGGAATGCAGCGCCGATCTCGCGGCAGCATCGCGATGTCGCATTAGCTGACATCGCTACGGAGAGCCAAAAACAACCAAACAAAACCACACAGCCTCTCCTACTCGCTGTGTGTTTGTGTTAAGTGATTAAGACGTTTTAAAATTTCATTCGCATTTGATTCTAGCGGTAGCTGTTGTGAAAGACCTCACCGGTGAGGAGGGCGCCGACAAGGGGAGAAAGTGCCTATTGTTGTGGTGCCGTGCCTCGTGTGTTTTGGTGGAAGAAACAGAAGAAAAAAAAACAACGAATAATGCAGCTATGTTGCTGTAGTGAAATAGTGCAATGCGGGACGACAGACGAAATATGGCGACGGTGAAGTGTGTTGTGATCGAAAAGGAATGCAAATGTGTGAAGCGAATGGTGGTGATCGCATAAGAAGGCATAATTTATGCTCCAAACATACATACATACATACATACACACCGTGTTTCACACAAAATACACACAGCTAGAGCGTGTCAGGCCGTGTGTGTGAGTGTGTGAGTGTGGAGCCAAGGCTCAAGTTAATTATCCCTCGGTAAAGCCAGTGTACCGGCAATACGGGCTTGTTACCCGGCGGCCATGGATCAGCTACAGCGCCGGATACGGATGTGGATATTTATCTCAATTCTAAGCCTAACGCTCATCGATGCCGTCAAGGGTAAGTACTGATATGAGGGAGTTGGGAGAAAAGATTGAAGGAAAGCCGCCGTAATCATAGGAAACGCACAATCTTGCGTTCGGAATCACAGCTAAACGTGCAGCACGTGCGGCACACTGGTGAGAGCCCTCCCTATTGCTCCTTAAACAGAGCGAGCGGAAAAGTTGACGATCATGAAGATTAATGAATAAAGATGTCATATGGTCGAAAGGTGGCGTGGTTTAGGAAAGGGAATAAGACGGAGGGGAGCGGTTTAAAGGCGACAGATGGTTTCCCTTTTTTCTCCTCCGCCTGATAGGTGCCGCAAACATACACTCTACCAATTAGGGTGTAGTGAAGCTAGTAAGACGTAATCGATATCGTTTATTTTTAACACCCTTCGGAACGTTGTTAAAAACTAATTCAAGGAATATATTCTATGGAGAGACTTGTTTAATTCAGTTATCAAGAGCAGTCATCATTCTAAAATTATCGAAGAAACATCAAATGTATATCAGGTTATTGTTAGATGGATTTTTAGGGATTTTTTGAAGAGCAGCTAAAATACAGATGATTATTATTAGGAACCAATACTAAACAGCATGGGGGCGGTCCCGTGGTACAGTCGTCAACTCGAACGACTCAATAACATGCCCGTCATGGGTTCAAGCCCAGATTGAACCGTCCTCCCGTAGCAAGGAGTGACTATCCGGCTACATGGTAATGAATCGAAAGTCTCGAAAGCCTGTATAGGCCGGCATGTCTGCGCAGGACGTTACGCCAAATAGAAGAAGAACTAAACAACATCCATTTACGATCAAAGTACTAGTGTGACCAAGATCTTAGTCCTGCAAAAGTCGATCAATGATTTACATAGATTCTGTTTGTGCTGTGTTAGTGTTATCCGGCGCTACAACCGCTTTGCGATCTTGGCTTGCCTCAGGAGTGTCCGAAACTGGTCACGGTCTTGCACCTTCGTCTGCCCATCCGTTATCCCGGCCTCAACACCATCCTGATACTTCAATTTGGGCCTACCACGACTCCTCTGCCCTTGTGGACGGCTTAAAAAGACTTTATGGGCTGGAGATTCGTTTTATACCTTTTGAATAACTCAATCCAGATACGAAAATTCATTCTTAACTTCATTCCTTTACAATATCTTAAATTGAAGGTAGGCAAAGGAATAAAGCAGAAAATATTCCGATGTATTAGTTTCACTTGAGATGATCATCTTTTGAAGGAAGTTGAACTTGAAAAGATAATCTGAAGAAAAAAGAGATATATTGATGTATTTCATTGAGTATCTCTAGATTGCATATCATTTTTCATTCGCGGGCAGCGATCCAATATCATATGCTTATCATTAAGCGCATCAAATAACTCCCCATTTCCCCCCCAAAGACATCTCAAAGCCTCTCGCGATATAAAGACATAAACCCATCACTCCACGACTCCACTTCAGGGAGATCGGGTAGGAAAATATTAAACCATCTTTCTACACCCGCTGAAAGACGAAAGCACTCTCATCTAGCACTAATAGCATACGTAAACCCATTTAATATGCCTGGGGAAAAATGAACTGCAGGGAACCATTTCGAACAGCCAGTCCGTCCGTCAGCAGTACATATCGATTGACGAATATTGACAATACCGGCGTACGCGCGCAGCAGTAACAATACCGAGAGGCGCCCGGCCCAAACAAACAAAAGCCAGCACTGCGCCAGCCCTAACAGAGGGAATCTATAAACATTGTACCGTGCCGTGCCGTGGAACACTCTAATGGATGGCAACAGCAGGATCCCGTAGAATTCAAGGCCGCACTCTATTCCATCCAGTGTGTGTGTAGCGGTGTGTAGCGGATCGGGAACGCACTCTAAACGTGCTCAATTGTTTCAAAACGGTTGAGCTGTGTTGTGTTCCAGATGGGGGCGGATGGGGTGCAGAAAATGGAACGCACACATGATGCGTGTCATGTTAAACGGTTTCCAATAGTTGGACCGAATTCCAACTCAGCGCCAGATACTCCGTGCCCGATGATCCCGATCGTGACGCAACTCGCCCGAGGGGATTGGACGTTGTGTTTAGTTGGGGCGAATGTGAGGATCACCGTATTATTGTTGGAGATTCTAAAATAGACATGCTCTAAGGGTCCATGTTTGCGTGCAATACAATGGATGTTGTTCTTGAGGCATTGTCACATGCGTGATTTGTGTGAAACGAGCGTGTACTTTGAATCGTGATCAATGCTGCTACATGTCCCCGTAGGTTCGTTGCCACCCTGACCTAGCTCAAACTGTTGATGCTGTCTGCTGCTTACTCGATCAAATTTGACGCCTCAAACCTCACAGCTTACCCAACATTGCTCCCATCGTGTTCCGATGAAAGCGATGAAATATATATTCGACGGTGGAAGCTGTTAAACGCCCCGCGATCGACTTTTCACACCTTCCATTTGAATGGTACACGGTGAAGAAAAAGTCACGTGCGTTCGATGTTAAATCCCCTTCTGCTCCGATCATTCCCATTCTCTTCGCATTTCGCTCAATTAATCATACGCTTTCTTTGGACTTTCTTGTTTTTTGGTGTGCTGTTGTGCTGCATCTCATTCCACTAAACCTCTCATCACCTTCGCGGAAACGACCGGCGCAATGGCTGGCAGTATCGTTCTATGGCGCCAGCCACATCACAATCCCGATGCAGGAGTCAAAGATGTCCACCAACATACGGTTACGGTTCCGCACGCGGCAGGACAATGCGCTGATGCTCGTAACGGCCGGCCGCACCGACTACGCGCTGCTCACGATCGATGGTGGTAAAATTAGGTTCAGCTTCAAGATAAATGACTCTCAGACGGATGTAAGTGTGTTGTGGCGTCTGGTTGTGGTGTATCGTTTGATCTAAATCTTCCCTTCCCCGTATGTCTAGCTCTGGTCACCGGGAACGCTAAAGATCAACGATCTGCAGTGGCATGACATTTCAATTTCGCGCTACGCCGCCAATCTGACGCTCCAAATCGACGAGTACTTTGCGACGAAAACGCTCCCCCCGAAGGTGATGGAGCTGAACGTACATATGGGCGTGACGCTCGGTGGGAAGGGTGACTACAACGAGCCGTACCTGAGCGCACTGCCAAGCTTTCGTGGTTGTATCGCTGATGTAAGTGTTTTGGGGCATCACATCTTTGGGACACTACTTCAACAACTTCTTCCCTATATTGCAGGTATTTTACAACAACATTAACGTGTTTAAACGCGCACGGGAAGGTACTGGGCATCCGACCGCCCACGATGTGTCGTGGATCTGCTCGCCCGAGTTTGATGCCGATCGGGACGTACCGATCAGCTTCCTGGACGACGACAGCTACAGCGTGCTGCACAAACCGACCTCACGGTCGGGCGATCGGTGGAGCTTCGAGTTTCGTACGATCGAACCGTTTGGGACGCTGCTGAGTAACATTCCACGCTCGACCAAGCACGACTACATGATGCTGGAGATCGTGCAGAGCAAGCTGCGGCTGCTGGTCGGCAAAGGATCGAACGCCGTCGAGCTGATACCGGATCGGAACGTTTCCGATGGCAAGTGGCATAACGTTTCGATTACCTACAGCCCGATGTTGGTCGATGTGAGTAGCGTTTCGGATCTGTATTCGGTGGTTTTCCGGTGGTCAAATTTCACCTGGTTTATGACCGTTCTTTGCTCTGTTTAGATTATGGTCGACGAGACGAGCAACAGTGCAACGTTCGCGAACGGCAGCAGCCAGGTGATCGAGCTGGAGGAAGACTTCTACATCGGTGGTCTCGATGCGGAGCGGCACCGGAAAGCGTCGCTCAAGCTGATCCGCGAAACCGAATCCAGCTTCAAGGGCTGCATGCGCAACGTCATCCTGGACGATGAGGAGGTCGGCTTCCCGCACTTCAAGGTGACGCACCACGTGACGGTGGACTGCGTGTGGAAGTATCCGTGCATCGAGAAGCAACCGTGCATTATCAGCTCGCAGTGCCAGCACCAGGGCATCGAGGACTTTATCTGCTACTGCGACCAGGCGTACTGCATCAAGGCGGACTACGGGGAGCGCTATAAGATCTTTACGCGCTCAATGTCCCGCGTAGAGCTGGAGCTGCTGGAGATCAATCCGATGGAGGTGATGGAGGGAGGGATTGCGTTTCTGTCGCGCGAGTTTATCAACGTGCTGTTCGATTATCCGGAGATGGGCGTTAAGGAGGCTTCGATAGTGTTTCACATCGTGCAGCCACCGAAGCATGGGCGGGTGACGATCTCTTCCTATGGCGCGGAAAGCAACAGGACCGTTACGCAGACTAAGTTTTTCTCGCATATTGATCTCAGCACGGACAAGGTGAAGTACACGCACAACGGGGATGAACATCCGACCGATCACATGACGATCGATATGCAGCTGATGTCGTTTTCGAGGGAGTCCAAGCTGCCGGACGTCTCTGGGAAGCATCGGTTTGTACTGCACGTGAATGTAACGCCGGTGAATGATCCTCCAGTGTTGCAGTTGCCACCGAACAGGCATATCCGCATCACGCAAGGTATCCCCAAGGCGATCGGTACCGATGTGTTGAATGCGGATGATCCAGATAGTGTTCCCGACACGCTCATCTACACCATCCTCATGAGTCCCAACTCAGAAGCTCAACAGGGACGGGTGGAAGTGAACGGGAAGGCAGTGACAACGTTCTCTCAGTCGGACATTAATGCGGGCAGTGTGACGTACGTGATCAACTCGAAAGGATCGGAAGATTCACACTTCGATCTGACGGTGCAGGTGTCGGATGGGATGGAAACAAGCCCAGCGAGCTCGGTGCGTGTCTCTGTACTGCCACTGCAGCTGAGAATGATCAACAATACGGGGTTGGTGTTGATACACAAGTCAGCGGCAACGATCACTCCGTACAATCTTTCGTTCGTACCGAATGCTGAGGAAGAGAATGTTGATATGAAGTGAGTAGATGGGAATGTGACACCAAGAGATGTGTTCTAACCGCTGGGTCCTTTCCAGGTTCGATGTTGTGCAGTCGCCGCTGTACGGAAACTTACAGAAGCTCCGAACGGTGGACTCTTCGTGGGTAAATGTTGACTCCTTCACCAGCAGCCAGGTGGCGTTGGGGCAGATACGATATCTACACGTCACAGACTTCCCTCAACATGACGAATTTAAGGTAAGGAGGTCTCTTCCACATGATCTTGTCTAACCTGTATCTTCTTTCGTTCTAGTTCACGGTATCTCTCGGTCCAGTCACAACCCCAACGTACGATTTTCGAATATCCTTCACCAAATTACGCATCGGCATCGTGCGACAATCGAACATGCACATCAACACGAAAGAAAACACAATCCGGGCAGATTTTCTCTTCCACCAAACGACTCCAATCGTAACGCTTTCCCGGAACGTCATCTACACCGTCGTAACGGCACCAAAATTCGGTGTAATTTACGTCGAGGGACATCCCCAAACGGCTCGCCCGGGGCACTCCTTCACCCAGCACGAGATCGATAAGAATCTTATAAAATATCGTACCTACCGGTCGTCGTACGGTAGCTTCGTCGATACGTTCGAGTTCGTCGTATCGGTACCGGAGTGTGAAGATGTTCAGGGGAAGATGGACTTTATCTACACCCCGCCCGACTATCTGGCCAAACAGATCGTGTACCAGAAGCGCGAGAAGCTGTACGTACACGAGGGCAATAAGACGGCACTGTCGCGAACGCACTTTGAGGTGTACTTTAACAAGTTTAACTTTCTTTCGTTTAACCTGACGCATCACCCGAAGCATGGCAAGATATGTTTGATAAATCCACGCACGTTTGAGGCGAAAGATATTGGAACGTTCACGCTGCAGGATCTGTTCCTGGGGGACATTCACTACTGTCACGATGATTCGGAGTCTACGAGGGATAGCTTCCGGTTGCTGATCCTTTCGGATGATGAGACGGACTTTCAGTATGTGTGTGAGATACAGGTGGAGATCACGCTGCAGAACGATAATGGGCCGTACCGGGTGTTTGATAAGGTGTTCCATATAGTGCGCGATGAGACGAAGTTGCTCACTGCCGGGGACTTGAAGTACGACGATCCGGACATTGAGACGCGAGCAAATGATATCGAGTATCGGGCGGTTGCCTGTACGAACGGGGAGCTGTACAAAAGTGGTAAACCTTCGGAGTTGTTCACGCAAGACGATCTTGACCATGGACGGATGCTGTTCATGCACAATGGGACGGATAATGGAAAGGTTTCGTTCATTGTGACGGACGGACTGTACGAAGTACCCGGTTCGTTGGAGATCGAAGCATCGGATCCATTTCTGCGCGTTCGCGAATCCAATGCCTCGATCGTGCAGGAAGGTCGAGCGGTACTCCTCACGAGCAGTGATCTTAACATAGACACTAACTTAAATGCGAAACCACAAGATATCGAATATAGGGTAATGGATGGACCAAACAATGGGCTTCTGAAGATGTTTGTGCCAAAGTTTGATACAGGGCAGCTGCATCGGCTTAACAATGCATCGACCGCATACAACTTCTCCCACGCGGACGTACTAGCCGATAGGATCGTGTACTGGAACCGGGATGTGGCATCCATGGACAGGATCAAGTACCGGGTGGGGACGAAAGGTGTGTGGACGGAAGGCGAGGTGATGATCCGGATCTATCCACCGGCTTACTGGGAGCAGCTACGCATTCGGCGCAACCAGACACTGTTTGTTGAAGAGTCGACCAGTGTGATCATATCACGTGATGTACTTGAGGTAATATTTTGTTCAGGATACTTCAAGAAAAGGAGTATTTTATATTAATCTAATCGTTTGCTCACCTCCAGATAGTACATCCAAACATCTCACCAGGCGATATAACGTATCTGGTAACGACACAGCCCCAACACGGCTATCTCGAGATACAATCGATCACCTCCGACGACGAGTACAACTCGAAGGTGTTTGATCAGTCAACGATCAATGCAGAGAAGATGTTCTACATACAGGCTGGTGTGAATCAGTCGTCCGATTACTTTACGTTCGATGTTACGAATGGGATTACGTGGTTGCGTGATTTGATGATGAAGATTGTCATCATTCCGGAGCACTTGTACATCCAAACCAACGAGATCGTTGTGGAAGAAGGTAATCTTGGATGAAGATCCAATGTTTTTGGGGAACGTTTTTTGACATCTTCTCATATGCTTTGTAGGAAAAACGGTACTACTAGAGCCTGGAGATATGGTACCCTACTCAGAGTACTACATGGGCAAGATCCTGGAGTACAAAATACTGGACCATCCACTGCACGGGAGCATACGGGCGGGAAAATCTTCCAAAGTGAATCGCTTCACCCAAAAACAGCTGGAAGCGGGTATGATCACGTACGTGCACAATGGTAGCGAGAACTCGTCCGATACGATCCGGTTAGTGGCGTTGAGCCGGAACAAGGAGAGCGTACCGTTCATCCTGTCGATCAAGATACTGCCCGTGAACGACGAGATACCGCAGCTGGTCACCAACACCGGGCTGCACATGTGGATCGGTGGAAAATCGATGATTGGCAGCAATGATCTAAGTATGAAGTGTTCAAAATCAACCGGAAACACTATCTAACCTGCGATCTGTTTATCTTCTTTTCCAGTGGCCCAAGACTACGACACTCCACCGGAAAATCTGACCTTCTTCGTGCAGCAAATGTCCGGCGGGTATGTCGCGTTCAAGGATAGCTACAACAAGAAGACGCACTCCTTCACGCAGCAGGACATCAACAGCAACGTGGTGTACTTCATCCACGACAGCAGCAACCAGAACGGGAAGGTCGTGTTCTACGTCAGTGACGGTGTCCACAACACCACAGAAAATGTGCTCCACATCGTCACCAATCCGGTCGCACTGGAAGCGATTCGGAATGAGGTGCTGCACGTGTTCCCGCTTACCCGCAAGCAGATTCTCCCCGACCAACTGTACTACAAATGTTCGGATGATGATCGGGACGTGCGGTACGTTGTGACGGTTCCACCACAGATGGGCCGGTTACTGTTCGAGCAGGTGGAGTTTGGCTACTCGAACGAGATCACCGAGTTTACACAGTACGATGTGGAGAATGGGCGCATCTTCTACGAGCATACGCACCCAATGGTGGAACTGAAGACAAACGATTCCTTCTACTTTGACGTGACAGCACCGCTGTCGAACAGTTTAGTCGATCAGATCTTCAACATTGACGTTTCGGTGTCGTCCGGTGGTCTGTTGCGCTTCCTCCCCGTTCCGAGGATCACCATCGAGGAGGGCGAATCAGCACCAATCAAGCTGGATCTTTCCAAGGTACTGGAATACCTGGAAACGCGCGCCGGCATCGGTGCCCCCGAGCTCTACATCGAAGTCCATCCGCCCGCCCACGGGCTGGTCGAGCTGGAGGACGAAAGCCCGGAGGTGAACCGGTTCTCGCTGAACGATTTCTACACCAACAAGGTGATCTACAAGCACGACCACTCGGACACGGTCGAGGACCGGATCGCGCTGGCCGTGTTTCTCGTGCCGGGTCATCTGTTCCTCTGCAACATCACCATTCCAGTGACGATCAATCCCGTCAACGATCAGCCATTCCATCTGCTCACGCCCTCTCCACACATTTCCGTGATCGAGGGTGAAAATGAAACGATCACCTCGACCCACCTGCTTACGGAGGACGCCGATACGGATCCGCGCGACATCGTGTACGATGTGATTAGTGGGCCGAACCTGGGCGTGCTGTTGAAGATATCGGACGAGGGCTATCCGCAGGACATCATCACGTACGGCAATCAGTTTACGCAGGCGGACATTAACGAGAACCGCATCATCTACACGCATTCGGGCAATCCGCAGTCGACGACGTTCTACTTCAAGGTGTCGGACGGCAAGTTTAAGCCGGCGTACGAAATATTTAACATCAAAATACTACCGATCACGATCCTGCCCGGGTTCAACAGCCAGCCGATACTGGTGCAGCAGGGTTCGAACTTGGGTGTGCTGGAACCCCGTCACGTGTCCGTTGAGACGAACGTGCAGAAGAACCGAATCATGTACAACATTACGAAGAACCCGCTGGGAGGTATTATCATTGCGAACAATAAGCCAATTCTGAAGTTTAGCCAGCGGCAGCTAGAGGACGGCAAGATCGGGTACATGCAGACGGACATGAGCCGGTCGAACGATACGTTCCAGCTGGATGCGTTCATACCGGACACGACCTCGGCGTGCCTGGTGGAGGTTAGCATGATCGTGCAGCCGTTCATCATCATCAACCCGATCACGATCACGCCGGGCGATCGGGTACGGCTCAGCTCGACGTTTATCTTCGACAATCCGGCCCAGCTGAAGCTGAATCGCTACAATCCGAAGATAACGATCACGCGACGGCCCAAGTACGGGTGGTTGAAGAAGATTGTGCGCAGCACGGGGCTGGACTATGCAGAGCAGCAGAGTGATAAGGAGATTAGTTCCTTCACGTACAAGGAGCTGAAGAGTGGCGTGATCTACTATTCGGCGCGTAAGTTCAATCAGGACTTTCAGTCCATCAATGACAACTTCGAGTACGTGCTGTCGACCAAGACGGCCCAGCCGGGTCAGGGGACGGTACCGATCGAAATTTACTCACCGTCCGGATCGCACGACATCGACAATGACGTCAACATCGTCACCACAGAGTCTGTAATCCCGCTGGACTATCTGATTGCCGTTTGCATTGCCGTCGCTGCGATCGTGTTGATCCTCATCACCGTACTTCTGCTCCGCTGTCGCTCAAAGGCATCGCACAAGAGCAACGATCTGGACAAGGACAATCCACCGTCTCTCCCGCGACCGCCCGACTTTATGACCCTGAACAATCGAATGTACACACCGTCGGAGAATGAATCACTGCCCGTCACAAACTCCTCCACTCCGCTACCGATCATCAGCAGCATCCCACACTGCAAGGTCATACCGATGGGTGGGCTCGACAACACACTGCAGCTCGACTCCGAAACGGACGACATGATGGATATGCACGGCGAGCTGCTGCCCAGCATCGGTGGCCACGGGTACCGGTACGGGTACGGCGACGAGAACGACGAGTGGAGCTCGTCCTGTGACGTTGGGCCGGACGTTAACTACTCCACGATCTCGCAGCCGCAGCAGCATCTGCTGCTGCAGCAACACCAACAGTTGCTACCACCGCATCAACAGCAGCACATACAACAGCAGCAGCAACAGCAACAGCAGCAACAAATCCTTTCAACGCCACAGTTGGCTAAGGCGAATCCACTACTCCGCCGCAACCAGTATTGGGTCTAGTGGGAGGATCCCCTGGCAGAGGAGAGAGAGAGAGAGTAAAAAAGCAAAACGATTAGTAGTGTGTTAGGGATGCTATTTTCCTGCAAAAACTGTAAATATTGCCAAAGAATACTCACCAAAAACAACCAAAAACGCGCGAAGATTTCGATTTTCGGCAGACTGCAATCGTACGATAAAAGGGGGATCCCCCTCATAAATACTATCATTGTAGTTAAATTATAAAAAAAAACGTGTCCTTAATTGTCACACTCATCGTGTAGAATCGGGATTTTTCTCTCTCTATTTTTAGCAAAAAATTAAAACATAAACGAAAAAAAGCAATTTCTTGGCTCGAGCAGCTATGCGCATCGAAGCTGTGAGACATGCGTACGCACACACACACACACACATACTTTAATGCAATTTCTCGCGGTACATACACACATCCATACACACTCACTCATCACTTAGTGTACTAGTCTAAGTAGGCGAAACCGAGAAAGCCTTAGCATCAATTACAATATAGGACGGATTTTCTCTTTAAAAAACCAGAAGGCAAACGATTTCCATGGACAAGCGTGTGACAAGATGAAACGATAGAACAGAGTGAATGAAAATAAATTCTAAAAAACATAAAATTGTGATGTTTTCAAATACTAATACTGAGAAAAAAGGTCCCATTTTCTTCCTGGAGAGTGATTTGACCATTCGAAAACTGAGCGTTCGTGGTCTGTCTGTGTAAGTAGAAATACTTAAAATAGCGCATAAACGTCTACATAAATCGATCATTTTAAGTAACTTGTTCATATTCAGGCACGTGTAGTGTGTGCTTGCGTTGAAGATCTAAACGTATTCTAATAGAAGGAATCTTTCCACCTATCTTAACTAGCGGCTAACTTACAGCGTAATATCTGATCGGAGGCATGGCCTTTAACGAACTCCTACTGAAAATATCTTCTTTTTCAGCACAAATCTTTTAGAAAACAAAGGAAGCAAACACGTTAAAGTACACGTTGCATTCAAAGACACGCAAAGCTAGACTAGAGTAGTTCCACCGGTCGGAACTGCATAAGGAAAAGGAAACTTAGAAGATTTAAATGAAAGCGTAGCCACGATCCCTTGGAAGGATGCGCTCCCAACAGGGCCTCAATACTTCGGCATCGGGTTCTGGCTGGTAGGCGTCACGTTGCAGGCAGCATTATCGTACGAGTAGCTTTCCGTCGAATCTTCCGCCGGATACCGGTGGCTGATCGAGGTCGTCCCCGTCTGCACCGAATTGTCCGCCTCCGTTTCCGGATAGATGCTGACGGTGGTGGAGGCCGGTGGTTTGGCCGCGTTCGCCCCATTCTTCGGCACCGCTTTGGGGCTCTTGGTGTTGGGGTTCTCGTGCGTGTACCCAACCGGACCCTGTTCCTTCTTGTTCAGCTGTGGCAAGCGGCAAAACTCGCGTATTGCGCCCCGGTACCGGTAGCTCAGCAGCACGATTGTGACGCAGGCTAGCGCGAGCACTATACAGGCCACCGTGTTGTAGATGCCAACGACCGACTCCAGGGCGGTGGTACGCTCTCGGAGAGCTGTAAAGAGCACAGGTGAGGCGGGGTGTGAAAGTTAAACAGAAGGGGGAAGGGACACGAAACAATGCAAACAACACACTGTGCGCACCAACACAGCGGTGAAGCGTCAACATGCGTCATCCCGTGCGCCCGCACAACTACTTACACTTGAACAGGTAATCTGAAAACGGGGAAAAGGGAATTTCTTATTAGAATTTGGTACACTTTTTAAAGGGCATTTGGGTGGAAGAAAAGGGCGTACTTTGGCACTTGTGGAAGCAGCTGTATTCGTCTTTCGCGCACAGTACGCTGCAGTTGCGGCAGCTATTGTTGCTTTCGTCACAGTACTGGTACCGATCGCAGGCAGAATCACACCCCAGGGTGGCCGGAATGGTCCCGAGGGTGGCCAGTGCAAGCAGCAGCAGTAGCCGCATTTCTCTCGGGCTCGAGCAACCGGATCTCATTGCTTTTCCTTTACTGAACACACACACACGCACACACGAACTGCACACGGGCACTGGCACTTCACAACGGATCACTGCAAACACTTCCTGGGACCAATGGCTAAGGCTTCAGGTGAAATCAAATGGGCGAATGATGATGGCGACCACCGAAACAAAACTGATGCGATGCGGTCGTCGATGACTCATTCGCGCACGTTGCGACGCGTAAGAAGAACCAAGATCGCACCAAGATTATGATACACCACCATCAGCAGCCGTAGCAGTGGTGAAGGCTTACGGGCACTGGGCTTATTTGTTGCTTGGCTGAGGCTGTACACCACCACTGGCTGTGTCTATCTGGTCTGTCTAACAGGCAATGTGATGGAATGCACACAGACACCCCTACACAATCACGTACCGTTGTGCTCGTATGTGATCGTGTATCATTGTTTTTTTGTTGCTTCAATGCGGGTGTTTGAGTGTGTGAGTACTGGTTTGAGCGTACAGGTGTGCCATCACGTAAAAAAGAAGCTTTTATCACAAGGGGTGCGCTGCAGCATGATGCTGTACCGAGAGAGGGAAGAGAACAGTGATTTTTATGGCAACAGCATAATGAGCCAGATTTAATTGATTAAAAATATGATCAAAACACAATGAAAATTTAAAAAAATCGGAAAATAATAATAATAATAATAATAATAATAATAATAATAATAATAATAATAATAATAATAATAATAATAATAATAATAATAATAATAATAATAATAATAATAATAATAATAATAAAAATAATTATAATAATAATAATAATTGCCATTAAATTAATTTCTAGCCTTCAAATCATATATAAAATAATATAACATAATTACAAGAGCTTTATTCGAAAGCCCGCCAGCGCTGCAAAGCGACTATGAATTATAGCAAACCACTTTGATCACACACACTAACACATAGACACTCTTACACCAACAACAGGCTCTCGAAAGCTTTCGAACCATTCAACGAAACAGCAACTGCTGAGTTCCGCCCTGGCCATTGGGACAGGCCGCATAAGTTTGTTTTCATCCCTCGACGAAGGCAGTGCTGCGTCACCGAGCTGCGGTCCGAGCATCGGAGACCCGTCGTGGGAAAGAGTGTGTGTGTGTGTGTTGTGTAAAACCAATTTTACAGCAAAAGAGCAACAATTTGTGGAATTTTGTGTTGTGATTTTAACTTTACCGTCTGTGCGTGCAATAAGCAGAACAGCTGGATTGGGTCTTGAACCTCGTTTTGTGTGATTTTAATTGCTCTTTGGGTCGGGATCGGTGCAAAGTGGTGATGTGTAAGCGAACTACACGACGTAGTGGGTCGATTATGCTTAAAAGTGTGTAAGAAAGCATGGTCCAGAATAGAATTACCCTTAACTCTAAGCAGCAAAACGGGTGACATTCGATCGTACTCTAGGTGCTGCCGAAACAGCCAAAAATGGATCAAATTTCGTGCACAATCTACAAGAAAACCGAAGGTTAAGTGAGAGATACACCAAGAAGCAGCAGCAGCTCCAGGGTGAAAGAAATTCCGTTACCTTCAGTGGCCAAAAAAGAAGGAGGAAAGGGGGGACACGTTGTGAAAGGAAAGAAAAAACACTCTCAACGAAACACACAGAGAGAGAAAAAAACCTTCTCCGGTGCGCGCGGTGAAGAAAAAGCTCACCGCTACGGCAAGCAACGAACCCTCCACCTCACGGCGGAACTATTAAAACAGGTAACAAAAAAAACCCCACAAACACACATAGAAATACTTGGAGGGGTTGTAAGAAATATAGAAAAAGCACAAGAAAAAAACAACAACATTCCAACGAGATGTGGCTTCGCGGATGAGAGGATGGGAAAAGATCACTCAGGTGTAGTAACAACCGGCGAGGGCCGTAAAGTTGTCGTTAAATAGGTAATAGCAGATCAAGATCTCGAGTAGAACCGAACATGCCCGCACTGCTTCACAGTGTTTGTGTGTGCGTGTGTGAGTCTCGAGAAGAATGTGACCTTTCCCTTGTGTCCAAAAAGCTGACCTGCCGCCGTTTGGGTGCTGGGGAGTGCGGCGAACGGGGAGCAAGAGATGGCTACATAATAGTTGGAGGTGGTGGTGGTAGGACCGATCGCCAACGATCACCACACAAAGAGAAACCGTTTCACTTTTTCCTCCGCTTTTAGCGCAAGGGTAAAGGGACTGGACGTTGCCGTTTGCGTCCGTGTTTGTGTGTTGCTAGCATTCCCGATCGTAGCGTGATCGTCGCTACGCTATGATCAGCTAATCCGCCTCGCAGCGCAGAAGGTTAAGGTGAAGCTCCAAAACGTGAGGAATGTAGCGGTTTGCATGCCTTATTTGCGTTACGCGGGAGAATTGTAACAAAACAGCGGCGGTTACTCATACCGCTCGTGAGGTACGTTGTTTTTCTCCTTTATTCTTCGCTTTTACCGGCTGTTGATTATAGACTGCCACAACACACTCTGGCACTACGGTGTAACACTGTCACGAAATGTTTACCAAACAGCAAACGCGTTCTGGCCTTTGTTGGTTGCCACCTGCCACACCGCACGTAGCACACAGACACACGGGGAGTTGGAATCGACTTTTCCGTGATGGTGAGGATACGCACCAAGCATAAGAACGTGGATCAACGGGAGGATAATTGGTCCGGGCGGAAGGAGATGAGTAGTGCTGGGATGGATGAGTGTGTTGCTTTTTTATATTATCATTACCACTGCTGGGCGGCTGGCACGATCGCTTCGCGCCGAAAGGAAGGAGTCGAGGTCATTTGCAGGAAGTCAATAATTATTCCAGAGCCTTTTTGTATCATCTGCCCAGTGCGGTCAGAGCCGGCTTGAATGGGGCCAGTTGTACAGAACAGCAAACAAACGCGTTTTAGTATGGAATTGTAATACATTGGCAGCATTTATTTCAATATTGAATTTGCTAGCAAAAGATATTTACGATGAATGGTAGCATTTAAGAAACTGTTCGGTCAGGAATTATTTATACCATTTCAATCTATTGATAATTTTATTAGGTTATTGATGATGAAGTGTGTAATCATATGAACAAACTTTCTGGCTTGTAAAGTCCAAACATGTTCGAGTTTTCATACTTCTAATGGCGGATAAATTGAAAAAAATATATTTAAAAAAAATGTTAAAAACGTTTCAATATTCATTATCCAGCCTGTTATAATGTCGGCCAAGTAGTCAATAGAAAAGATGAACTTAAAGATTACTGCAATTTTTTCATAATTAATTTTGTAGCATCAAAATAACGCACTCGTGTATAAGCACCTACATCATCTCTCGATTACTGTTGCACAGTGACGTACAGAAAAATGTTTGTTTTTTGTTTGTTTCAATGTTTTCAAAGTGAGTGTATATATCAGGTGTACTTATAGTGTTCTTGCTCACCAATTGACAATTTGACAGTATGTTCCATAATAAAATCTAGTATGCCATGCAGATGAAACGTTGAGTTGATATTTCGCAGAACTGGTATAAGGATTTACTTATGCGTAGTACGAAGAAAGAAGCCACAAAAATTTACGTGGTGGCCAGTTCTTGGATTACAACGAGTATTTAAAGGTTACAGGATTAAAAAAAAAAACAGATCCTTCGCCAAATCTGACACATAGGCGCTTCAGCCAGCAATCAAGAAGCAGTATACCAACCGAACTAAATATGATATTATACTCAAAGTGAGGAACTTATGACTATATCTTTTAGGTCGGTTCAACAGACCACCGATTTTTCTCAAATATCGTTAAAAATTGTACAAATTTATGATAGAATTAGGACTTCTTCTTCATAGAATAATCTTCAAAGCATCCAGTTTCATATGGAACTAACTGTTAAATCAGGTTTTCAACCGCATTTCGTTTTCAGGAGTCAAATTGCACTGAATATGCCCACCAGATATATCAACTCACATTGAATATTTTTAACTTTTTTAATGCATGAATTATGTATTCCGTAGTTTCTTAGGTCATGTAGTATTGAAGTAAGTGTATTTAAATGTCACAAAATAGTAGTAGTAGTATTTTAAAATATTATTATTTTTCCAATTTTTTATTTTGTCAGTTAAACGCTTTGAATCTAATTGAATATTATTGCACAATTTGTTTTTTATAAATATTGAAATTATTTACAATACACTTGAATTGTTGCATAAAAAGTAAGCCAATTCTCTTTTTATGTTAGTCACTGTACTTGGTGTACATTCGCCCTAATCGCGCGGAGCGTAAACGATATCCTCTCTCGCTCTCTCGTTCACGGTTTGCTCTTTCCAGCGAACGAAGGGCCGGCAGACACGCCGAGAGCGATCGAGTATTCTCTCGCAAACGCCCGTCCCAGCCGGACGTGTGTGCGTGTGTGGACCAGTGCGCGTAGCGTCGCCCTTCGGCCGTGTGCGGGTTTGTTTTGGGTAGCGCCCTTCATCACAGAGGGGTTAATTGAGCCAATGTAATTTGGCTATAATACAACAGTGCGATACAGTGTGTAACTTACCCCGAAAACTATCTTTCGTGCATCGGAGAACGCGGTCATTGTGTGTCAAACCAAAACAATAAAAAAACGGTGCCCACTTTCACTCCGGAAGATTATTGTTTTTTTGTTGTCGCTGCAGCCTGCTGTGTTGTGTGTATTTTTTTCTATCGCTGCTCACGCGGCTGTCACTGGAATTGAGGTTGGATGTGTTCCGTGCCGCGGGTGTGTCGCTGTGTGTGTGTGTGAACGGCAACATTGTGCATCGAGCTGAATCAAACATCAGTTTGTTTTTGCCACTTTCGAGGTGAAATAGTGTGTAATTGCATGACTTACCCAAGCGGTGGTACAGAACAATCCGCCACAGCGGTGTTAGACAGAGTTTGTTGTTTTTCGGAGCAGAGCTTGGGGCGTTCTGTTTATAGTTCGGCGTCGCCAATTACCACGGCCGCCGGAAACGGTCGATTTTACAACGAGGCCAGCAGCAGCACCAAACCCACAGCAAACACTTGGTGCCGAAGGTGTGTCATTCTCGGTTCTCGATTCCCTCGGGGCCAGCTGCTCCGCAGTCTGTCCTCAGCTGCATTGTGTTAGTTGGTGGTGGTGGTGGTGGTGGTGGTGTGTGTGTGTATCTGTGTGTAAACAGGGGCGCCCGCCGAATGTCCAATTCTTACACTGCCCGATGTTGTGTGCCGCATGTTTAATGTGCTTCTTCTCTTTCTTCCCTTGCTTCTTCTTCTTCTTTTCCTGCTTGCCGCCTGCGTTTAGCATTCGACACCTTACCCTTTGCCTGTGCGTGTGTGTGTGGTTTCCTCCCGTCCGGGGGTGCATTTGTCTGCCCCCCAAAACCTGCCCGCTTTTGGAGGAAAATGAAAAGCGCTGATGGCGATGGGCGAATGGGTTCGAACCCTGTTGTAGGCAGCTTATCAGCACCTTAACACGAAACGGTAACACTGAAAAAGGAAAACGCAAGAACAGCCTGCTGTGGTGGAACACCAGGAACAGCTGTCAAAAAAACAGAAAAAACGCAACAAGTTTGTGCACCGACCAACCGGCACCGGAAAAAGTAGAACACAACCATATACACACACACAAACACACCCATCAGTTCGCGGCTTGACCGATAGCGATGGCCCATTTTTCGCTCACCGAAATGCCGACCGACCTGAAGGTGACGGATACGTTCCCGAAGAGTGGCCGCGTAACGGAGGGTAAGTGGCGCTTTTCCTTTTCTTCTTCACCCCATTGCACACCGCGATTCTTGTTTCATTGCACCTTTTTCATGGTTTTTTTTTCGACACCCGTTCTGAGCCGGCCAATTCAACCCCCCGTTGAAGAGTGTTGGATGGGTGCGTTCTTATCAAATTCCAACTGGAAGAAGTGTAAGCTTCCGATATCCGATATTGCGCCGAATGTTGATTAGAATCCTATTGAATCGGTATCAAAATCCTCCAACAAGAGTCCATATTGGATGGAGCTGCACCGGGAACGAAGCCGTCTATCGTTGGATTTTGGAAAAGAAGTGCCCCAATTAAGCACGACGACGAGACGACGAGCGATAATTGATGTCACTCTTTGCTTCCTGATGCGAATCGTTGGCGTGTGCCAATAAGAAGAGTGAATGACTTTCACCACAACAACAGCCGCGCAAAGGAGAGGGTCAACAGACGACCTGTGGAAGATTCGACGACGAAGATCAGTGGATGGTGGATCAGTCCCATGAATCATCTGCACCAGCGCCAAGTGGTGACAAGTGCGCCAAGCTGCTTCTCATTCCCACATTGGCTGCGCTGCTGCTGCTGATTTTTAATTCAATTTCGTACCCGTAGCAAACCTTTTTAATTGGACACAATTTGTGTGGCCGGCTCGCTGGAGGGAGTTCCAACGCGGATTGAAATTGGAGTAACATTGCAGCAAAGCTTTGCATTTGGAGCGATTGTTTCGACCACGGCTTCCCACCACCGATTGCTCGGGTCGGTGCTATGTTGAAAAATCATGAGACTTTTGGTGGAAGCGATAGTGTTTGGCAACTCGAATAGAGGGATATTGTACTGGTGGATGCCGATCGAGAGAAAGAGAGAGAGAGAGAACCGTGTAGCCGTGATTGCGTGGCGTGTTTGTTTGGCATGCACAGACCACATTGATAAGAACGCCCGTCAATAACAGCTCAAAGGGCGGCCCGTTTCCTCAGCCTGTAATAACAGCCAACGCAGCACAACACGATCAATGTTTGGTCAGCTGGAAAGGTAGGGAACGTGATGGTAGAGCGAGATTTAAACGGTAAAAATGGCAGGGCCCGCTGGATGAGGTTGAAGTTGAAAAACATGCCTTGCACGTGCATCACGTGTGTGCCCTCTCGACGACGGGGCAAAAAGGCAGCAAAGAAGAGAGAGATGGATTTATTTTAAACCGCTCTTTTATGTGCCTTTCTTCCATCGGCAACCGTCATTGAAGAGGAAGCGATATTCCTGGTCATGATGGATGGCTAGGGTTTAAGGGCTGCTGTGAGTGTACAAATTCGAGGCTTAAAACGATCGTTAGCGCCTGTCCCTGGTCTTCGAGGGTTCCAGTTATAATTAACTCAGTGTGGTGACAGGCAAGATGTGTATGGCCCAACAAACGGAGGGCACACATGATGTAAAACATATTGTTTTGCTCTTTTTTTGGGGGGCTTTTGTGCCCTTTTCGAGATAGTTGTAACAAGTTGAAATTGTAATTTAATCTTATTTCATTTCACACGCTTAAAAACAAAACCAGAGATAGAGCATTCTCTCAATCATGCACCATTACCAATGGCAATGAACCCCTCGTACCAATTTCCCGGTGCTCTCACACGCTCAACCGGCTCTCGCGGACGGCGAAAGGTTTGTCGCCTCTGGTGGAATGTGCCAGCGACTTTCGATTCCAAGCGAATGCGCAGGTCCCAAGCGCACACGAGCGCGAGTCATTCTCCAGACGCACTGTAGTTGCTGCGGCATTAGGAAGTAATATTTTTAGCCCTGCGTAATGGTTCAACTCCAATGCGTATGGCCCTATGATGCCCCGTTCATCATGTCGGGTACGGTCGTTCATCATCATCATCAACATCGCGAAGGGGGGCGGTGTGTACGGGGACCTAGTAGGGCGGCAGCTTGTTTTGAGATCTGATCGTGTGAAGATCGACGAACCGCAGCAGCACAGGCACGGTGAGAAAGGAACGACGGGAATACAAAAGGGGAGGCATTTATTTTGGGGGCCCGTCGCGTTGTTGTGATCTACCTTCGCTCGCGCCCGGCCCTCGTGAACGGAAAGCGTTGTCGCTTTTCTTTGTAACCTGCGATGAGGAGGAAAATTATGATCGAATTGCGTTTTCCTTGTGCATAAGTGAGAGAGAGAGAGAGAGAGAGAGATAAATGTAGATCTAGCCATGCTTTGGAAGCAAAAAGATGATTTTGCCGGGGAGGCCGTCCGGAGGGCAACGTACCATTTAGAGATGGTTCGGTTTTTGGGAAGATTTGGTGGAACGTGCGTGCCGGTTTTCCTTCTTTGTTCGCGGAAAATTGCGCTCCAAACATAAAAAAAACACCCGTTTTCTCCACTTAGCATAAGAGACCTTTGTGTGGTCGTGCTGAGGGAATTGCTGTTATTGTTTCATTTGTGTACGATATTGGAGGATGGTATTGGAGCAGGCAAGGAGGAAACAATTTCAACTTCTTCCTCTCCCTGTTTGCTTGCACTCGTAATCTTTTACCCTCTGCTCTTATTTTTAATTCGCAAGTCGCGAGTCTGTTTTAGGGGAATAGCGGGGAAAAAGAGACAAAAAACGGACGCGAGGGAGTTTGATAATAATTATCCACCACATTTCCGTTACGCGGTGGCGGCGGCGGCAGTGGCGTTACACTTTCTCCCGACCCATTGGCATTTACTTTTACTCTCGTCATTGCCACGGTGCATTGAACCCCCCCTTCTGGGCTGTCAGGTGGTGGTGAACATCGCTGCCACCAAACATTCAAATGCTCTCCTCATCTATCAATCATCATCTTCAGCCAGGGGGAAAACGCCCTCACTTTTGCCTTCCTTTTTTTAACCGATTTACGTTGAACAACGTTTACCTGTCATTACAGTTCGCATGGAGTAATCTTATCTTGGTGGTGGAGGTGGTGGTGGTGGTTGGAATTTTCTTCGCTTTGTTTCGCTTTTCCAATGCAGTTCCACAGAGTGAATCGTTTTGGAAGGGTGGAAAAACAATTTGCCCGCTAAATATGCTTTCATAGTTCCATTTTCATATTTTTGTGAAAATTCCCGCAGTCCCGCCACTGCTGCTGCTGCTACGGTTTACGCGTGGACCGGTTGTGCGAGTGCATTGACCGCTGCTTTGAGAGCAGTGGTGGGGAAGCGTGGCAAGGCAGGGGACAAACACCGTTGCCACCGTTGCCACCTAAGCGTTGTGCTGGAAAATGCGCTGGAAATACGGTTACGGTTGGTGGTGGAATGCTGCACGGATTTAAAAGAGAGAGAGAGAGAGGGAGAGACGTGCAAATAGGGGAAAGAAAAACGCAAGAGCAAGCAAGCGAGAGAGAGAGAGAGAGCAAGAGCGATTGAGAATGAAATAAGTTTAAATGGAATGTAACGGACGTGCAGGAGAGAATTACAGAATACGGTACACAGTCTGTGCTACAATTGGTATTGTATTTTTATATTTTTACCAGTGGTGTGCAAACAAATTTAAAAAAGTTCTTATATTTCAACAAGAATAACATTGATTTGTACTGCAAATTGCATAACTTAGGGCGTTATTCTCTCATACAGGTTAAATTTTTGCCTGCAAGTATGCAATTTGCCTTACATTATTCATCTCATAACCGTTATCTTAGCGTTACTTTCAATTCATCGCAATACAGGGGTTTCCAGTAGTTCTCATAGTTGTAGGACACTTCCTTGACTCTTTCCTATGGGAAGTGAACTTCATATGAAATTGGACTCTATTGGAGTTCTTGGATATTCCTATTGGATTTGTCCAACAAGTGTGCTAGTGAGTCCAATTTCCATTACATTAAGTTCATTTCACGTAAGAAGAAGTCAATAAAGTGTAAGATGAATTATTCTTTATGGAAAAAACCCAAAAATGAGCTTAAAAACCAAAAACCGCAATTAAAAATAAAAAGTAACTGTTCAACCTGCCCTTAAACCACCGTGCCGCAACATACGAACTCCATTTCCCGTTACTTCCACGCGAGGCGGTGCAAAAAAAGACTTTCATTTCCCGCAAACAGGGTAAACCCGTTCCTTCCTAACCGGGGGCTTTGCAAACCGTGCACAACGTGCGTGTGCGCGTGCTTCGAGTTCAATTCTCTCGCTCTCTCGGGGCCTAAAAACCTCATCTGCTCCTAGCTCACCATATCCTTTTCGGAGGAGAGCCTGTTTAGCCCAGTCCCCGGCAGGCACCATCCGGTTACACCATAACAAAGATACACGGGACACCGACACGTTTAACCTGTTGCATTCGCGTGGGCAACCGCGAGCAAGTCGTGTGTGGGCACAAAACGACCATACTGGACGTGTTAGAAAGTAAAAATCACTGCCTTGTACGTTCGTGTCGTTGGAAGCTGGCGTGCGCGCGGGAACTGGAATCTTGGACAATCAATGCCGGGGGTGAGTTCACATTTCCTCCCAACCGTTTCAACTGGTTTTGAAGAGGTTTGAAAGATTCCAGCAATGAACTCACATGCAGCCAGTTTAGATGTTCTTGTCAAAAAAAGAAATGCCTAAACCGGATACCAGCTGGCTGATAAGCAATCGGACTGTGATGGACTGTGTGAATACTTTGTGAAGATGCGTACGCGAAACATGTTATGATGTATTGCTGTTTGCAAACAGACGGCAACGAACGTTCGAGTGTGGAACTCGTTCCTGGAACTGATTTATGAGCTGGTCCTTTCCCGACAGATTCTTGCCAAACAAGAATATAGTAAGTACATGACGCAATATTATGGTTCTTAGCGTGTAATCCATAAATCTTACGACTGACGTTTGCGCTCTCAGGCTAGCAAAATCCATTAATTGAAGCAATGCCAACTTTATCAGGCTTTTAGTCATGCAGAAGTTCTTCCTTCCCGACGCCCACCAAACACTGGAATAATCCTACCAACTGCATTCCTTTGCATAAAAAACATCTTCAACTTGTTTTATTACTCAACAAACAGTCTAACGAATGATGTGTGTGTGGGTGTGGGTTTGCGGGTGTGTGTCTCTCGTTATGCGAATGTGATGTTGATGCAGTGACCCGAATCTTAGTCAAAGATCGACTTGTTCTTGTGGTAGCACTGGTACAGGCTGAACGCTTTATCGCACGCCGTCTCGCCCTCGTTGTTCTCGCACACGTCAGCGAACGCTTCCGCCTTGGCGGTGGGATTGCCCTTGGACAGTTTGGCGATCAGCACGTCCCGGTTAGCCGCGCCACTCTCCAGCGTGAAGCCCACCTTCGCGAACATACACTGGATGGTACACTGGAAGGAAAGATAGGAAGGAGAGCACCACGACGGTTCGGGGGGTCACAAAACTCCTGCAAAACCTTGGTTTGGCAAACAGTCGAGGCTTACCTTGGCCGTTTCACTGTCCAGCGTTAGGTCGCCCAGCCGCATCTTGGTGGCAAAGTCCTCCGGCAGCTCACCGCCCAGCTCGGCACGGCACTGTTCCGCCAGCGATTTGGCAATCTCGTGCTGCTCCTCGGTGAAGAAAGCCTAGAAAGGGCGATAGGAAAAAGCAGGGATATTATAGACCTGCAGAACTCTTAATAACTTATCACTCTTCATCGTACCATCGTAGAGACAGCGGCCAGCAGCACCACGAACACAATCTGAAGGCTCTGCATGATGATGAGGCGGCGGTTTTAGGATCTTTTGGATCTTAACGATCAGGCACGGACACAACAAGGCACTATCTTCACCGGAATCGGATTCGGAAATGAGATGCTACCATTCGATTTCGTGTGCCTTTTATACGAACGGCTTAGAATCGCACCGCCGGCAGTAATCGGAACGCTCCACAACGAAAAGCGAAAGATACTGGAGAAGAATAAATCCATCTTGATTTATGTCCAGCTTGTTTTTTTTTTACGCGCCCTGTCTGCTAATTTCGGGGAGGCTCGCCAGCCATCTCCTTGTATAGCGTGCGATGTCCTCTTCAAGGCCAGCCAGAGCCGCGCAGATGCATTCATTAAACTGCATCTGGGGTGAATTTGTGCAACCCGGGCAAAAAGGATCTCGCTCTCTCCCTCTCTCTCTCTCTCTCTCTCTCTGTGACAATGGGTGATGCTCTCGGGGTGATCATCTTCAGCACAAGGTCAAGGTTATCAGCTTGCTCTCCTCCACCTTGGATTGGGGGGGTATGTTACTGCAGGCCAATTTTAGGCCCAGAAGGCCAGCCTCTTTTTGCGTGACATAATTTATAACAATCCACACTTTCGCGTCGTCTTCTTTGCGCAATTTTCACGCGATTAAGTATCCTTACACGGCGGAATCGGTGGCAGACGACGAACCTCGCCATCCTCTGGAAAGTGCATCACGGGCTCTCTCTCTCGCTCGTGACCGTTGACTTCATATAACAATCGGACGGATTCTCTCTCTCCCCATCCCAGACGAAAAGAGCAGTCAGCTCGCTCCAAATACAAACCGGGTTGCAATTTGTAAAACAAATTAGTGGCGCTTTGTTATTCACCGACGGTGCCTTCACGCGCAATTTCACACGGGTGGTTCGATTGTGGGAAGCAAAATCACTGCTGGGGCAGGGGAAATCATTTGCCTATTAGTTTATAATGTTGTGTTGTGTGCTGGTAGTGTAAATTTAAGTGTACAACTGCACAGTTGACCTTATTTTTCCCTTCGCTTTTCTCTTTCTTTTCATCGCTACTACCCAAAGTTTGCAAAGAATGGCTCGTGCGGGAGGATGGTGCCTTAGCATATCAGCTGCAGAACCAAGAGAGTAAGTATCTTTGTGTGTGTGTGTGTGAAAATTATAGTTTTAGTAGTGAATTATTTCCCCCCGGTCCATTGCAGTTAACGAACACTACAAGGGTAACAAACAGCGCAACCAAATCGTGCGGCAGGACTTCCCCACCGCCCTGTCCGAGCAAATCCGCGAGAAGGAGGATGCGGAGCGGCAGGCAGCACTGTACCATCAGATGATAAACGAGCAGTAAGTGTGCTCAAGCTTTCGTGCTATATTTTATCACTAATTTCCTCATTTTATTCGCTTTTGCTCCAACAGAGAGGAGATGGACGCAAAGGTGGCACGCGACATTGCGGACCAGCTCAACCGGGAGGCGCAACTGAAGCGTCAGATGGAGCTGCAACGAGGCGAACTGTTGGCCCGCAAGCTGCAAGATCAAGCCGTGCTGGGAGATCGTAGGCATCCGCCCGGAGTGGCGGGAAGTTCCGGCAGGCATCCACAGACCGCGCAGGAGCAAAACGCATTCCCGCTTCCACCCCGTGCGCATCCAAAGCCAAAGCCCGGACCGGCCACGAACGGCAACCAGAAGCACCCGGGAAGCTCCCACTTTATGGCGCATTCGCCACCGCCATCCGCTGCGCAGCAAAGCAACGAGCCGCCGGGTCTGCATTACGCCTCGTTGGACCTGAACGCTCCGAAACGTCCGCCACCGCAGCCCGTGTTTCAGAATGGCCGGGCTGTACCGCTAAGTCCGCCTCACCATGCCGCCACCGGGTACCAGGAGCGGCTGGAAGTGTTTCCGCCTCCACCGCCGCCAGCAGCAGCTGCAAACTTCAACCAGTACTCGGACGACGAGGAACCGGTCAGCGGGGCACAGTACGTCAACGTAAACCTGCACTCGCACACGCCGGAGAAGAAGCAACCTCAACATGCGCCACCGTACCGGCAGCAGCCGGGTCGCTCGTTACAGCAGCAAGCGGCCGATCTCGTCGACAGCATCCGGCCGTACGATGTGCCGCTGTCGAACGATGACTTTTCGTACCAGTATCCACTGCCACCGACGGTGAACAACATTTCCGCCCCTTCGGGCAGTAGAGCAGGTGGTGCAGTGCGGTACGGAGGTAATAATAATAATATCGTCCCCACGACGACGGAAGCCGACTATCAGAACAATACAAACTTTAACAAAATGTCGCCGGAAAAGTACGTGGCGCCGGCAGTGTCATCGAGCCGTCATGTTGCTCCCGAGGGCTTCGGGCGGCGAAACGAAGCTCCACCGCTGCAGCGAACGTCCGCCAACCCCATCAACTACAACCTGTACGATGATGACGATATTGATGAGGCGCTGGCAGCCACGAGCGGGACGTTTACGGCGACGCCACTCAATCAGCTGGGGCTGCCGGTTGAGGCGGGACCGAGCGGTCGGTACGCGAACGGTGGAGCGACGCCCAAGACGGGTCACTCGCATCACAACCACAACCACAACCACCATCATGCGATCTACCAGAACCAGCCTCATTCGTCGCACGCTTCGCCGAGCCACTCGAAAGCGAGCAGCTACGACAAGACGGATCGGATCCGGACGCTGCAGGAGCTTGGGCTGGCGCCGGACGAGATCCAGGAGATCGATATGCGGCTCGAGCAGGAGCTGCGCGATGCGGTAGGTTGTTTGATGGTCAATAATGAACGTAAAATCGGTCAGGCAGGTGAAGATTATAATGAAAGCACTCATCGACTCCGTCCGTCCCGAGCGAGTCTGCACTCTGGAATAACATGTCGGATTCGTTTACTCATGACTAGAGGCAGACTCGTTTGGGAAGGATGGTTACCGCTCGTCGCTTATCGTGCTTATCAATGCTTAAAAACGAACGCTCGGATACAAACAGATAAGATAAGGTCAGAGTTTTATCTATATAACGTCGTACGGCTATTTATTGCATTAATTTAATCCAATAGATAACTTACAATCATGTGGTTAAGTGAGTTGTAAGATGCAATGATCAAGCATTATGTCAGCATGACTTTACATCATTTGTGATCAAAAAGGTTTGATAAAATACTAATTTTCTTTCCCCCTTTTTCTCCCCATAGGAACTGGCCCGCAAGCTGCAAGAGGAGGAAGGCGGCACCGTCGATCAGGAATTCATCGATCGTAAGGTAGCGATGGAGGCGCAAGACAAAGAGCTCGCCAAAATGCTGCAGGAGCGGGAACGGGCCAAGGCAAAGCGGGCTCGCGAGAAGGCCCGACTAAAGAAGGAGCAACGGCTGCAGCAACAAAAGCAGGAGCAACGAGCGGATGGCACCGTATCGGAGGATGACCCGGGTGCCGTTGGAGAAATTGTTGCTGCTGCTGACCCAAACGCCGATCCGGATGCGATCGTTGACGCTTCCTACTCCAACCCGATCGATATGCTGCAGCAGCAGCAACAGCAACAGCAACAAAGGCCACCAAAGCTGATCTCCCCGACCGGCTCTGCCGCCGGTGCGAGAGGATATTACGGTGCACCGGTGCCAGTACCGACGACGGACCATCCACTGCACAACCATCGCCAGCAGGGAAGCATTTCATCGCACGGCTCGGGCTCTGGCAGTATCGGTAACGGTGGACAGCAGCAGGCAAACCAGTTCGCAGGGCCAATCAGTGACGAAAACTACTCCAACCCGGTCGACATGATTAAGCAGCAGAAGCAGCAACAGCAGCTACTGTTCCAGCAGCAACAGTTGTTACAGCAGCAGCAGCAGCAGCAGCGTGGTGGACCGAACCTGAAGCTGTCCGCGAACGTACAGCGGTTAATTGAGAATGGGCGCAAGGACGATGAAATCTATGTGCTGCCCGTTTCGCAGGAAGACCATCCGCCCATGGAGCTGCCCCAGTCGCAGCGTACCCCACCGAGAGGTTCGATGCATCCGGCCAACGGTGGGCGGCACGTGTCATCGCCTGGGTCAAGGTAATGAAGGACGACTGAAAGGAACGGTTTAGAAAGCTTTAGACACTAATATTCATTTATCACACTTTAGGAATCAATACCTGGACGAGAACATCGCTGCAAAGATTGATCCAACCTTCGGTAGTGGTGCCGGTGGCATGGGACACTCTCCAACCTCCACCGGGACGTCCTCTTCCGCCGCAAACGCATCGCAACCAGGTAGTAGTTGAAGCAAATGATTTGTTTCCTCTTGAAACTAATGCCCCAGATCTTCATTTCTTTTTGCCTTTCCGGTTCAGACATACTTGAATTCTCCGACCCCGGGTCCTCTAGTCCAGTGCCGCCACCGTACATGCCGATACAGGGTACGCGCCGAACGAACGCGCCCGATGGCAAGAAGCGCAAGTCGAAGGAGCGCTGCGCACAGCAATAAGCGAATGGAATTGATGACGCACGGGGATGACGTACATCAAATACTGCCCTTTTGCCCCGCGCAGGAGTACCGAGGATGTATCGAACCGCATTTATTATGCCAGGCCGGCCGTGCTGCACTCAGAACTGCCGGCTCAGAATGTTGTGTGGAGTATTTAATTGCTAAAGCAACCCAGAGAAGGGAGCCTTTTACAAGTTGGCAGCGCCGTGGTTTAAGCCTTAAGTTGTGCTTAACGTGTTTTGTGTGGTATGATTTTAAATCTCACCAGCCGCGTGTAATATTTATCGAACGCTGTGGATCGGCGGGAGAAGGAGCGATGATGGTCAGAGCGTACCGTGTTTTGGTGCTCCGGCTTCGGCTCAGTGAAATATATGTGTTTTATTTTTCTCTTTTGTAATAAAAGCAATGAGTTGATATACAAAGCAAGGTTTTGTAATGTGTCTTTCTTTTAATACCAATTTGTGTTCTGAAGGGCGAATAACATCGCTTAGTCAAGACACAAACCACACCACCGTACAGCGACATCTAGGGTGCGTCAGAAGAAACTACACAGTGCGGTGTAACTGGTGGGTGTAACGCTGTTAGCCAATCCATTAACCCTTGCACGACTAGGGACAATATTTTTTCACTGTACAAAATAGTCGTTTTCCGATAACATAAGTTCAAGGTGGCAAATATATGCTGGAAAGAATGAAAAATAAAATATTAATTTGGTGATATTCTCCTGCTTTAAATTCACAACGATATTTGGCATATTTAGTCTTGGAAGTCTCATGGTCGTGAAAGGGTTAATTGGGAAAGGAATTGAACAATCGATTATTAACATTATAATTTGTACAAAGTGTGCAAATTTTGTGCAATAAAACTGTATGGAAAACCTTATAATTTAGTGAACAGCCAGTACGAACATGAATATAGTCCTTTGTGCTGTGCTTGAACTTCTTGAAAAGATATATCGGAAAATTCCATTAAAATTGTGTTTGAGCTTATGAACACAAAGCTATAGCAATAAAGGTGACAACAATCTTGCAAAAAAGTGGCAAATTACTGAAAATAGTCGCCGAGCGAAGGATAATAAAATATGAGTACAATTAACGAATTAATGCATTAATCCAAAAATCTTCCTCCGTTTTGTTGCGTTTGTTCCTCCGATCAAAGAAAACAAAAAAAAGCATTTCCGAACCATTCGAGAGTTCGCTGCAATCCTGTGTGTGTGTGTGTGTGGGTGCAAAGCGGTGGAGGAGCATTCCGGAAGAGTCAACATGCAAAAAGCTACGCCCGCAGTAGTGCATCGGGCACGAAAGAGATAGAAACCCGTTAGCTTCTCTTTTCAAACCCGAAGGTGTGTTGCATGTTTGTGTGTGTGTGTGTGTCTGTGTGAGAGTGAGTGCAGTTTTGCCCCGTCCAAGCAACCCCAAAGACCCATGCCCTCCATCGCAACCCCTTAAAACCGACACCAGAGAGAGAGAGAGAGAGAGAAAGCGACGGGGACAGCGAGATAACCCGAACTGCATCGAACAAACACACGCACACACACACGCAAACGGGCGAAAGACTGCACAATCGAGCAAACAGCCCGGCACAACTTCTACCTCCATTGCAACCGATCTTTGTGTGTGTATGTGTGTGTGTCTGAGCACACAAACGGGAACTTGATAAGACCGTCGCCGACAATGGTGCCACAGAAATGGGAAAATTTGCATTCTAACGACCGCAAACACACACACACACAGTCGCACGCATCAACGGGGGGGTTGCAAAAGGGAGTGTCGACAAGGAAGGGGGAGGAAGTGGCCATGGCTTGTGACGCGTACAAAACGTACGAGATCTTGACCAGCCTTGATGTGCGGCGCGTTGCACACAAATTCCCTTTCCCCTCCCTCCGCTCCAATTCCACAAACGGGACCATTAAAGGGGGGAGGGTTGAAGCAAGCGAAAGGGGTAGCCTGGACTTGTGCAACGGGTTGCACAAAGAGGAGAGAGAAGGAGAGAGAGCGAGAGAGCGATAGTGCAACTGCAACGGCACCAATACACTCTCGCGCGCGCTGGGACCGCTGGGCGACGAGCTGCAGCGCATGTCATCCGGAAATCGGATGCACGGTCCCCTCCCTTCATTCCTCCTGTGATCGGGAAGGGGTGGGGGGGGGTTAGGGGGGGGGGGGTTCATATTCTGCTTCCCATTCGCCCGAAAGAGAGAGAGAGAGAGAGAGAGAGATGGGAAAGAATGATTGAAAGGAAGGAGAGAGTGAGATCGCCAACAAAGGGACAGCACGAAGCGCACAACACAATGCAACTTGCAATTGCATCGGTGTGCACACCAACGAATGCGCGAGTTTGTGCAGCACATCGTGTCCGAACAGTCACACACACACACAAGCACACACAAAAACGGGTTAAAAAGAGATAGGAAGCTCAGCGCAAGTGCGTGCGATGCAAAAAAGTGCATTTCAAACGCAAAACGCACACACACATGCACCATAAAAAACGTCCCGTAAAAACGGTTGGCCAAGCCGATGCAAAAAAGGGCAAATAAAGGGAGTGGCGGGGGGGGGGGGGGGAGAAGACCCCCCGCTCATTGCCTTGTTCCCACACAAAACATGCACACTCCAGCCCCTGTTTTGGTGCACTTTTCGTTGCGATATGTGTATGTGTGTGGTAGTATTGGTGCAATAAGAATCAGCAATCGATCGTGCCCGGATTGGCAATGGGTAGGGGGACCGATGAGAAGGAGGCATCCCGCCAGGGAATGTGTGTGTGTGTGTGTGTTTGAGTGCGTTTGACCAGGCCAGACACAAACCGCTGTGCAAAAAAGGGGGACAAAACGACGGACCGACCGACCGACCGAACGATGGACAACAAGCGGGGGCCCCTCAAACAAGCGATTCAAAAAAAAAAAAAAACAGGGAACGGACACACCAACCAACACACACACACACACACGAGCATGCAGGTTCGCGGGTGCGACTCGCCGTCGCTTGCTGCGGTGCAGTTTGCGTTTCCCGGGGTAAAAGTCGCAACCGCACCATCGCACGGGCAATACACACAGCAGGCGCTGCGCTCGTCGTCTTTTGCGGGCGCTCGTCGTCATCGTCGTCGTCGTCGTGGTCGTGTGTCATCGCCAAAAGCCGTAGTTCGTTCGCCGTAGTCGCGCGTCCCGTGGTCGTCGTCGCGGTCGTCGTCGTGCGTGCGTGCGTGTGCGGGTCACAGCGAGAGAAGAAAACGTCATCGTCGGCGCGAATCTGAGCCCAGCGCGTTAGCGGCGCGCGCGTTCACGACCGTTCCCTTTTTTTTTTGTTAGTTCTATCGTGGTTCACTGTGTTTTTCTTTTTGTACCCTTTAACCTTCCCTTCCCTTTTGCTCGCGCTACCGTTGGACCACATCACATCTTCACTCCGAGCCGAGGGGGTTTTTGCATTTGTTTTCGTTGCGTTGCATTCTGCACATTGCCATTTTTAGTGGATGGTGTAGGAAGAACACACCCGCGGGAGGACACATCCCCCCCCTTTTTCGTGACACGGCTCAAAAGGGAGTCGCGCCGGCCTCCATTACGCCCGTCCCATTCCGACAATTCCATCAATTGACATTCCTTCTCCGGTGTTGTGCGTGCGTGTCTGTGTGTTCCCTCATTAGTGCTTCGGGAGGGAATTCTTGCTCTGGTTTGCTCTAAAAAAACCCGTGTAACTCTTGGTGCGTTAGAGTTGTGTTTTTGTTTGCGGTTTGTGTGTGTGATGTGTATAGCCTTACCTCGAAAGAAGACACGAAGGATCTTCTTTTTTTGCCGCGCCCGGGAGACCTTTGACAATCCCATTCGCGAGCTATTTTTCACTCCATTTCTCTCCCCCTTTCGCGCGTACGGATTCCATCCCCTCGGAGGATCGTTCTGGTACTGTCAAACTGTCATCAAAGCCCCAGTAAGAGCTGTCAAAGCGCGCAAGGGGGAAGAAGCAGGGCCTACTACTACTGCGTGTGATCGCTTTTCGAGGTGACGAGTGACAGATTACACTCAATCACATCCACTGCAAGAATCTGCTGCCTTGGCTGCTTGGGCACAGCAAATGAGCCTTTTACCCCTTTCTGGATGGTTGCTGCTGGTTGCTAAATTTAGTGGAATTTTGAAAGTAAGCTAACTCTTCTGGTTCCCCTGTTTTTCTTTGATTGTGTGTAGTGTGTGTGTCTCTCTCTCTCGGTACGTTAGATTCCAGCCATGGTTTTCTGCCAATTTTAGCCGTTGTGCCGTTTTTGTTTCTACTTGCCCCGAAAATAGCTGTTGGACGATTTGGTTCTTTTTTCTTGAATTAAAGCGTTTTGTCAAATAGTTCTAACACACATGGCAAATTACAATCTTACCCTGCCTCTCTCACTCTGGATGTCCTCCTTCCCCTACACCCCCCCCCCCCCGCTTTCCAATGTCCAATGTTGGGTGTCCTGTTCGGAAAGAAATTACCGGGAATTTCTGGAACGCGCCAGTATCGTCCCTTGCCGTCGGGCCGTCGTCATGTTTTTTTTTACGTTCTCTTCCTGCTCCAAGTGCTGCTGTCTGTGTGTATGTGTGTGTATGTGTGTGTGAGTGTGTGTTCGTGTGCAAATCGCAAGTGAGACATACAAGGGAATGTATTTTATTTTTATTTTTTTGTTTTTTTTTTTATTTCGGCTTCTTTGGTGTTCGGTGTTTGGAGTAGGCTAAGGAGCATTAAAAATATCGAATTTCGCCGAGTTTTTTTCCCCATTCCTTCTAAAACGGTTAGTTTCCTTAGTGACAGTTGCTGCTCCACAAAACAGGCCGTGCCAAAAATGCGACCAAGCGACACAAATATCGGCAAGCGTTTTTTTTGTTTGGTTCGTTTTGAGTGGGTTTTGCTGAAGTTTGTTTAAGTTTGCTCCATTATTATATAAAAAATATGTAAAAACATAAGCTTTGCAAACATTAACCAATTATGTGCATTTAAAAAAAACTAATCATTTGATGTGTGTGTGCGTGTGTGTGTGAAAAACTGTTCCTCAAAATGGCAAAGAAAGATGGTGCCAAACTCCCACCGTGTTTTGGCTTTGGCAAATTAAGCTCGACGCGTATGCCGTCGGAAGGAGTAGAGACAAAGGTAAGCCGCCTTTTTTACTGGTTTTATGCCGTACCTCTAATTATACCATCATTTGTTTGATTGAACCCCCTTTCCATCTTCGATTGATTTCACCTTTCTCCTGCACGCCGTTGTGATCTTTCCTGTCCGCACGAGATAGGAAGCCATTTTTCCCATCATCGTCTCTCTCTCTCTCTCTCTCTCCCTGCATTGTATAACGGGATTTGAACACAGACAAATGGCGAATGTCCCATCCCGAAAAAAAGCAGAGCTTTCTCCGTTTGGCTGCTAACCACGGGATTTGTGTGTTCCTTTTCTCTCCTTTTACTTCCACACTGTTGTACCACACTCCATTCCTACTAACGCTCCCTCCCCCAACGAAACACTTTCTTCAAATTTATCCTCTTTTCTTTCCTTCGTTTCTTTCTTTCCGTATCTCCCTCCCCCCTCTACGCGTTAGTTTTCATGTTTTGCTTTCCACCACTTCTCGGGCAGATCTCCACCAAACAGCCACAGCCCGTTATCTGTATCTTTCTCTTTGCTCCTTTCTCTTACAAGACGAATGGGGTGGGTGAGGGGGGCTGGGCATGTTTTAGGCGGCTTTTGATTTACTATCCGCCATTTCACTTTTTTTTTCCCCAACCTTCCGTTCGAGCTGATTCACGCAGATTGCATGCTTTTGCAGTTTCCGTTTTTCGCTTCTTCCGTTTCGGGCCGGTTGTTTGTTTTTTTTTGCTTGCCTATCTAGACGCCATTTTTAGTTGAATTGATTGTATTAAATTTGTTAATGAAAACTACATTGTGATTGTGGGATATAAAATAACACTTTTAATCTGACTTGCAATAGAGCTGGCAAACGGGTTAGCAAACTTTCTTAATAACCCATTGCTTACATTGCTCTTGCTAAAGCTTCCGTTAAGCCGGGAATAACTTTTCCGCCCCTTCCGGTGGCACTTTACGCCGTTGCGCCGGAAGCGAGTGACTAATCCGTTTTCCATTTAACAAGTTTCCGCAAACGATTTCCACCGGCAGGATTAAGCTAGTTTTTTTTTTTTTAGTTTTCACTGGAACTTTCTCAAGATTGTTTTCAGTTGAATCGACTCAGTTTTGCAAAGCTGCGCTAAAACTTTTGACTGGAACGTTTTGTAATTGGACAGAAAACACATTTGAAATGAAGAAAAATTGTGCTTCTTACAGGGGTTTCCGGGGATTCTCATAGTAGTGGGACACTTCCTAGGCTCTTTCCCATTGGAAGTGAATTTCATACGTTGGAAATTGAACTCTATGGCAACCTTTTTGGACAAGCTGCTCGGAAATTCCTATTGGTTGTGTCCAACAAGAGTGCTAGTGAGTCCAATTCCCATTACATTAAGCTCATTTCACGTAAGAAAGTGTTTATAAAGTGTCCCACAGCTATGAGAACTCCTGGAACAGCCTGTAAGTAAAGTTCGGTCAGTTAGGTATACGCAGTTGCGCCAGTTTGGATTGTTGTGGCTAGGAAAAACTAAAAGCTAAAATAAACTGTTTCTCAATACATTAGTAACCGAAGAGCGGGGTCTTGGTTTGTGCCGGAAAGAGCTTTAAATCAACAAATCAACAACAAAAGTAGGAAATTGTTATTTTTTTTCCTCTTACCGTTTTACCTCATTCGGTTCTCACCAGCACCATCCGCAACAACTGCAACCTTTGCGCTTTGCTGGGGGAGTGTTGATTGCAACAATCGCAACCAGTTTGTTCTTTCTTTTTTATAAACTATTTCGCTAAATAGCAACAAAACAAGTGTACTCCGTTCCCTTTGCGCTCTTTTCTTTTGCGCAATAAATTCTGGCCAGCGCCGTACATCATTCAGGTAGGAAGCGAAACGGTATTTTTTGTTGTGCCCACGGGCCCACAACACCCACCACAAGTCGCCACCAATAACCGGGCCAGCTAACGGGAAAAAACGGTGCATCGAATGACGGAAAATTCGCTGATTCGCGCGTTGCTAGATAATGCTTTGGAGTTGGAGGCAGACGTACGGTGGAGTGCGGCAATTAAAAGTCGCTTCCAAACGGTATCGAGTTTCGGCGGGCGAAGAAAAGAGGGCGATGTTATGTGTGCAAACATTGCTCTGTTAGGAAATGCCACCGTTCCTTCTTCTTTTTTGTTCTTTCTAGCAGACCAAATTAACAGCAATAAGCAGCTAGCCGCTTGCCGTACCACAATTGCTACCATTTGCTATTTTGCATATTAGTTTTGATAATTTATTAAGACATTTGCGCCCGCCTCGAACCAGCATAATATTAATCGCAAGCGCTCTGCTGCGGGTATTTATGCTGGCCGCCCGCCAGTAATTAATTAAATCAGCCCAACTTGAACGCCATTTGCAAACGCGAAAGCCAAACAACTCCTCATATGGCGTCCTGCAATCCAGGCGGACACGCGCGGACACATAATTCCAGCTAATAATGCTCTAATAAACGTTATCAATTGGCCTTGTTTATGCAAAAAGCTGTCTCAGTATGGCATGATTGCTCCATTGCAAACCCACACACACACACACTCACAGAAAAGCGCTTCCACACCACATTAACCGGCATTGGCGATCGATTAGTGTGCCCTTTGATTTGATCGTCATTGACAAGGTTCGCCGTCTAGCAGAGTCGCTTCCCTTCACTCAGCGAGATCCTCTAAGTGACTGTGCGTAAGGTAACACGTTGAGCCAAGGATTCAAATTACTATCTTTCACAACGCAACCGATCGATCGAGCAGCGGTTTAATCTACTGCGAAAAATAAGTACACGTTTTAGTGGCACTAAACGGGAGCATATAGTTAAGGTTTCTTGCGGGCTCGCTAAGGTACATCTCAAGGGCCCTGGAGCGGGGAGAGCCTTTTCCCCTTTTGCGAAGGCTCCAACATCGACAGCGACCGGTTTGACTAGTACTGTTTTGCACATGTGAGAGTATAGTTACCTTGGTCGGCGCGCCAAACCACCACCAAAGCGACTCTCCTTTCTAATCGAATCAACCGGATATCAATCGGTGGAACAAGATCTTCTTCATGGAAGGTTGCCGTTGCGAAGGGGGCTCTCTCCGGTGCTACTTCATTAAACTGTCAACCAATATGGCCACGCGTGATGAGGAGAGGGAGAAAGGGGGAAAGCCGATCGATGGAGTTGTGTGGGGAGTCGCTGTTTGTAGGCTCTGTAATTTACAGCTGAACAAACTAATGTGCGCTTGTACAAGCCACCCAGTCGGTCCATTACAACGAGACGGACAGCAACCGCAACCATTCTCCGTCTGTCACACTAATCTATTTCTAGGCTATTGTGAAGGTTTACATACAGTGTGCTGTGTGAGCGCGAGCGTGTTGCCTAGATTTCGAACCAGAATTAGACGTATCCTCCGGGCCAGTCAGTCATGTTCGCTTCTTCCATTGGAGCGAGCTTCATTTCATTATTTTAGCAGATGCACCAAACCCACTCTACCACTCTGTCCTCGATTGCCCCCAACCAGCCAACCAACGTTCATCGGTGTATCGTCCGGATGCATTAAGCGTTTCGGGCGAGCCGCTTGTGCAAAGAGAGCGAGATAAATGACGTTTAGCCTACGGCTACAATTACTTGTCTTGTTGCACAGCAATCCGACAGCATCCAATGGTTGGCCGCCTACTCGAGGGTTTTAGTTTCAATTTTCGTATTGTAGAAATCATGGAACATTCTTCCCCCCGGGGGTGAAGACTTTCGCAGAGCAAACGTTTACTGGAAATAATGGGAACATTAGACGGGAAAACCGATCATGGATTACATTGTTCTTGAGGCTGCATTTAACGTTGCATTTTAGGTCACTGATTTGGGGGAGGGGGGGTGGGGTATTTATATTTTCATCTTGTCTTTTTAAAAGCTCTTAAAACCATTTCATTTAGCTATTGTGTGCCGTACATTTCCTTCCTTTGTTTGTTTATATTAGACCATATTCGATCAAGCTACGGCTGGCCCGATGGTCTATTCATACGATTGCTGGCTTCTGCAAGGGAGGGCTTAGTTCGATTACCATCCGGACGAGACCGACTCTCAACGCTTTTCGTTGTTCTAGAGCTAGTTCCCTTTCTAGTAAGTTTGACAGAGCCCCCCCCCCCCCCCCCACCCCCAGGTCCTTATGGGATTATTGAGGACAAACGAGAAGAAGAATGTTCATCGAACTTTCCACCATCGTGTGCCCATTTTCTTCCAGAGAAGTACATCAGTTTGAGCATCTGCTTTAACACTATTTATAATGTTATAATCATAGAACTTTTGACAAGTGAAGCCCCACAACTAACGCCGTACTTTGTGTTTCTGACAGAAATAACACGACCATCTCAGTTCTCCAAAAACAGTCGCTTTATAATCCCAATGCTTTCAAACCTACCCTGAAGAGGTTTAACCATTCCCAACTGGCGACTGGCAGTAAGAAATCTCATCTTCTTTCTTGCACTCTTTTTTCGATGGCAACCGTCCGACTGGGTGCCTGTTTTTATGATCATTCGCCAAGGAAGAAGCCCCCGAGAACAAAGGACCCCGCAGCACACACAGCGGAAGACGCTCGTCTTTTCCTAGAGAAGCGATTCCCCGTCTTTTCTCGAAGGTCGGAAGAAACGCGCCCGTTGTGGCGCGTTGCGGTCCGACAAACAAAACAAAGCAAACGACACGAAACGAAAGAAGCAGCAAAAAGGGGGCCGAATAGAAAAAGGGCAAGTTCGCGAGTTTTGGAACGTGGTAGGCGTGGTTTCTTCGCGGGAACCGTGTGCGTGCGTGCGAGCGGCACAGAAGAGAGTAGGCAGGAAAGGGGGCATGTTGTTGATGTTGTGTTTATTCTAGCCGAAATCAAGCGCCTGGTTTTGGTTCGCTCTCGCTCTCCCTGCCACCGCAAGTATGTCATCGCGTTCTGGTTTTTGGGGGAAGTAGAGAGGAGGTCATGGAAGAATAGATCAATATGGCGGAAGTTAAGCGACGAAACCTAGTGGACGGATGACGCATTCGTGTGTGTGTGTGTGTCGGTTTGGGCTAGAAAGAGCTAGAGACCTGCTGGATGATTGATGGATGGACTGTACTCGACCGTCAACCATTGGGAGTCCGGGTGGGATTGGTAATGGCTGAGGTCCATCATTGATGAATGCAGCAATTTTGAAATGGTAGTTTGGAAGACCATGTTGAAGTTTTATTATCACAAAGGAGTGGGAAAAGACATCGATCGATTATACGGAAGTTATTGATGTACGATCAGATGGATTAATACTTGCAGTGAAGAAGTCTTGACAAGTCGCCAATCTTACACATCTTTCATGAAGATATCACTGGAGAAAATCTTTTTCTGGTTGTTTTTGTTTAGGTCCTAAACATCAAGACCATCAAAAGATCTTCCAACACATCTCGATAGTCACCCATAGTTAGCTCCAGTTCCACGTCATCTATTGTGGAAGTGCTAGAGTGCAGAAAATGATTGTACCCTACAGGAGGGTTCCCGTGCAACACACACTCATAGACAAACGCACACCTTCAGCTCTAACGGCGGCGAGGAAGATGAATGATGCAACCGTCTACTAATAGTTCGTAATGCAAATAATAGCGACGACACGATGCATTGTGTAGTGGAAGAGGTTTTGCGGGGTTTGCTGATGGAGGCCATCCATTTCCTCTCCCCACTAACACAAACAAACTCGTGGGTAAGCCATATCTTCTGCCAGCAATCGGCACTATCACTACTACTCCATCTAAATGCACTTGCTGTGTACCGCGGCCGTTGCTGCGAGCTGGTGCATACACACGATGCGCGTTGCGTTTGCTGAAGTTGATGTCATCAGCAACATCCACCTCTCCTTTTCCTCCCTTCTCCAAAACCTTTCCTCGATCTTCTCGATCGTTGTTCGACCGGAGGTTGAAAAGATAGTTGGCTGTAATACAATTATTAGCGAAACATTTAAAGACGCTGCCTGTCAAAATGGGTTTGTTGCTCGCGAACCGCGTCTTTGCTGCTGAGACTAGCGAAAACCCGTCAACCGCGTGAGAGACTCGTATAAATAGAACCATAGGCAACGCATATTATCGAACACACACACACACACACACTAGTTCACTAGGGTGCACTAGTTCTAGTGCAGTTGCCTTCGCTCTAGTGTCAGCAATATTCGAATGCAGCACATATTATTGCAGCACAACACTGCTGTGTAGCAAGGGGCCAACCCAATGTTAGGACCTAATTTTAGAAACGTTCGGGACTGATGACTCAGGACAAAGGAATTGATGTAGTGTGGATGGGTGTTTGCTTGGTTTGGACTTTATTGCTCTGTTGTTGAAAATAGTGTTTCAAAGTGTGTTGCACGGTGAGTAAGTGCGTCTCGCGTATCTTAGCAATTTGCCCCGGCTAGCTAAAACGCGTAATCTAGCTCAGTGCGCTTCGTACACTCCCCGATAAGCCGACACGTGGTCCTATCTTCGCTGGACGCTTACTCTATGTACGTCTAACCAATGTCCTTCCTACCCAACTTTATTGCTGTGCTGTACGCCATTTCGTGGCCGTTGGCCAACTTAAGTGAGGCGCTTTCTAAACTTCGAATTGCTCCACAATCAACTTCCAATCCATTCTGAAGCAATTGGCAGCACTGGATGGAGAGTGAAGGGTGGTGAGCAATTTTATATTATTTTCCAGTAGTGCATGGTGCCCTACCCTCCGAAGGAAGGCAGTAGAGAAGGAGTACATGCATTCGAGACTGTCGCCTGGTTGGCGGGGTTGGCGCCAAACCGTGAACCTGATTAGCCTCCGCCGACACCACCACCCTCCTATGACTTGCTTTCTCTCAGTACCCGCTGACGTTGGCCTTCGGACGACAAGGTCTTACGACAAGGCGCCGCGGCCCCAAGACAGAATGCGGGGCGGTTCGCTTGGCACGGGCACCGAAACAGACAAAGGAAGGACTTCCAAACGCCACCCAAAGAGGCACCACGATCCGGAAACCAAAGGGACGGGATAATGATGGCGGTGTTGCTCTCCCTCTCCCTCTATCTTTTAGTTTAACTCTGAAAACTTTGTTCCACAAACTTGATCGATGCCTCTGGTGTACGTCGTCGTGCGTTTGTTGGGGAGCGCTTTTTTCCCGAAATGATTTCATTTGTGGATTGGACAAAGCGAGAAAGCGCTGGGCTGGGCAGGGCTGAGGAGCACTATCTACGAAACTAACGCCTTTCGGTGGGAGTCCGTTTTGCCGTGTGGCTCCCTAGGAAACGGTTCCAAACAGACCACCCATCCACCATGTTTCGCGCGATCCGTGCGCATGCGCACTGAACGTCGCTGGTGTGTCGTGTGCTTTTGTTTTTTTCTCTGTTTTGGGTGGTATACTTCCCTCTCAAAACCTTTTACAAAGCAAGCGGACCCAAGCGGTAGGGAGCTATGTGGAGCAAGCAGTGTTGCCAGATCGGTTGGAGGTTTTTTTTCTTCTGTTTGTTGGCGTTTGGGGAAGCAAAACGGAACGCCTTTGTCGAGCAGCCCCATCTGGTGGGATCATCCGGTTGGCAGATTCGCTTCAAAAGTTGGGTTCGTACAAACACAAAGCATTAATCGATAGTGGTGGTATCTAGCATGACCTCACGCGAGAACTATAAACAGCTCCAGTGTACGGTGTATGGATTTTCCTAACTTCCTGGTGGGTTCTTCTCCCGGAACTAGGTCACAAGGTACATAAAATGGAAGGATTTGTGGGAATCAGATACTATGATGCTTGGAGCGTAGAAATTCTTTTGTGAGTTTCTAATTGCAAATCCCAACATTTTGAGACTTGTTTTGTTTCTGAGTTTGAAGATCTCAGACAACTGACATTTGATCTAATACTAATCTAATTTTGTTACCTTTTACGGCAACAAAAACACTCACAGTTTGACAGGTGAATTAGAGTTGACAACTAGTGTTGACAACTAGAGCGTGTCTTTCGCTTCACTGCGTTTGCTTGAATTGGGATTTTACTATGCAATGCTACACGTTTGCAAGTCGTATCAATCAATTCTCATTACGACGGAACACGAGAGAACTCGTTGTCCTTCACAGTTAATTTGCCAGTGTTTGTAGAGTAAGGGGGGCACTACCCAACGACGGCCTAGTGTGAATGTTAACGACTCTTACTTAGCTCGCTCGTGGTTCATGTCACAAACAAACGAAAGTAAGATGTTATCCAAATGTTTTTATGTTTCACCCCCGGACGTCATGTTTTTGCCATCTTGTTTGCTAATTTGCCGTTCCGCAAGAAAATGTGTTACGCGTATTTTATTGCTGGTAAAGTTAATGACGCGTCCCCTTGTCCATAGTATGCAAATTAAAGCGTTACAAGCGATTACTTACACTACGCGCAAATTCAATTACAACTCCTCACAATGGGTGAAGTGATCGCGACACAAGAAACATCTCATTCCCTCCAGAGAGGCGTTTCCACATTCGCGGAAGTGTGAAGACACATCACCCAGCCGTACGTAGAGAGGGATAACTGATGACCAAACGTATGCTCTCAATAAATTGGTTAATGTGTGAGATCCTGTAATGTGGACACATTGTTGGGGGAAACCGTTGCATTTGCATTGCTCCAGTGTGTAAGAAATAGACATGGTGAGTAGTATAAGCAGCATACGAAGGGGAGACGATATGCGCTGTTAAATAATCGTTTTACAGTGAGATCGAGGGAGACACAGAGAAGGGCTGCCGGAACATTAATTATAGTTTGTGCGCTTTGTTTTGCCCTCGAGTGTAAGTGAATATGCAAAATAGGTACACGAGACTATCAGTGTGTATGTCTGTTGTTTTTTTTTTGTGTTATTGTTGTGGTGTTGTATGTGTATTGCGTGTGTTCCAGATAGAGGAGTATTCCTCAAACCAGGGGGCAATATACTTCTTCTTCGGCAAACTCACACACAAAGGTGGCTTTATTGAAATTTCTCAGTACTGTGGCGAAGAATTGAACCACTTTTACCACTGCTAAATGTTGGCCAGGGCGGTATTCATGCTAGAAATTCCCTCCCTGTTGATGGTGGCCATATCGTCAAACGGAACGCGAACACCCCATTGCGTACACACCCCGTATGTATGCGCAATTGCACGCTGCCATGCGTTATGCTCGATATGTGGCCCCCCTGGAAAGGTGAAAGGACGATAAACGGGTACGAACAAAACAACATGTTCACCTATGCAAAAGGTGACAGAAACTGCGACGTGCGCTACAACATACAAAACCGGTCACACTGCAGGCGATCAATCGAACAACCAACCAACCAACTCACCACTCGGTGTGCTCCCCAGCACAGCTCCTGTCAGAAGGTGCACCTTTTTTGGATGACGAGTGCGTAAAACTGCAGTTGGAGGTATCCGAGAAGGTTGGTGGGACGCATTTTGTGCGTACGAGAATGCAATAGGTCCTAGCAGAGTTGGTGGAGGGTTCGAGTAGCGTGGTACGATGCGCGGACGACGGTGCTTTCGAATAGGACACTTCAAACATCAAAGTGCAAAATTTCTAAACGCAACTAGGCAGTCGTACATTGCGGTTGAAACTTGAAACCGATCATACGAAATCAGGGCGGGATAGGAGCTATGGATTAAGGGGTTAGTGGTTGATTGTGGCAAATACTGCACGGTTTTATTTGAATGTCTGGTAAAGCTATGAATTAGTCGTTATTGGAAAACGCGAGTAATTCTTCCAACTTTGATTATTTATATTATTGTTTTTAATCATCAATTATTCACAAATGTTGACATTATATTCATTTTGATTGTCATTATTAACTGTCCAAATCAAGGTTTAACCGGTACCATAGGTTAAATCATTCAAGTTCGATTGGATCGTTACATTAACTGTACTAATGGTTGTTTACTAGAGCATTTGCCATCAATCGTTGAGTCAAAAACTCGATCATCTAGCAAGAATTTCCTATTCACTTTATTACAGGCATCTATTTTTGACCCCGCAATTGCTCACTGGGTGTGGGAAGTGCATCGACAGTGCTCTAGCTAGCAAAGGGAAATGAATCACCGTGGACAAATTTATAACCCTTCTGCCTCTAGCGTCATCGCCAATATTTTTAGCTTCATCATCCACTGGAGCTAGCGTGGTGTTGTGCATTTGTGCCCCGCAGCGCATGTACTCTATTGAATCTGTTTAATGCCATTTGTTTTAATTATGGGGCGCCCACTTCAAAACCAAATTATCCCACTTATGCTTATCGAACCAAGCTGCACGGAAAAAAGCGAACAAGCAAATCACTTCCCTTCCATGAAAAAGACATATCAATTGCTGGTGGTGATGTGGCTGATGCTGCCGCTGCTATCGGGGCAAACGGTCTGGGCAATCCTGTTTAACCCGAAATACGAATTTGATAGTGTTTTTCCGATAAACTTTTGCCGAATGGTGGGACAAGGAGGAGGTAAACAACCTCCTGCAGTGTGTGTGCGTGCGTGTCCTGGCCGGAGGGAGGGTGCAATGAACTGACCAAAACATGAGCTTACCCGTCCCGAACGAATCCGATTGCGATCCAATTTTGCAGGCGAGCACGTCGAGTGTCGGAGGTGGTCCTGTTTTTCTCATCGGCGTGCTCCTTCTTCCCCTTTCCGGAGCTGCTGTCTGATCAGGGAAAATGGAATTTTATCTCATCACTATGCAAATTTAATATATTGACCCGAATGTGCTGCACACAGCTGCACAGTCGGTCTGTGGTGGTGTGGGAGATTGCAGGCCTAGAGCTTAGCGCAGTCTATGACACACCGGATCAGGATCCGTTGCAGGAAACGGTGTGTTCCTGTCATGTGCATACTCTTCCACGCGCGCCTGTGTGTGTGAGTGGGTGATGATAGCATGTATGTGTGGTGTTTGTGTATATTTGATGGATGCAACGCAAAGCACCACTCAGCGTAGTGTCGTCGTCTACTACTACGATACGTCAATGGATGACATCCACTACCTGCCAGACATCCATGGTCATGTGGTTTTGCTACTAAGAACTACCGCTGCACGTACTCCATAAGCCCCCTCCTCGTCGGGTTTAGTGTGGAGCTTGTCTAACGATTGAAGATTTATTGATGGCGAAGAAAGGTTGCTTGGTGGAGTTGTCTAGTGTTAATGTTCGCTCGTCTCGAAGATGGAAGTCATTTGTCTTGTCCTGTGCGCAACGGTGTGCAGCATAAGTCAACCAGACTTTGTCGTGGCTGGCGTAGTAGCCAAATGGCACAAACTTTCTTGCCAGCAGGCTGTCCGCACCCTTTCATGCTCTAACATTCACGACTTAACCCCGTTTTCTTCCGGGTGGGGGGTATACACAAAGCACACGCTCCAAAGCAGCTTGCACAGGGGTAAGAACCTCAGGGTGTGGGAAAGGACAAGAATTTAGAAATTATGAACCGCAGTGAAGCAGGTGAAAATTCAATTAGAGACAACGTGCAAAAGTGGTAACCACCACCGCTTCGCTCCTTGCCATATGCTTCCTGCGGAAGGCGTTGATTGAAAATGAGGTCTGCGGCCAATCGGTCACGATGCGGACAAGACTGCCGCCGAACCCGAAGTGGGTAACCTTTGTGCTACGACGAGCACATGCAGCACTATGGACGTGTGTGCGTGTGTGTATTCTTTCCCTTGCAGAGGAAGAAGCAAAAAAGCGGTTACCATGGGGCTGGAAGTCGCCGTTGTCCTTCTGTGTCGCCTTGTGTCGATCGGTGGAGTGCTGTGGGTATAGGCAGGAAGTGTAGAATTTTGCATCATCGTTTGAAATATTGCACTTTGACTTTTACACTCTACACACTGCTGTCTCTGTGTGGCTTTCGGGACGCACGGTGAGTGCACTAATAGTAGGTGTTTTTGTGTGGCATTGAGATGTGTTAAATGTAACACACCAGGGGGGAGGGGGGGAAATGTGTAACACACCACCACCACACATCGTGTAGTTCTAGTTTAACCGAGCGTGTAAATTAAAAACACAGGAGCTAGTGGGAGTTGTTGAAACAAAAGTTTCAGGTTGCAGTGTGCCATACCATACGCTTTGCAGCGGAAAAATGAACTTTATTAAAGTTATATTTTAATCATGAAATTTGGTAAGTTGGTAACATTATGGGTTAATGTTCATGAAAAGCTCTATTTTTCTCCCGACAGGAGCTTGGTTGGTGATTGAAAAAACCTTTTTTGTTACGTTTACACGCGCGTTCTGAGCGGGAACAACGTATCCATCCTGCTTTGTGTGTTACCCAAGCATTTACGCACAGATCTATGTCGCTTGGATCGTTTGGAGGCGGTAATATCAAGTAATAATCTCAATGCTTCAAGGTGTGGATTCTTTGAAACGAATTAATTTATATATTATTACGTTAGAAATACAAACTCATGTCAAATCCGATCTTTCTTTTTGAAAACAACTCGAATAATTCATATCAACTTGCTAAAGCGTTATCCCTGAAGAAGATTTTACATTTTCCAAAGAACATAAAACCATGTTTGTCCGTTTGACCGTTGCAGCGAGGCAAACCTCACATTGCCCTGTGTACAACACCTCCCCTCCCCAATTAACGTTTGATCGATATGGCGCCTGTTCCAGCAATTAGCACGCTGATTGACAGAATCAGATTAATAAAGGGTGCAAGAAGTCGTACAACGGCTGGGGCTCGGCTGTTGCACACGGCAAACGGTGGTGGTACAGCAAATGCAAAAAGCAATCACCTCACTGCGGAAGTCTACTTGATGTGATTGGAAATAAAAAAAAGGGCTAAGAGGGGCCAACACCCGTTCGGTGGAGCGGCTGCTGGTGACTGTGGAGCATCGGGACAGAGTTTGTGTAATTACTAATCGTGCCATTGCCGGTCACAGTCACACGATGGAAAAAGGGAAGAGTTTTATAAGCGCAAGGGACCCTAAATGTACTCCAATTCGATTGCCGGTCGAGTGGAATGGGTTTTTCGTAATTTGAAAGTGTGCCTCTTTTAGAAGTTGTTACTTATTTTCATCAGTACTTGTCAGTAATATTGATTTTATTTTTATTCTCATTTCAGGTAAATACAAAAACTCTCAACAACAGAATAAGTAGAGGTAAAGTAAATTAAAAACCAGATGCAAACAAATTGATACAATCGACTAACTTCTTGCGCACTTCTTTTGAAACCGTAAATGAATGGATTGAAATCATTTTCCTCTACTGTACTGCATGGTGGGAAGCATCCAGCTCAAGACAACAACTGCTCAATGCCACCACAAAACGACTTTGTTCTACCTTTTGCCAGTAGTAGTAGTAGTAGTAGTAGCAGCAGCAGTGCGCAAGTGTACATTCCGGAAGGGGTAGAAAAAGGGCGCGCGGTGCACTTGCAACTTCCTCGCAAGACACAACCGCCACCGAAGTAGAAGTCGAAAACGAATCGTTAATCTCGTCCTCCATCCAACACCAACACCACACTCCGCACAGGGGGGCCACGCGGAATACCTCACCTTCTTCTACCAGCCGAAAAACCAACGCTCGCTGCTGGCGGACGGTTACGAATTCCTGACCTATGGTAATTTTTCCCGTCAGTTTCATTGCGCGCTGGAAAAGCGGTGAAGGTGGAGAGGGGGTGGTTTTCTTGCCCACTCTATCCCACACAAAACCATGCTCTCATGTATGTGTGTAGGTGGGTGGGTGGGTGCATCCCATCATATCGCTGCGTCTGCTGCGAAAAAAAAACCCGGTGGTTTGAGAACGGTTTACCACCGTCCCCGGGAAAAACGAATCGTGCGCTTCGGTGTCTCACTCTCCTTACTGTCGTGTCGGACGTTTCGTATATTTATGTGACGCTCCGGGAGGGGTGGTGAAGATAAGGGAGAAGTAACCTGGGGGGGTTGTTTTGTGTAGGAAGAAGACTAGCTTACTAGTCACATGTGCAGTTGTAGAAACAGACACATACACGCGCGCGCGAAATGCAACGTTTCGGTGGAGCATTAACAGCGAGACAGAGTGGACGAGTTATTTCCGCCCTTGGTCAGAGTGTATTATTTACGACTTCTCTTTCTCTCTCTCTTTCTCTCTGCGACTATCTCAAGTGTTTGTGTGTGCTGGATGCGTTGCGTGTGGGAAAATTTGTTTACGGTATTGCAGTGCGCATACGGGAAATGGATTCAGCCTTGCGGTCGTAAATAAACTCTCGAAAAAAGGAGGTTAATGTAGTTAAAATTATTTCACTGATTTACTGTACAAGCTGATCAACATTTTGATGTTGCTTAGTAGCTGAATGGTAAATATGCATGCGATTGACATGCAGTAAAGGTCGAAGCAATGTGGTTCTTATAAACAACAGTCCTCAAAACGGATCCCGCACGACCCGTTGTGTTCGCGTTTTATGCACTTGGTTTGCGTTCCTTCATTCCTGTATCATCTGGAAATGGGATGATGCTGCCGTTGCTCGCGCCAGTTTCGTATGGCTGTAGACATCGGGCGAGGTGGTGGTTTTATCGTGCATTCCTCCGAAGGAATAATGACAAAAACCAGTTCCACGCCAGGGCGAACCGAGCAACTCTGGCTGACCCAAACCCGAAACCCGGCAGACGGCAATGATGATGATGATGATGCTGACGGTGCGGTCACACTATGTGCGTATTGCCGTGTAGTACCGTACGTGTGCACGCACACACACACACACACATTCTCTCCGTTCCCCAGACGGGCTGATTCTTTTGTGCCGGAGGTCTTTGCATTTTGCCTTTGTCCACCACTTTGATGATATGCATGCGGTGCTGCTGCTGCTGCTGCATCCAACCGTTTGCATTCCAACGTGGGCCGATGCTCGCTTCCGCCGAAAAGGCAGTGCACGGCAGTGCAGGAGCAGCACACACACACACGTTTGCTTCCCCGCCCGACAGGAGAACCAGGTCCACCGGACACACCCTGGACGCACCGAAACCGGACCGATCCGGTGCGCAGATTTATGCAAAACCGGATCAGACACCAATTGGTAAATGACAGAGCAAAAAAAAAAAAAGCGGAGAAGAAGAAGAGAAAACTGGGCGGAAAATCTAATCCTCACTCTCGCAAAAAAAGAAACACGGATGCAAACTCGCGCACACACACACGCAATTGAATCAAATCTCTAACCTTTGAATAGAGAGTAGTAGAAGGATAAAACGCGGAGGTTTGAGGGTTTTTTCTTCCTTTTCCCAAATCAAACAGCAGCAGCAGTAGAGAAATGGCTGTGAGGCAAGCGGAGAGAGCATAGAGCACAAGGGTTGAAATGCAAAAATCTAAACACACGCATGTAGTTAGTGCAATTGTTTCCGGTAAGGTTGCTCGTTTTCCGCATGTGCTGCGTATTGAGACGCATTTTTTTGTGTGCGTGCGTGGAAGATACTCTCAACCGTTCGAAATTAAATGCAATAGTTTACTTTTGGCGAAGCACAGACCAACACAAAAACAAAGCGAAAAATTGATTAAACGCTCCCGGAGGAAACGCGTTGTGGTGTTTTCTTATTTTCATTGTATTTTTGTAATAAAATTGAATCCACGGCGTGTTTGTTTAACACTACAGGCTTGTGTATGCAATTGCCTTCAAGGTTGGTGGTTGGTTTCATTTCCTGATATCAATTTTGATTGCCAAAAAGGAGATCCTACCAAACGGTTGTTAATATCCGGTTCAGTAAATTGTACGAAAAAAGATCATGTTAAACTTCAAAATTTGTTCTTTTTTTAACCACATGCATAATTAAAACCATATGCATAATTAAAATAATATTTGCTTATGGTTTTAATTTTTTTTGCAAGATTTGTGTAAAAGTATGAAATTTTGCTTATTTTGATTATTTGCATTGTGGTTGAAACTTAAATTGTTCTCTTTTAAAACCCCTTTTTTAAAAGGGGTCTTAATACTCTTTTAAAGGCAGTTAACAGGGTTCCCTACGATATTTTTGACAATATTATGTTCTTCTTTGTAAATACAATCTCAATGAATCATGGGAGCGATCAAACAACTTTGGACAACAGTCAATACATCTTGATGTAGAACCACAAACATGTGGAGAGAAACTGATATAGTTTGTGTTGAAACAAACTAATCTCAAGCTTGTGACTTCTTCATCGTCCTTCCAATAAGTTAACAACACGCTAAGAGTCCCACCTTCCCAGCATGTGTGTCCCATCCGTACTCCTGCCCACAGGGGCAAATGCATTCGACTCCATGTTTATCAACCAACAAAATGCTTGCCTTTTCGAAAAATCAACAACCATCATTCGTTGCAACCATGCGTGCGTGTACGTAGGCCCTACACTCTCCCCCCTTCCTGTACACGGTGTGCTGTGCGTGTCGGTCCATTGAGAATTTTCAATCAACCCTGCCTGCTACACCGCCGCACACAATCTGCAGCACATAGCACACACCGTTTGTATCAATTTTACGGTAGCTTTGATGGTCTGGCAAAACACTAAACGATCGCTTGTGTGTTTCCTCCCTTTTTTGTGTGTGTGTGTGTTGTACTCCCTCAACCCCAACCCTCCAATACGCACAAAGCGGCCGGCCTCATGGTGCTGCTGCGGCGGCATGCACGGCCTATAAGTCACACATTCCTTCCCTTCCCGCCCCATCTTCCATCCATCCGGTGCGAAGCTCTCCGTTTCAAAAAGGTGGTAGTAGCAGGCAGTGGGAAATGCATTCTTCTGCAAGTGCACAGTCAAAATAAACAACAGAGTTGGGGAGCGAAGGTAGCGCGCGGTAGCAGAACTTCCGAGTCAACAGTTCATGCATCCATCCGTTAAAGCCTCCCGATCAGACGCATCAGTGAAATTGCACACGCACACACAGTGTGCAGTGGCATTTTCTTCTCAGCACAGTAGGAAACGAATGGCCAGAAATTATGCGTTTGTTCGATTATTTTGCCTACCCACTGGGGGGTTTACTTCTAAGGAACAACCCACACTGCAAAGGGTGCAAACCCTTTTTGTGAAAACGGAACGATGCGTGTCATCTTCCTGCTGGTAGTGTGGTGTGTACACGTACCTCACTGCAGTATTATCCCTTGCCACGCAGCGGCAGGACAAAGGGCAAAGCAGCAGTGCGTTATCGCATGTCAACATTTAATGAGATGTACATTGCGTACATTTTGCACATCAATAAACTGTGTGGCTCCCTCTCTGGTTGTGATTTTCCACTCGCTTGTTTGCTGTCCTTTTCCTGTGTAGGCCTGTCAGAACTGCTACGACAGGACTTTCAGGACAGAAAGTGTGTGTGTGTGTGTGTATGTCTGTGGCATAGATTATTATTCTCGACCTATTTCCTGCTATCCCCTGTTTTCTTGGTTGGTGTGCTCGCAAAGAGCTTCAACCTGGGGCTAATTGGATTTAAGGAAATATAATGGAGAGAACGTTTTACTTCTTACCGCACACCGTTCGTGCGGTAAAAGGGATTGACCTTTTTTTATCGTTCCGTTACGGCCAGCAGTGTGGGAGAAGGAAAAGGGCAGATGAAGCAGTAGTCAATAAAATGTCAAATGTCGAAAGGAAAACAGTTGAAATGGTGGAGAAAGAACTAAAGAGTAATGGGTGCAGTGTGCACTGACAGGAAAACTGACATTTGAATGGAATGGATTCAATTTTTTTACAAAATGAATTCAGATTTACATTCTACTGCAAAACGAGGAGGAGGAGTCGCTGTCTCTTTCGCTGTTGGATTTTTCGAGATAATTATGAGATGGGAGGGAAGATGAATTTGGTTTTTATGATGAAAGAGAGAGAGAGAGAGAGATAGAGAGAGAGAGAGAGAGAGATAGAGAGAGAGAGAGAGAGATAGAGAGAGAGAGAGAGAGAGAAGGTTGTTTCAGATAAAGGACAGGTACTGCTGAAGAATTTAAAAAAATAAAACGAACTTCCAACGGCATCATCGAGATGGCTCTCGGACAGTCAAATGGATAGACGCACTGTCTCAAACAACCCCTGACAGGTATCGAATCTTGAAACAAAGTGTTGAGTATTTCTTCGTTCACTTCAGAAATCAACACACATAAGAATGAACATGGAAAACAGGAACTAAGAAATTAAAAAAAAAAAACACATAGGAGAGGCCATTTTTGCAATGTTTTGTGTTTGTTTCGCAAAGTAAAATCGCAACCATATGCCGGCTTTGCCCATTTCACCAATAATATATCCCATGGTTGTTGTTGTGGTCCGGCCCATGAGGTGTGCGATATTTCCATTCAAACGATCTAACCCCCTCGATCCCCGGTCCTCTTTTCCTGCTCCGTCCAAAACCCAATTGTGGGGGTGGAAACAAACAAGGAGGACGAGGATAGTGGTGGCGGTAATGAGCATATGGCTGTGTAGAGTGGTGTATGTGTGTGTGTAGAGCTGGTGAGTGTGTTTAGTGTTGCAAAGAGAGAATGGCGTGGTACATATTGGCCATATTGGTAGTTGTGTGTATGCAGCACACCGTTGCGTAGTAATATTGGCTCACGGTGTGCTGCTGCTGCTGCTGGTGTGCCTGTCTCTGTATAGTGGTAGTGACCCACGAAGTCGAGCAAAGGTCGATGACACGACGGGAACCCATTCATCCGTACTGGAAAACACGAAAAGGAGAGAGCGCGACTGCTGCAAAACTGTCAGACATCGCTGTGTGTGTGTGTGTGGCGGATTGGATGTAACCGTGGTTGGGGCAAGCACGGCAAGGGTTGATTGTCCGGAGTCGTGACGTCGGCAAAGGGGTGAGCGAAAAGGGGGTGACAATGCGGAACCAAACGACGCTTTCGCGAAAGAGACGAGTTTTGCTGCACCCCCCCCCCCCCCCCCCAAAACGGTACAGGGGAACGGTATGGGCTGCAAGGAACTCTACACACTCGCGTGCAACGGAAGGAACAGATTCATCGCAGCAAAAGCAGCAGCAGCAGCAGCAGCCGGTCGGTGGAGGAACTTGCTTTTTTACAACCCAAAACAGAAAGGCGAGCAGAAAGAAAGAGATCTTTTCCCCAACAACCCACCGGTTATGGTGCAGACTGTCGCAGATTCACACAAACACACATAAATGTTGGAATACTTGAACGTGAAGAGAAATGGAACTAGTTGTGGAGAGGCTGAAAAATGGCTTAAAACACATAATGCGAAAGACAAAAGAACGTTAGAAAATTTTGACGCTTTCAAGTGTGTACAGACACGGCGGGTGAACTTTTCACACCGAGAACGAAGGATGAGAGGCGAACAAGAAAGTTGTCCCAACGGGAAAATTGCTGGCAAACTAACTGTCTCGAGCGCCAAACTCTCTAGCGTGCGTGTCTGTGCCTGTATGCCTTCCGGGTAGACGAATCGATGATGGAGGCGAAATATTCATCGAGCTTTTCCTCCAATTCTAGTGTGGAAACTTCTGAAAGTAAGCAGACGGTTGGCACAGGACTCGTTTCTTCGATCGAGAAACTTACACCAAGACGAGAAAGTAAGTCTTTCAAACCATAGAACATTATGCTGAAAAGCGGAAATGAATGTTGGGAAAATATGAAGGATATGTGGAGGAAACGTTAAAGTTTCGTGTAACCACAAATAGTGGCACGTAAACAGTCCGAGCCGAGTTTGAATTGCATTCAGATTAAGAACGGTCATGTAAATGTGATTAAAAAGCTACTCCTTTTGACATCCCTGTGATGTATATTGCTGTACAAAGCAATGCTTCTAGCACGCACATTGTTGAGTAAAATTGGCAAAACTTTCTGCAATTGAGCAAAATTCTAGAGAAAGTTTGATCAAAGCGAGAAACTCGTTCGCAGTAATGGAAGAAATCGTCGTATTGTAGCTTATATTTGCAAATTACTCTCCTCATGTCAATTCGCTCTTAAAGAGCAACCGGTAAGAGGCGCGTTTTGTACAAGGCAGGTTTGCGATTGATTCTCGGCTTTACTCGTTTAAAAACTATAATAAATTGATTTCTCTCTAGCCATTTAAAAACTTTTCTGCTCTGAGCACGACCTTTTCATTTCATCATTTCAATCCATCTATCGATGTATGTGTGTTCCATTTTATAAAAAACTCCTTTTTAATTCCCCGTCCCGACAGTTAAAAAATAATAATTTAACTACCCGCTCAAGCATGCTGTCATTAATTTGCACAGCAATCAAGTCAACAATTTCCGGTCCCTACTCGCTCCACTCTTGATCTGGAAATATTGGTGGAAAACTTTCTCCCATGTGTGTGTGTGTTCTGCTCCTGTTTTATTTTATTTTTTGTCATTCCCATTCGCTGTGGCTCCTCTTTCCGTACGCCAATTAGCGCATTTCTGCAACACGACAGGGAAAAATTAATAAATCCTAGCGTCAAAAGGCGACTCTCGCGTGTGTATTTGACTCGCAAACGGACGAGGTGCTGTGTGCTGTGTGCTTTGTTTTTTTTTTTTTTTTTTTTTTTGGGGAGAACGAAAAGCACCACACCGAGGTGCACAAAAGTTTGTGGACAATCCCCCGAAAACATTGTATAGTTGGGAGTTTTCCGGCGCTAAATGTTCATATGCCCGGGCTGCACCGTCGTGCGCTGGGCAGCTTTCGCACGGCAAGCCGATAGAAACCGGTGGAAAGGAGCGGACTAGGAACACACCGACCGGAGATGATATGAAATGAATCGTTTGGCGAGCATGGGATAAAATGAAGCAACCAAGCAAACAAGCAAGCAGAAAAAAATGGGAGCTCTCCCGTCCGTTCCGGCATGAAATATGCTACAAAGCTCTTTCTCTATCGCCCCCCCCCCCTTTGTTGCATCGTGCATCGCTTTCCACCGTGCCGTCCCGAGGCTCTGGACTGGATGAGAAATGGCAAAACGCTAAATAAATTTATTTGCTTAAGCCACAATCTTTTGCGGACTATACCGACGCGCTCGCTCGCTCGTTTCACCCCGGCCGGGCTTGTTGTTTGGACCGATTTGCGTTTGTTTGCATGTGTGTGTGTATGTATTTATGATCCTTTTTTGTGTCGGGCTTTAAAGAGACACACGTACGTTAACATCTAAATCATAATGTGCGCAGATTTATTGGGCAAATTAAACTCATATTGATTGCCATGTTTTTCGCGCAATTCTTTATTGAATTTAGCTTTTCAATGAAACAGATTGAGCATTTGATGTTCTGGGACTAAGAGAATAAGCTATATTCAGTACTGATTTATGTTAAAAGAACGAAAAACCTGTCTTAATGTTAACGTGCATTGGACCAAGCACTTTTACAACACAATGTCCAATAAATCATCTCAGAATCGTCTGCTGCTGCACCACAAGAAAGGAACCTCGAAATCTTGCCACCATAAGCTACCAAATCCACGTGCTCTTCTGCAGCCTGCTCTTGTCTGCCCCTCTATTAGGGTGACAATAAAAACTGCGAAACACCAAACTGTGAATCGCTCGCCCAGCTGTGCTCAAACGGACATACATTTTGCACATGATACGAGCGTTTTATGAATCAGAGCGAAGATGATTTAGCGAACACCCGTGCGACGACGCCTGCTTGCCCACCACAGAGTGGAGGTTAAAATGCGCGCCAAACAAGATCTTCGAGTTGATGATGATCGCGTACCCGTCGGGCCAGCTCCCCGCCGCCTAAACCTCGTCGTCTTTGCTGATAAAGAACGGACGCAAAACCAACACACTGCTGTGATGGGCGTTAGAATGAGGCAAAGCGGAGACATTGATAGCATTCTTGCCTTCGAGTCAAAAGAAGTGCAATTTAGTGGTGGTGGTGGTGGAGAGAGAGAGAGAGTCACACATTATCAGGCCCACCTTTCCCTTCAACTCCCCTATTGCCTGGGACGTATTATGCAGCTCCGTGCAGTTCTTGCGGATCTTGCCGCAGCAAAAGCAAAAGAAACCCGAAAAACTCTCGCTCGCTCTAACGAACACCACAAAAAGCTCGATGACATCCGTTTGTTTTTGTTGTTTGCGCACACAACAGTCTTTTCTCTAACGCGCGCGCGTCTCGTCGGCTGGTGTGCTTGCTCTCGATTTGTGTTGCCCATCTTTTCGTGGGGAGAGCGGTTGGCAAATGTTGGCAATGTTCACCCAAAACACAGGAACGCGCTGGGCAAAGGCAGCAGCAGCAGCAGACACAAACCTCATCCAACATACGTATATACACACAAGCAACGAACCTTCCCACCACCCCGGTCGGGACCTATCCCAGACGTACCCCTTCCCTCGTTTCGTTCCTGGGGCTTTGTTCTGCGCGTGTCCTCCCATTACCATCATCATCGTCGTCGTCGTCGCCGACCTACGGAAAGGCCGCCGCCGCCGTCGACTGTTTCCGTCCGCCGACGGGGTGTGTGTGTGTGAGAACGAGAAGCGAGAACGAGAACTGAACCGAACACACAACCTAAAGCCAAACCGACCCAGCCAGCCAGCCAGCCAGCCAGCCAGCCAGCCAGTCAGCAAGAGGTCAACAAACTTTGCGAAATATAAATACATAATAAAAACGGCAATAGAGAGTGAGAAAGAGAGAGAGAGTGAGTGAGCGCGAGTGAGTGAGAGAGCTGGTTGAGGACGCATCGTGTTGGGGCGACGAGACGTGGTGCATCTCACCCCCCCCCCCCTATCCTCCTCCTCCTCCTCTCCCCGATTACTTGCACTCTCAGTCCCGGTTTCCGATCCTCCCTTTTGACCATCGCGTGGTGATGGTGCACCGACCAGTGCATGGGGCAAACCGTTCCTAGCGGCGTACAAAATCATGGCGGCGGCAATGGGTGTGATGTGATGGTGGTGGTGTATTTGGGGTCGTGTTACGTGGTCGAAATGATGGGATTCCTGCATGTATTTTTTTTATTAAGTGTTTTGTTTGGGGAGGTTATGCACGGGTGTGTACATGGTGGGGTGTGCCTTTTCGGATGATCGCCTCGTCATCACGCTTCCTACCCTTCCCAGCTCGTTCTATTACGCCCGGCAACGATGGCAACATGTTTTTTCTGATGTCGATTACAAGCGCTTCCTGATATGGGTTTTTTGTTTCCTTTCTGGGGTGGGGTTTTTGGAGCCGAGAAATGGTTTAGGAACTGTCCAAACGTCCGAAAGGATTCTCTCAATACTGGCATTATGAGGTTAGAGATCTTGTGAGCCTTTGAGGCCAAGAACGTGCTTTGTGTGGACGTATGTGTGTGTGTCCCGGGTTGAACGTTCCCTTCCCAAGAAGGTGGAATTGCTTCCGGTAATGGCGGGGAGTATGTCTTTGGGAAATTTTGGATGGAGTTGTATTTGATTGTATTTTGTTGTCTGTGGTTCACATAAAAAGAGGGAATTTACATGAGCTTATCGTGTCTGTGTATGTTGTATGTGTCGACATAAACTTCATGTTAAGCATGCATAGAATACACCTTAAACTAACGGCTCGTAAACTGCTCCGAAAGAGTATGCTATAAGCTTCTTTTCCATTTTCGTTTGCTTTGATGACAGATACGTGTGTAACGAAGATTACACCAATTGATATCTCTAATTCCTATCTTGTCACGAAAGGAGCTAACATCACTGTAATTTGCACTATCGTAATCTTCGGAAGCAAATCACCTTTGTTGGTTTATTTCAGCGACGAGTATTGTTTATATACGTTTAGATCTTAGATACATCATGTTGACTTTATAGCCTGATTGATAACGTGCGCTATCATATCATTGTCCTGTTGTGCCGTTGTAAGTTCAAAACTCTAACGAACCATTAAGCGCTTTCATCTCTTTATTCCGATACGGAATTTAATTTTAATTAGTAGAATGCTCTTAGTTTTGAATTAGCATTATCCCCACTTGGCTGTGGCTCTCTTCAAACTTTTTATACTTCTGGGTCTGTTGGAGGACACAAAAGAGGCAAGCTGGTGGGTGGAAACATTCAAACAACCAACAATTGGAAAGCCGTAATTTGTAATTAGTACCAGCAACCCTGGAGCTGTTCAGTAATTCTACTGTACAAACAATCATTTCGTTTGTGTTTTTATTTTTGCAATTTAATCCACTTCAACACTCCATTCGCTACGAATGCGATCGAACCGCGAATCATTACCTAGATCACGAGCCGCGCAAACTGTGCCTGTGTCTCGCTAATGAGGATCGCAAACATGAAAATGCTTTCAGTGCTGTTCGACGTATTGTGCAGATGGCAGGGCTATCGAAATCCAACACGCCTCGTGTAAATGGAGATCCTAGGCAAATGCTAAGGGTTAAACGATCGTTGTCGTACTCTTCTGCCCTGCGAAAAGGGACGGGTGGTTTGCCCTTACGCGTCCAGCTGACGTTCGACTAGAGAAATCCATTTGTTTCGCTAGCTCGCGGAACTATCCACGTTACCCCGTGTACCGAGCAAAAGGTAAAAGGATCAGCGATCAACCCTGGGTGCGGAAGATTAAAAGGGAATGCTAGAATCAACGATCGGAAAGACATGAAAATACGTGCCACTAGAAAGGCGTGCTGTCCCGGGGAATTGGTCCGGGCAGAAGACCCCCTCAACCGCGCACAGCTCTAGTAGGGGAGATCTATCACGCTGCTGTGGGTTTCATGGATTGGTGGAGCTATTGTAGAAGAAAAGAAGAAAAAAACAACACCGCTTAAATAAATAAGCAATGGATAGTGATGAAAATGGCAGATGTGTTCAGGAATGTCATCAGGCAGAGGCAAGCGAACGAGCAGAGGAGCTCTCCATTCCTTACCGTATCGCATTTCTCCTCCACTACACATTAAAAAAAACGTGAAGTCGTCCCGAGTCACGACTCTCATTTCGCCTGCGATCGTGACAATCATTTATTGTACCTCGCATCGGGTTCTATGCTATTTGCCCCCTTCTGCGCTTCTTCGCTGATGCTTGCGACGTGTTGAACGAATTTGCCTTCCACGTCCTCGTTATCCTCGTGGTTGCGAAGGCAACTCGATCGAACACGCGGGATCGCCTGTTTGCACGGGCCAATCGTGCGATGGTACATCACCTGCACATCAAGGCGCCAGCTATCCTGACCGCAGAGAGAGAGAGAGACAGACGGAGAGAGAGATAGTTTCAATTAAACGCGCAAGAATGTGCAATCACATGAAATAGCTTTCTCTACCCATCCACTTCAGCGTGTCACGTACAATTCATTAGCCCATCGGAAGTAGTTGTAATATATAGTTCCTAAAATGGCATATCATAAATTAAACGAGGTAACTTTTTCGCTTTCCCGTTTCGCCCAGGTGCCGCCCCTCGGCGTTGTGGCTTGACGCGGAATGGGGGAATAGAATTCCCCGCAGGGTGATAGGTAGCATCAACATAAATAACCCGACACTTGGCATCCACCACCCTGTGTGTGTGTGTGTGTGTGTGTGTGTGTGTATGTGCGGGAGGTGTAGGTGTCCCATCCACTGTGGCTGTGGCTGGTGCATCCCAGTCCACCAGCTTGCAATGTATCATCAACCCCGCGCCTCGCCCGCATTTAAACAACGAACCGAGTGGTTTTGTTTGTGCTGTGCTCGCAGTTGACCGCCAGGCTGGAGAAGCACTGACTGGTTGGTCTAATTCAAAATAATTGCCCTTTAATTCGTTTTGCACTGGAGCCGGCTGCAGAACCACTAGCGCAGCGTCGTTGTGTCACAGTTGGATGGATGTTGCCCGTCTTTCAAGTGGTGTTCGTTCTTTCCGTGCGGTCAACACGTGTGGTTTGCCAATGAACGAGGTGTGCATATGGCGATTGTGTACACCGATGTCTTTTAATGATATGGGGTAGTGGTTTGCCTGCCCTGTTGAATACGTTCGCGAAAGAGCCCGACAAACGTTCGTACATTTACGTGCGTGGCATGATAAGCATGCTAATTACGTTGGATCATTTGTACATTTAATTTGCTTTTAAATTTAACTTTTAAAATGTGGTCATTCCTAGTTTTCTCTTGAATACTTTGTTGAATCCTCACTCCGGACAACCAACGAGTGGAATATCAAGAAATTAGGATCGTGTATAGGAATGGTATGGCAGAAAATGTAGAAGCACATGAGATTTTAACCGCGTAGCATGAGGTCCCCTCTCATGGTGTCGTGGTAAAGGATGCAGCCTGCCACACCATAGGTCATGGAATCAAGTCTGGTGTGTGGATCTTTCTCCAATTTTCTCATTGAGAAATGAAAGAAACTTAATGTCGCCAGTACCCCATTATTCAGTAAAAAGATAATTTTGGAATATAGCTTGCATACCTTTTAGGCGCTTTGTTATACATATTGCATACATTGAGGCTCCTTATTCAAATAAAAGGTTTATCTGTCTCCATTTTTCAGCAATTATATTGTCGTCCAGAAACAGACCATAGTGAAAAGTAACCTATCATTTACTGCCTGCGTGCGCGTTCGTAGTGTAGTAGTTGTGAGCAGTATCAATAATAATAATACTACTACGATTCCCCTCTTTAGCTCTTTGCCGGGTGAGCTTTCGTATTTCTATCCGATGGTCCATTGCACTCTCCCATGATTGCTCGGGATGATACCGAATCTCTCTCTCTCTCTCGTTAAGGATACATCGGTAGAGGTGCAGCATCAACGTGCACACTACCCCAAGAGACAGTCAGCACCAGCCAACAAACCAACCCACCAAGGATACGTGTATCATCACACAGCTAGCACCAGCTTTCTTTTTCTTCTGGTTTTGCGGGCGATGTGCTGCGAGTAACGTTTTCGGCCGCCGGTGTGCGATGCTCATGCGCAGCTCTCACCGCGTAAAGTAGGGCAGTAGTCGTTTTTTTCTACCAGCATCCCTCATCGCGGGGTATCAGCGGAGGAAGGAGCATGCAACTCCAGGACTCCCTTTGCAAAAACCCCGTCAACTTAACGGCCGCTGGTCTCAGCGGCTGAGTCGGTGAGTCCTGGGAATCCCTGGGAGGAAGTAACTTCTCAAGAACAACCGTACCGTTTCGTTTATCCTAGCGGGCACAGGGGGGGGGCTCTCGCATGGTAAAGGTGTTCGTCGGCCCTGAGGGTTCAGTAACGGTCATAAAGTCGACGAGAAACACGCTCCGTGCGCTCTCTTGGTGTGGCGTACGTGCGGTGCGGTCTACGTTACTTGCTCTGTGAGCGGTGGGAGAGCTGCACTGTTCGTGTTCTAGATCTGCTCGATTTTGCACATTTTCCCACAATTATCACACACACACACATATACTATCGCTGGTATAAGAGCGAGAGAGTGTCCTTTTTTATGATAAGCTGCTATTGCTCTGCTAGAATGTTGCTTTGGGATGATTTTGTGAAGTTTCATGCTCCAGATGAACTGCTCTCCCTTTGTTGATAAGCCAAAATTGCATAATGTGATGATGATGATGATGGGAAGAGGATGATTGAAGCATGTTGTATGCAAACTATTTTTTCATGTCATTATAACATTTTCTACATACGTTTTGTTGCAAAGGTGTATCATTGAAGACTTCGTAAAAGCTTCATTTCTTTAAAAGTAGTTCCATTTGGTGAAGTCAATTTCTTCCACATAAATAAGAGAAACAGAGAATGAGAGACGCAAATCTGTTCGGTTCAGAAGAAACAGTCGAAGAGAAGGAAGTGCTCGTCACGTGATCCAACATCATTCGTGGCTGGTGTAGAACATGGTTAAAATTTGTCCTTTTCAAATTAATGATTTAATATTTTTCAAACTCTATCCGAGTATCCTTCATTGCTGCGTCTAGATTTTTTACATCATTTTCTTGATCATTTTCTTATCCAAGAATCTCCAAAGGACATATACAAAGAAAACAAAACAGAAAAGCAACGCGAAAAGAAGTTAAGCTTTGCAAGCAAATTTAATTGAAATCCATTTTCCTGTTTGTTGATGTTTCTTTTCCTACTTTCCAATCGGTTTAATTGAAGCAATCGCAAAGGGGGTAAATATTGATCTTTCTCCTCTTCTTGTGCTGCTTGTTTGCCATTGCCAATACGACAAGGACAAAGTCAAACTGTTGACTTCAGCGGCAAATTTAATCTTCGCTAATTACGTAGCAAACTCGTCCAGCCTCGTTGGCTGTACGATGATGACGACGGGGACGTGCTGTTACTACTACTACTACTACTACTACTGGTTGGAAAACTTAATGTTTTCCCTCCCCATTTCATCTTGAATCTATCATCATCTTCCACTGGTTAGAGTTGGGGTGTGACACTTCATCGGATGGATGCTTCTGCTGCCACCCAGTCTCGTGACCAATTGCCATCGATTTTCTTGTGTCTTTTCTTGCGCGAACTTGTTCAACACTTCGATTGGTGTGCCGGAAGGGTCATATGATGCTTTCCTGTGCTTTCAATCACACAAAGATGATGTGATGTAGCTACTGGTGAGCGATAGGTCATCATTTATCAAACAAGGGAGTATCGTTTATCAATGAGAAAAATGTGTTCTAACACGAAAATGGTTTGCACACGATCACATGATCGCCTCAGACCGCGTAAGAGCGTGACACCAAAGGAAGAGGAAAAACTGCTTCGCTCTCTCTCTCTCTCTCGCTCTCTCTCTCTTCAAAATACCAAATCGTGCGTGTAAATGCAATCGAAACTAATACATTTTTCTCACTCCCGACTGTAAACCTACTGCTGCTGCTCCAGCTATGCCCCTGTCCGTACGTCAACACGCACGAAGAAGCTCAGAGTTCGGAGATTCCTGCTTTGTTGGCTGCTTTTTTCCTTCTTTTGCACAACCGTCTCTTCTAAATCCGTCCCAAAATCGTGTGTTCTCCGTATGGCACCACACCTTACTCCCCCCGCTTCCCTCCCTCCCCCTACTGTCTCTTTTTAGGATACTAGCACGGCGGCCCCATGATCTGCTCACGTGTTTTCCATGAGTTTTCCCACGGAGTCGTTTCGACACACACACACACACAAACACGCAACGCAAGGGAAATACGCTTTTTTCTTCTCCATTTTTTGCACTCCATTGTACGTGTGTGTGTGTACAAATCGAGCGCTCTCCCAGGGTGCATTTTTCCCGTGCGTTGTCCCCTCCATTGTCTGTGTGTGTGTGTGTGCTTCGTGTTTTGTCATCAACGTTTCACACAGCACGCCGAACCAAGAACCACCTCTCTTCTCGCGCGCGCCCGTGTGAATTTCAGGAGCGTTTGGAGTTTCTCGCTCAGAATGTGTGCTCCATCACACGCCAGGGCCGACAGGCTCGGTGTTGTCGTTTTCCCTTTTCCCCCCACAGTGGGAAAACCTTCTTCCATCTCAGCTAAACACATTGTCCGCTGTTGATGGATCTGTGTATATGTGTGTTTGTGTGTGTCTGTGTGAGGTGATGCTCACACGCCAGAACCAGCGAAAAGGACCAACTCCTGGCGGAACGGGTCCCAAAACTCGTGGAGTCAGTTTCTCTTCCGTGGTTGGCCCGAACGGAACGGCACCGTGTGTGACACACGCTCCCAGGGTACGGGTACAGGCTGTTGTTTTTTTTTCTTCATTCTTCTCTTGCTCGAGTTGTCGGTGCTGTCGGTCAGAAGTCATCCTGGTCTGGTTTCGTTTTGCTATTCCGGGCATGTTTGGTTCTGCAAACGACTGCTTCATCATCCCGGGATTCATTTTCACCAAGTCGTACGAGCCAGCAGAGCTATTGAGCCGAGTATGCCTTTGTGAGTGTGTGTGTCTGTGTGTGTGTGTCTGGGCACTGATTATGTCCAAGGTCCCCCCCCCCCCCCCCTAAGTTTCCGCTCAACGGAAAAGTGTCCTGCTCCAAGGTTCAAAACGCTACGATCGTCTCTTTGTTGGACTTCAATCGACCAACTTCATCCGGTATTGATCGTTCGCCCTGGAATATTGGTGTAACTGATGGAATTTTCTGCCGCTGGTGCTGATGGGAAAATCCTTGCTTCACTTCCCTGCGCCCGTCCCAGCGAGCCGTTGTGGTGTTGGGAGACTGTTCCGGCAGTACGCAGGCGCACCGTGAACGTCATCATTGTCCCCAGCAGAAAACACACACACACACGCTGGCCAGGCACACTGGGTACTAGGACACAAGGAGTGTTGTGTGTGTGTTTGTGTGCGTGTGTGTGTGTGCTGCGGAGATTGCGGCGAACGAGAACCCTCTGGAGCGATTAGTAGATACGCTCTTGGTGTTCGTGATGAAGAGAGAAGCACAGAGAGAGAGAGGGTGTGGAGTCTATTCGTTGGAATGGTTTGCATAGTCATGAAGACGAAAGACTTTGTCAAAACATTCGAGCTTAGAGTGTGTTTTTCTAATGCAATGTTTGTCCAAAAGGACGTAATTGCTCAACCAAAAGCCAACAGAATTTGCAATAGGGTTTTTGTTTTTGTTTGTTGTTGCTTCTCTCCTCTCTCTCGCTTTGTGTTCGATAACAAAGAAAAACTGTTCCAAAGTTCCACGTCGTAAAAGAGGGAAAGAGAATGAGAGAAAGATTTAATTCTCTGAGCTCTCCTGAACGAAGGAAGGAGCCTTCAGGGTGTCCTTGCTGTGTAGCCCGAGCGACACAACTGCACCATAATAGAATTCTGGGAGAAAACTAGTTGAAACTACAGAGCGAGAGAGAGAGAGAGCCTGTTGTGGGGTTTGATTGATAGCTCGGGAAAAAGGATTCGTAGAGGAAAAAACTGTTCCCACACACTCTCGCACATACCGTTCAGTATGTTACTCCAGTTTGGAGGGATGATTTTTCATCCCGAAGCCAAAACAATAAGGGAAATTGAAGAAACTAACGACTGCTTTCTCGGGGTAGAAAATCAATCATCTAGTGAGTAATAGTAGAGTGTGTAAAGAATAAGACATTATACTAATAAAACCTAAAGAATTCTTCCGTTCAACAGTTTTGTGTGACAAGAACATTGCTTTATAGTGTGATCCTTGAAATCAGACAAACTGGGTGATAATTCTGAACGATGCTATCCAATCAGGCTGCTCTAAAACTGCTCCCAAAGCAAGTTAAACGTGTGGCAGGAACTCCCCGGAATCTTCGGAAAAATCCTGCCAACTACGCCAACATTTTTGCGACTCGCACAGGAAGAAGAAAACCGTGGGAAAATTCGCGTTCCAGCAGTGACTCGTGAGAGCATTTTGTACCTTTGCGTACAAGTTCATTCACACAGTGCACAACCCTCCCTCGGCCACTCTCGCACTCACACAGTACACAGATTCTGGATGGCAGCTCGGTTCTTTGTTCTAAAAACAACTCCACTCCACGGAGGTCCCGCTCGTAGGAGAGAAGATTCGATCGTGTTGGTTTGGGAACTGTTTTCTTTTTTGTTCTTTCGTCCCTGTTGGAGCATAAAGAAAAACGACGGAGTGTGACGAGGGGAGTTGTGGTGCCAGTTCCGGAAAGTCCAGCAATAGCAAAAAAAGGGAACAGTTCCGTGAAGACACATCAAATTGCTCTTGAGCTCACAAGGCTCTCTCTCTCTCTCTCTCTCTCTCTCTCACTTTCTTCTTTCTCTCTCTCGCTTTCTTCTTTCTCTCACTGTCACGAAAACAGGATTCGATTATTGTGCAGGATCAGTTCCACTGTTGATAGGAAGAAAATGTTGCCCCCCCCTTCGGTTGTGTGTTGGGGGAAGAGCGGCCCACAAACACTCTGCCCCAATCGCGTGTGAGCATGTGCAGAGCCTGTCAGCGCATACGTCCAACGATGCACGAGTTGCAAAAATTTGACAGCTCCCGTTCGTGGAACCACACCACACCAAATGTCCTTACCATTGGTGTGATGTCTACTAACTTCGGTTACAACACTGCTGGAGGGATTTATTTCGCGGGACTTCTTCGTGTGAAATTGAGTTTAAAATAAGAAACAACAAAGACCCTTCAACACACTATGTTGTGTTGAACATGGACACGATTTTATCGACCGTTAACTTTTGGCAGTGTTCTCAGTATTTCAATCTCGTCCTTGTCTCTCTCGTCTTTTGATGCCTTGCAAAAGAGAACCCTTGGAACTGAGGTCATGACAGTTCTACAACACCATGTCACCACCACCACAAAAAAACGGAGATTGAAATGTGTAGTCCCTTCCTGTCATCGTCAAGGGAAGGAAAAACAATAAATCATCGAGTCCGTTTGGGGAAGACAAAATTGGGGCGACTCCCAACGGTTTGGACTATCTGTTCTCCTTGGGGTTTTCGAATCAGCTGGTGCGATTGTTGATGGATCTGGGCTGTTTGGTAGCATATTCTAAGTGATTAGTTTGTGTCAGTTTGTTTGATCCAATTGCTCTAGTTTCGTCCCTGTGTGTGTGTGTGTGTGTGTGTGTGTGTGTGTGTGTGTGTGTGTGTCTTTGTGTCGGTTCTGGTTCGCTTCCACACTAACGCTTCTTCCGTTTTCCTTTTTGCTTCTTCCACAGGACCATCGTCTTGGGGCGTAAAAAATCATCTTACACACTCCGGATAAATCGCTCGTTCTCGTTCTCGTGCTCTCTCCCTCTCTCTCTCTGTCTCTGTCTCTGAGTAGGACGAGAGAGGAAGAGACACCGACAGTCGACAGTTTGGTGCAAAGAAACGCACCACAATATTATCCAATATCCGGACAAGGGACGCACGGACCCCCGTGGTACTACACCAAAACCGGGTCTTTGCAACAACGAAAAACCCTCACAGCGACCGAAGGAATTGGTTGTGGAAAATTTGCACCATCGCCACCATTGGTCGGCCGCGTTCAGGCAGAGAGCAGGCAGCGGATTGCAAGGGGTCGGGAAAAACAAAGCCAGCCAGCCAGCCAGCCAGCCAGCCAGGCTAATGGACAAGCGACGGGAATGAACAGCAGTACAGTAGCCAACACAGGCCAGCGAACAGGACACCACCCCGGGACGCACAAACAACCTTCCTTCCTTCGCGTGCGCCGTCTTCTTCGGCTGTCCCGGGGCGGGGGTTAGAAAGTATGCAAAATCTCAACCATTTAGCAGTTAGCGGATCGGTGGTTCGGTAGTGTTTAGTTGCGATCCGTCGAGCTAGGCGGTAAGAACCCTCACAAGAAAGCGCGTCCCAAAGTCTGCTGCTGCATTTCCATTGTACGATGCATTCGTCCGCCCTTCTTCGCTCAGTGTTTGGTCATTCCTGAAGTCATTCCTAGTGTGTGTGTGTGTGATTGTGCGTCTGTGTTTGTCCATTTGTGTAGTGTTTAAGATGGAAATCTTGCGACTCGCGATGCTCTGCTTCCGCGAGAGGTCGCACAATTCTGCCCCGTCTGTGGAAACCCGTAGATCCGAACTTGTGCTGCACTGTACAACTGGACACAAGAACGGATATATGGGATTCTGTCGACGGTTGGCCATTCATCGGTTGGAACATTGATTGTTGGACAAGTCTTGATCGCGAGAGGCAAAGGAAGATGGTAGAAGAGGTCTGGGAAAATTTATTTGTAGCAGAAGTGTAGGAACAGAGCGAGGAATTTCTACGGAGTTCAGGAAGAGATCCTTAAGGCTTAGGCTTGGTTGGAAACGTTGCCGCAATCTTCGCTTATTCTGGGTGTTTTTGAATTAGTTTTCGTATGCGAAGACAATTTTCTTTCAGCAGACTTTCGAACGTAGGGATGCGAAATAGCGGGGCAGCGAGGGGAGGCGAGAAAATATCCAAGAGAACCTAATACGAAGAGCACCAGTGTTCGGGTCGGTGCGTTTGTAGTGTGTTGGGTACTGGTAAATGAGCAAGAGATAGATAGAGAGAGAGAGAGAGAGAGAGAGAGAGAGAGTGATCCTTTTTCACACACAAAGAGTATCCTTTCTTCGGTATGTTGGGAGCATCTCAGCAAGCGCAGCAGAAGTGCTCCCAGAACACTCCCAAAACCCAGCTCCAGAGCTCCAAAGAGTATGAGATAGGGAGAGAAATGAAAAAGAGAAAGAGAGAGTCCCTTGTTCGTGTATCCTTCGTTTTCGTCCCCATCGCATCCCCCATATTGGTATATGTGTGTGTGTGTCTGTGTGTTCATGTGTGTCTGTGTTTCTTTGTGCCCGTGTGTGTGTAGTGCTTTTGGACCCTGCCCGGAGCTTTCGGGTTCCTAAGCAGCCGTAGTACAATGTTAGAGGTAGTAATGGCAGCAGTTCACGGAGCATTGGAGCAAACCAAACCCGGAACCAAACCCGGAGGAACCGCGCTAGAGCAGCATATGCAGTTTCCGGAAACGACTGGACTGGTTTTGCTGCTGCCACTCCACTTCACTACAGTTCCACCTCAAAAGCCGTGATCGTCGCACCGAACAACACCACACAAAGAAACTCCAGCGGGCAATTTTCCGTAGTGTGTCTTTCTTTCTGTTATTTAACACTCTTTTTTTTCATTTCCATTTCCTTTGATTAAGTGTACAAGTGTTTAAATGTTTAATTGTGGTCGTGTTTTAAGAACGTGCTAGTAAGTGATGAAAAAACACTCACACACACACATACAACATACAGAGTTTGGTGATGTTGAAGCTGGTAAAAGTTATGCTTCGCCCAACGTTGTACACATTGTGTTGCAAATGGTCTCCTCCTCTTCTACAGTGTTTCCCTTTATTTATTATCCCTCTTTTCCAATCCCTTGTTTCCCTGTTATGTGTACTAACTACTTGTTATGCCCACAGGCACCATCAACGTTGTCCTTTTCCGTTCGTTTTTATTCAACATTGGCGGAAGTGTGTTAAGTTCCTTAAAAAGAAGAGAAAAAACACCCAAAATCACAGCTCGTACAGCACAAAGTTACATTGAGATGGTTTGAGATAGGTTTCCAACTACAACAACCGTGACAAAGGAATGATCGTTCCTATGCTCACAAATCCCTTAATCTCAGGTGTATGTGTTTCTGTGTGTCTTGTACGAGCTGACGATTCTGTGGGTGTAATATAACACAATAAAATACCACACAAAAAAAACAACAAAAAAGTACATACAAAACCATTAACAAAAGATAAGCAAAATTTAACATAAAATAAAAAATTTAGCGCAATAAAAAGAGCACACACACAAAAAAAGCAAAACATACAAAAAATCTGGTTATATTCAAATAAAATTTCGAAACCAATTGGCAGTTTTCTTATTCATTATTATTACTTATAGAGTATCCCATTCGAACATAGTGTAACAAGAAGAAGAACAAACGGGAGCAAATGTGGTTGCAGCGGAGGCCCCATCGGGTGGGGCTGTTGGGTGGGTGGGGGGGGGGGGCGAGTTCGGGGCAGCATTACACAAAATTCATCTCAAAATCCGCACTGGCCCAGCTTTGGTGGTGGAAGCAGCTTAGGGTGGTCAGCTGTCGTTCTTTGTTTGCTGCCGGATGGTCAAGCAGGCAAGCAGGATGAGATAAAATCGATTGGGAAAAAATAACGATTCTTTACAGAAAGCTCTGGCAATCTGGCAAAAGCGTCAAGAGAGGCGCGGGGAGAGAGAGAGAGGAAGCAAACGTTTGGGTGAGAATGGAGATGTAGAGTAGAGGAGTTGGTTGTGTAAAGAAGATTTAGTTTTCGTTTATGTATGATATTTTAGTGTAGTCTAGTTTTATTTTTTATTTTTAAATACATAATTTAAGATGTTACTTGATACTCTATAATTTTTACTGTTACGTACTTCGTAATTTTGTACTAAGTTTGAAATTTTATTTGTAGTAAATAAAAAAAAATTGTTTTGGAAAAGTCCACGATGTAATAGTTATTAGTCATATCATGAATTACTAGCTCTTTGTTTAATTTGCCAATTTTAATGTCTATTTTTTATTTTGTAAAATTGTGTTTTTTTTTTCATTAAAAAACGATAAGCTTCTTATTATTTTCTGATATCGCTTTTCTATTTTCTATTGTGTCTGTAAAAGGTAAATTCGAATGTAATCTGTGTTGGTAGATTATGTTGCATTAATCATTGCTCGAGCACAAGGCCCCTAAAGCCCTGTTAAGCTCTAAGCCCAGAACAAAGCACCAATGAGCCGCAGAGTGTCGTAAGCGTTTAATTTAATGCTCAAACTTGGCACGGATATGGATATAGATTTAGATTTGGATGAGTTCTATCTCGTAGAATGAGGTAAACAGGAGTTCTTCAACTTTTTCAGTAGTAATTTTACGTTTTATAGTATCTATTCGTCATTCTTTTCACAGAGTTTTTATTTCTAATTTATTGCTCTATTTAATTGATCAAATTAGACACCTTTAGGTTTGTTTCCTCTCTGACGCATTTGCAAGTACCAGTGCACAGGGCCACTGGAAGGAGTACAAAAGAGGCTCCAACGTTTTGTCAAAAAACCACAAACATTCACACAGTGACACACAAACACACACCCCAGTAGGCCGATTAACTGTCAACGATTGATAATTTACCTATCACAAAACAGCTCTCCACACAAAGAGCACAAGGTTTATACACATGCACAGAACGGGTAAGTACACTGTAATGCGAAGCCTACAAAATGACCGTTTTGGGTTGAATTTGAAATGCAAAGGACGAATATTGTTGTAGTATACTTAACAAGATTAAGTAGCAAACTGTAAAAGCTCTAAGATTATTTTAATTATTTTTAAGATTATTTTTTAGCTCCAAATTTATACATTTTTGTTGTTGTAGTATGTTCTTTTCTTACATTTTTGCTTTTATTTTTCTTTAAAATTTTGTTCAAATATATACAGAATGTCTGTTTTTGTGTTTATATTACAAAACGGATTCTTTTGCGTTTCCGAAAGCGTTATTAGAACGGCAAAAGAAACCTCCAATGCCTCAGTATTACGTGCCTTAAGATTGATGCTTGCATGTGCACACGACGGAAATTACGGCGGTGCCTGATGGTTGATGTGCACGAACGGGGTCAAATATGCTGGTCCTACTCCAAACAGGATTACCTCGCCCGTGTCGCTGGAGCATTGGATTAATATAAATAACAATTTTGCGATCGTGCAGAACATGCAAACGCCTTTCCATTGGGCGGGTTAGTTATTTATATCAATTGCACTCCTCCAACTCCTGCTCTCTCCACCATTAGTAGCACAGGGGAAGCAACCCGTTTGGTGGTGGCGATGGCAACGCATTTAAACCCCAAAGTCATATATTAATTGATATAAATAGATGTTTTGTCATACTTTATCGATAGAGCAACTGCATGAGGAGCAGTATTATCATTGAGCAATCATTATTAGTATCAGCTACCGAAGAGGACGGCATCAAAGTAAGCTGTAATTAGTGTGCCTACTCCCGTGTTGAGGTAGTTGGTTGTATAGTACCGTGGTTCCAATACTCGACTATACAATCCGCTAACTTACCTCGTGGGTAGAGTGAGTCGGCAACCACAAAATGGAGGCAAATAGGAGAAAAAATAACAAGGATCTACAATCAACCTTCGTTTACGGAGATCGCCGTCTACTGTGTTACTGAGCGGCGATCGTTCTACGGCTTGACAGAACTACTCTTGAGATGGTTGAGTTCTTTCCAACGATCACTCACTTGAGCTTCAAGAATATTTTATAGTTTTTCATTCATATTTCAATTCTGTTCAGTGTGTAATTCAAGAAGATCAGTCCAGTATCATCGATACCAAAGTGTTTTAAGTCTCAGTTATCCCTCCAAAAAACATACACCCTTATGTCGTTTTGTTATGTTCCTACATCCTCTCATCGATTCATCCTCAAAAGCATCATCCACCACTTACCACCTCATACTCCTCCTCCTCCCCGCATCATAGTTTAGTTTGTTTTCCGTTTAGAGTAGACCATTATTATTATTGTTTCGTTTTTTTGTATCTGCTGATTCCCTGAGACCCTAACTTGTGACTATCGTTGCAAAGTTTCACAAGTTTTGATCTCCGGTATTAGCGGTTGAGATGCAACGGTATTTTCGTACAGTGTGCAGTGAACATTCGTGAGTGTATGTGTGTTTGTGGATGTGTTGTAAGTGAGGAGATGGAGAAAAAGGCCTTTGCAGCAGTGTATATTTTGTAAGTTTAAATGTTTCTGGCGATCCTTGTTTAATCCTACCTACCACTGTTCCTTCTTCTTGATGTTTCTTTTCCCACTCACCGATCAGTCTGGTGAAAGGTGAATGGAACGGAACTCTCCCACCCTCTTTTCGATCGTCGAACCATTTCGTTTGCCGCGTTGGTGTGTGCAAGGATACGATCTTGGTCAGCCAGGAGAGAGAGGGAGTAGATGATGCATCCGGTGCGGTCGAGCCAGGATGGGAAAAAAACACGGACATGTACGAGCTCGTTACGAAACATGTTTTTTGGCGAGGCGACCCTTTTAGGCAATGCAATTCTCCTGCTTACAATCGAACAATCAATGAATCAATCAGATCAGATCCCCCCAGGAGGCAAGTTTTGCCCTGTCGTTGACTGAATTGATTTTCTGTTTTAATTTCATTTAAAATTGGGATTGGGTTTTTTTTTAAACAAGAGATAGGTATTAAGTGTTCGTGTATAATTCCTTTTCGTGGTACTGAACCGCTCCTGGAATTATGAATATCTTATTAAAAGTGTAAAATTTTAACTCAAAACAACTCCCCCAACACGACAAAACTCGTTTTTCTGTGCCCATTTGTACATTAAAACAATGGGGCCACCAAAGACATCATAAAAGGGCACCCGAACACGGCATGATCGTCGGTGTGGCCCACGATCCTCAAACCACCAAAAAGCCTCGATTCTTCTCGCAAGCCGGTGAGGCTCGCAGGAAAAAGGGGAGCCAGTGCCCTATTCTATCATCGCGTCCTCGGTCAGAAAGATGCCTACCCACCGTGGAAAGTTACTGGGGCTTGTCTCATAGCCCATCCAGACACCAGCCGCCAGCAGTTGACCTCCTCCAGAGAGAAGGCGCACTACCGCTGTAGGCGATGGCTGGGATGCTCCAAGCTCCCACCGCCCGGCCATGTTTAACCGTCTCGGGGAATCGACCGAAAAAAGGGACAAGGAAAAAAGGAAGAATTTAGGATAAGAATACCGTGCGTTGAGGACACGTTGACTGGTGAAGAATGCAGCAAAATGAGTGGGGGGGGGGGGGGAGAAGGGTCAGGGTAAAGCCGGTTTTTGCAGCCAGCGGCGGGTATGTTTGGTGCTGTGGCCCCACAGGTCGGGCCCCAATTGGATGCTGTTGCCGTGGGATGCAATTGCATCGCGGTGCATGGCATCGGTTCCTATTGCCCATTGGTGAAGGATTTAATGCAGGGTTTTTAGGCGTAAGACTAAGCTAATGTACTTTCCATATTTGTAATTATGAAAAAAAGGCCTTGAAGATCACTTTTAGAGTATTAACGATCAATAATGTTGGCCTCATTTTCGTATTTAAAAATTTGATATTTATTTTATTTGTTCAGCTTGTGTCTTCCCATCCCAGAAACCCTTTCGCGCCTCTTTGATTCGCGGTTTTCTTCTCCCCACTTTGGCACTTGAGTGTCTCGTCCGATCCGATCTCGAAAAATGCATGCAACTGCATTCTGCGTGCGGCTAAAAATAAGTGCACGCAAGAACACACACACAGACACACGCAAGAAGCTGCGTATCTGTGCAATAAGAGCAAAGAGTGCGTGGAGATTGGAGCTATCTCCCTCTCTCTCTCTCTCTCTCTCTCTCTCTCTCTCTCTCTCTCTTTTGCACGCTCACACTGTTTGGCCATCATCTTGGCCTTCTTTGATGCCCGTTAAATTTGAAATTTCAGCAGCACGAAAACGAAAGTGCCGTGTGCACGTGCAGAACGCGCCCGGTGATGATGCAGTGAATGTCATCCGAAAGTGACCCCGAACTGGCTTGCACGCGGTGCACAGTGCGACAGTGACTGAGAGAGGGACACACACACACACCCCAAAAACACAAAACTGCATGGAGGTCAAAGACAGTTTCGACAGGCTTTTGGGAATTTTAACTAAAAAGAGCGGGTCTCCCGGTGCTCGACCTTGGTGCTGGTAGCACCTATATTAAAAGGGGCTACGGGTTAAGATATTCGCAGTTAGGTTAGATCCACAAATTGCAACCGGTCGCCCCTTTTTGTTGTAGTTTTGCGCATTAAACATGCGCGCGCAATAACCTTGGGAACGATGATCTTTACTTGCGCCCAGATGCGCCAGTGTTTAGAAAGGTCACGCTGGAACCAGAGCCGACCCGCATCGAAATCTTGTTCCAAGTGCACCCTTTTCCCACCCGGACAGCGATCTCTAATCGCTAGACACATAATTAAAATGCAGCTGATGCAGGACAATGATCGAACCTAACAAAAAAAAAGATGAGTGCACTCATCATCATCATCATCATCGCCAGCGGCCTTTTTGCGCTGCAGGATTAGACGTGTGTGCGAATTTATTATTATGCACACCGCCAAATGGAAGATGTGGCCGGTTTCCGTCAGGCTGCAACCGGACGATCCCAAAGATGGCATAAAGACCCTCCCCGACACATTCGCAGGAGTGCGCCGAAATAAGCAGCGTCCTCCCCGGTGTCCCGTTCTTAAATGCATTCTGCGCCCTGCCACCGCACACAGCAGAGTGCAATTGCTGTTCAGGAACCCCCTCTTTCGCCGGTCGGTCGGGTCACAAAACTGGTTATGATAAATAAGGAGTCGAATCGGCACGAAGGGAAGGAAAATGCTTCAAAATTTGCTGTCCACTTTTCACTGTGAAGAGGAACGCCGCACACCATGCACCGGATGTAAGTAATGAGGTTTTGTGCGATGTGTGCTTGTGCTTTTGTGTGTGTGTATGTGGCGAAAAGTCCGATCCTGAGATCATCTAATAAAACGCTAACCCATATCCTTTCGCCCCTAATTCCTAATCTCTGTCCCCCTTGCGGACAGCTTTGCAGGCATTCCCGCATTTGTGGTGCGTGTTGCTCACACCGGTTTCCCTCAAGCACGGGTCAAGGTCCCCCGGTTTTCAAGAAGCTGTGCGATGAGTGCAAATATTTTGCATCTTTGAGCCTCTAGATCCCGGATGAGATGTGTCTGCAACAATGATGTGTCTCGGGACGGCTGACTCGCGATAGACGGCTTCTAATTGTTCTGTATCTTTGTGAACGACGGAGCAGCAGCCGTTTTGCAGCAGCCGTTCTTTTGTTTAGCTGGCGTCGAGTTGGGATAAATAGTGCATTGTTGTACCCTACTTGAGCTAAAAGTTACCGACAAATTGAATTTCTAATGAGCTTGGCAAGAAAAAGGGTTTTATGAGAAGAATTGCTGTTTAAATAAGACTGTTAATCCTGACCGCTCGGTCTGCGAATTGGAATGTAATGTTGATCGTTCGACAATAGTTTAAATATGTTATGTGTTCTCAAGTAATAACTACTATTGTACCAAGATAACAAGGTACTTTTGTTGATTGATCGGTTCATGCTTTCATTTACTTTAGAGGCAATCTTTGGCTATAGTTACTTTGGAATGTAACTTCTCTGAGACGGTCCCACCATTTACAACGGCAAATTGAACCCTTTTAAGATACTGTTCACAGCCAAGTGCTGTACCGTTGAGAGCAATAAATATTACACTCAGGTTAGGTCAGAAGAACACGATCGCCTGAACAGTGGAAATGCCTCCATTCGAACTGTTATATTCCAATATTGCCAGTCATTTATTGTATTGGTCACTGTTTTTTATGGTTCATGTCATAGATCTTTGCGGTTTATATTGAACCTCGAACATCCGGTAATTGCTTCGAGTTTGATGACCGTATGGTAAATGTGTTGGCCTCTACAACGCGCGACTAGGATCGTTTCCCGTTCGGCCGAGAGGAGGAGGATGGTTGTTGTTTCTCCTCCCACACTAAGAAACGGCTGCAGGTCTAAAGCAGGTCTAAAGCAGGGTAACGGTAATAACACAGTTTGCTGAAACCTTCCAAGGGGTATTTGTGTATCATGAAACCATCATTAAAAGTGACAATAATGTGTTTTACATAAAAAAAGAATACTAATTTGGAAAGACATCATATTTACAACCCTTTTAAGAACATCCTTACACCTATCAATGGGAATGCACAATACAAGCATCAATTTGGGGAAGATCGAATGGTGTGTTGTGTCGGAAGCGCCCTCGCATTAAAAACATAAAACACTGAAAATTCGCCAATAAAACCGAAACCTTGCTTCCTCCGACCTCAAAAACTCCCCCCCCCCCCCTTTTTGCCGGGGTCGTTCGCGCAACAGAGACAAAACAGCGGCCAGCGGGATTGATAGAATGCACATTTCTATGCAACGGAGCAAACACACACACATACACACACATAAAGATGCATCGAACCAAGTGGAGAAACGAAGGGGCTACATGAGGGGGGAGGCTGTGGAGGTTGGTTACAATGTGCGTGCGCGCGTTTTATACACGTGACGCGTGAGTTTTCCCTGTGGTGTTCGGTGTTCGGTCTCCGTGTGTATGTGTTGGTAGGATTGTGTGCAAACTTCTCCCCTTCACTCCCTCTCTCTCGCTCTCTCTCTCTCTCCCTTACACACGCTTTTGCACACAAACACATTGGCGAGAGCAGTTGAATGACCTTTTCCATGCCTGCCGGTCCAGGGATGCTGGGATTAAAATCGCTGTTTCTGCATCGCTCGCTCTCTCTCTCTCGCATTAATGCTCTCGGAGACGGTTTATGTTCTATGCAACTTGATTTTATTGCATTCTCTCCCGCTTCTATCTCTCTCTCTCGCTCCCTTTTCTTTCTCATTTCAGCGCCTACCTTGTTGGGATGGTGCTGGACGGGACGGTGGACCAGCCAGAACCGTGTGCAAGGAAGGGATCTTCTTTGTGTTGTGCAAGTCCGTACACGCATCATCACCATCGTCGTCGTCGTCCCGTCCGCGGATGTGTGCAGGGATGCACACACGGAAGCGGCTTCTTCGTGGCTTTCTTCCCAAGATTTGCCTTGATTCTTTCGGATCCTTTTGCGGCCGCCGCTGCCATTCGTTCTTCCACGACGATCGCGCGCACAATGCACCATCGTCGATCGGATGGTTGGTGGGGTGCATCTTTTTCCCATGAAATCCGTGCTTTTTTCGCCTTTTAGTTCCTCCCGGCTTGCATCGGCGACCGAAGAGAGTGTGTGCATCATAGCGGGAACTGTCCATAGCTGCTGCTTCTGCACGCTCCAAACAATTCCAACCTGCTCTCTCTCCCTCTTCACGTGTCTGTGCATGATTTGTGGCCCCCCCATCGGTTTTGCGGACGATCGTGGAGCGCCGGTGGAGGATTATACCTTTCAGCCGTCGCATCGGAATGAAAGGGCTGATAAAGGGCTCTCTTCTTCCTCGTTTTACAGAGTTTGCTTGTGATTTTTTGAAGTTTTAAAGTGGGATATTAATGGATGGGTCCATGGATTAGGAGAGAATGTATTAAAGAATACAAAAACTATGTATTTTTAATTTTTAAAAATATTAATAAATTGCAATGCTGCTGAATATGCTTAAAAATATTTACTAAACAACCTTAACATTGCAAAAAAAACACAGATAGTGATGCAAAAATGATGGAAAACCCTGTCTATCCCGTGCTGAAGATTCCAAAGGATGCAGTGAAAAAAAAAACGAGCAAAAGAGAAGAAAAGCACCCAGCCTACTAACAGTGTGAGCGAAAGGGGGACAAACACGGCGAGGGCCACTCGTTGATGATCCTCTAACGAACGGGAAAGATCAAAAGGACACCCCTACTGGGCCGTACGTCGTCGTCGTCGTGTGGAGGCTGCCTGCGTGGAACGACAGCCCTTTGGTACGAACAAGCCAAGCACGCTTCCGCATCGGTGCGTATGCGTACCGAGCCTTACCGCGCAAGCCAATGACCGTTTCACAATGGGATTTTGCATCGATCATCCGAAGGACACGACGACTCCCCCACCTCCTTCCATCCCCAAATGCGGCATGTGCATAACAACATTTTCCCACACGGATGCTGCTGAAGGTGATTGTCCTCGAAACCTGGGATAGGATGAGATGGGATGGGAAGACCACTACCAGTGGCTTTTAAATCATTCGGATAGACAAATGCGACATCCATCCGGGATTACATGGCAAAGTATCCTATCCCATCGATAGGAATTGGTGAACGGGTCCGGCAATCAAATTAAACGACCGATCGTAAAGCGTGAGTTTAGAAGCTGAACAAAATAATAATAATAATAACATCCAGGCAGCTCTTTAGCAGCTCTCCATCGAGCGAAGGAATGGCAAAACTTAAATTACACTGCCTAAAGCGGATTTATCGAACAAGTAATAAAAGGCTGCACACAATCGGGTGCTGCTGTTCGACTTTTTATGCTGGCTTTTCCCGGGGTTTCTTTTTACGAGCACAGTTAGTTTAGAACATTCACTTTGGCTGGCGGCAGCCGCTCGCGTCCGCAGGGTTTGTGCGTTTGGTGTAGGAACGGGTTTTCTGCAAAACATGTTCCGCTTTCCTAATCCCAAAAAGGAAGGGAGCCAACCGTGAGGAGGATTGGGGCAAGGAACGACAAAAAACCGCAACGGTCGCCGCTTGTTGCACAGCTTTACGCGGGCCAGGAGGAATTGGTAAGGAAAGAAGCCAATGCACCGTTGGATTGGTTTATGATCGCACGTCCAAAGGGGGCGTTGGTCCCGGGCATGATGTGTGTGGGTGGTGGAGGTTGATAGGAAGAAGGAAGTGATGTGGAAACGTGCGTTAATTGCGAATCAATTTATAGAAATGCAGTCGTAAAGGTGAAGCAGTCGAAAGAGTGCTTCAAATAATCCGTTTATGTGGATGAAGATAAGAAATGCTTTAAAAAAATACTCTCTAGAGGTTGATGAAAGGTTCAGTTTCGAGCTTATCCTTATTGAAACCTACTAATAACCTATCATATATTAAACCAGTACGGCTTTCCTAAAGGTCAGAGACTCTAAAGCACTTAAAAAGAGCGATCGCAACACGCTGGAAATAAATGATCGTTATTAATTATTTAATTTTGAACTCATTTTTCCACCATTTTTTATATCTTGTCATGTTGGGTCGTTCCCTTTTTTTCTTTTATTTCTCCCTCCCGATCCTCACGATCTCGGCCTTTCCCCTTATTATTCATTACACTGTATTTTTGCATTGTCTTTTCCGTATTGTTGCACCCAAAAATTGTGCAGTTTGCGTGCGAATTAGTTAACACAAACAGCGGTGTGTGTGTGTGTGTGTGTGTGTGGCGGGGCGTGTTGGTGCGTTAAAAAAAACAACAGGGTGAGAATTACACACTTCTCCTGACCAAAAAGGGAGCAAAATAAGAACGTACAACGGCCACACCATCCGACCACCCCGAACGGTACGCCGGGTGAGTTTATATGCCCAAAACAAACCGAACCGAATGCACTTTTCAAATGTTTTGTGTGAACTCGCAGTTAAGTTCATTAAACTCATTCCCTCTGTGTGCCAGGGGGTGTGCCATGGTGTCACTCTTTTATTTCGCAAACAAGGGGAGAAGGAAGGGGGCAATAAATGACTGGACCCATGACACCCCAGAGCGGAAAGAAAGAATGAAAGAAAAGACGATGAATAAAAGTGATATAAATAATGTAATTAAACGGTTTGATTGGGCTGCGTGTAGCGAGCGGGGTTGTATCGCGGGAAGACAGGGAAGTGGGACACGATCGTGGGACATTAGGCGCCAGTTGGAAACGATCGTGCGGCATGTATTATTGTCTTATCAATATCGAAGGTGGTTTAGAGTATTGATTGCCCGTTTGCTGTCACTAACCATGCTTACTCTTTTGCCGTTGACGTCCTTTCGTTGCATATTTAATTGCGCTCAATAATTATGAGCCCTTCGAACCCCCTTAACGTTAATGGGTGTGACAAAGTGAACCACACACACACATACACACATATATGCGTACGGACCGTTTGGACGGCCATTATGTGAAAATTATTATGCACACGCGGTGCACCATTTAAAAAGGTCTCGTGGTGTGTGGCTGTAACTGCGTTTGCGTGATCAATAACCATACGGAAAACGACCGTCAGCGGACTTTGCTGTGTCCTTTTCTACACTATTCTGTTTGCACCATGGTTGGAGGCAATTGTATGAATCACAATATTCAATAAAAGTAATCTAAACATCTAAATGTGTTTTTCAATTTCGTTTTCTCTCAATGCATTTGCGTATGGAGAAAAAACAATTGCTGGTAAGTTGGATGGGTAGAAGAGTGGGTGAAAATGGACCATTTACAGTTATCGTTAGTTACACGAGCCTTTCCATCGACAAGAGCATCCGAACAAAACTGGATCCCGTCGTGTATCTGTCCGCCCATACTCACCTCGTACAGCTTTATGCAAATGTAAATGTGTGTACCTTTCGCACTTTTCACACTGCCTGTGTCTGGATTGTGTGGGCACTATCATACAGGTTCCATTTTCTCCCATTCCATCCCATGAACGAATTCTTTAATCTTTAAAGCCCTGCACCATGATGACTGTCTCCAAGATAAGGAGCAGTTAGGTGTTGTGCCTTTCTCTTTTCTAGTTCGTGGGAGCAGATGCTTGTGCCCACGATTGTACCGATGGGCGAGATAAGGTGATGCATGTTTAATTAGCTTACACAAAACTGCTACTGCTACTGTTCGGAGGTAACGTATTTTCATCACTATCTCTACCGAGCTAGATTAAATTATGCTTAAAAAAGGTGTGAAAATTGTAAATGAATATTCATTTACAAGGGAGAACATTATATTTATTCCATCAGTAATACCTGCACGAGCAACTTGCCATTACGGAACATCCATACGATTCATTCCGTCCACCGATGGCAGCAGGATGAGTTGGTGCACACGTAGTACAGTCTCATTTCCTCCTCAGCTCGGCGTGTCTGGGCCTGGAAGAAGACGGCCTCACGGTGGGAGCACTTCGGGCAGGCGTGTTCCTCCGTGCGTGGCAGCGTGGGATCCGATATCACGTCCGGTACAATGTGCGTTAGCTCGCTGAAAGAGAAGGCAGACAGGAGTGGCACGTGAAGAAAGGCCCATAGACAACACTACCCCACTCATCTAACTTACTCGATTTCGTGCATAATTTTGTTCACGTAGATACAGTTCGAGTCCGCCTCCTGCTTGTAATCACAGTTACGGCAGGCGTAGAGCAGAATTTTGTTTTCCTTGTCCTCCTTCGGATACAGCATGTTGTTGCTGGAACGAGGTAAACATTGTGGCCGGTGCGTGAGCATGGTGCTTGGTGTGGATGAAAGTTCGCCGATTATGATGCTTACCATTCCTGGCAGAACCGAATTCCGACGAATCCTGGTCCATCATCGTGTGCTGCATCGTATGCCATTGTTGTGTTTGGGGTTTAAGCTAAATAAAACGGACTATTTCACGAAAAACGGCACTATCCCAGCACGTCCTGCGTTTCGCGTCTATTTTCCAGTGTTTTGTTTGTGTTTCTAGAACGTTGTCAAAACTGACAGCTCGGATGGTGTCGGATTTCATCCATCCGACAGTTGATTATGTCCAACAACAAGATGAATTTTTCATGAAAATTGTGAGAAAATACTTCAACAAACTCTAACAATTTTAAAAACATTCAAATTGAACAGCATTAGAATAAAAGCAGCTACAATTTACGTTTTAGTTCCAGTAAATAAGCCAAAAAGTAATTAAATTCAAATTGAAATGAATTATTTCAGCATGTTGAAACATTTCACGGCACATTCTCGAATTGTCTCGAATGTTGTGACAGCTACCGTCGAAACCGTTTCGAGACCAAAAAAACTTCGGGAAAACAACATCTCGTGCGTTTTTGCGTATTTGCTAAACAGTTCAAAGAGTTGCGAAGAAAAGCCTGCGAAATAAAGTGTTAAAATGGCTAGTGGAGATAATCCCGACCAACCGAGACAGCCCCGCAACATGCAGGTACGTGATGGACATTTTCCTCAACCATTGCAAGCACAATTTAACACACAAAAACCTGCTTCCACAGGGCTTGCTGAAGTTCGCCATGGAAGCGACGAAAAGTGAAGATGCACCACATCCTGCCCACCTGCAGCCGATGGACGAAGAGCGGCGCCGGTTTCTGGAGGAAGCCCTCAAGTCCCTTACCGTCGACGTTGTGCAGCAGCTCGAGAAAGCGATGAAGGTTCTGCTCGACAGTGACTCCAACGACGATGCAAAGGCCGAAGCAATCGACACCGTGATTGACTACGTGCAGGACATCGACACAGCGAACGATTTCTACAAGGTGGGAGGGTTCGTCATCATAAAGCCGGGACTGGAATCACCCAGCGCGGAGGTGCGCAGCGGCACGTTACAGCTTGTTGGGGAGCTGGCCCAAAACAATCCCTTCTGCCAGCAGCACCTGCTCGAGCAGAACATACTGGCGAAGCTGACGGAGCTGCTTTCGGACGAACCCACCGTTGCACAGCAGGCCATGCACGCGATCTCGTGTATGGTGCGGCACCACGAACCCTGCCTGGCGGCGTTCATCGATATCGGTGGGCTCGAATGCATACTGGGCTGCATACAGACGGACAACGAGAAGCTGCGCATTAAAGCGTCCTTCCTGATGGCGAACCTGTGCACGGAGTTTGCCGCCGTTCGGGACGAGTTCATCAAGCTGAACGCGGTCGAGCGGGTGATGGCGGCAGTGAAACCTTCGCGGGACTATGATGCAAAGCTGGAAACGGCCCTGTCCACGCTGAACGTGCTGACGGAGTGTGCGGAGGGCGTCCGGAGGTGCCGTGAGGGCAACATGAAGCAGAAGCTGGAGACGATCATTAAGCTGAACGGTGGCAAAGAGGAATGTCAGGTAAGGAAGTTCGAAGGGAGGAGTTTATAAATAGAGTTTTGCCCCCAAAAACATGATAATAATGCGTTTTCTGTTTTCTATTTTTAGGAACAACTCGAATATGCCAACACGCTGCTAAAACGGTGTTACGCCGCAGAGCAGGATGGCACTGACCGGTAGAAATGGCGTGCGTATTCTAGTGAATCTAATGTACAACTCATCTTCTATCGATAAAGTTTCATAATAAATCAGTCTGAGCATCATAACTTGGCGCAATTAAATCCGCTGCTTAAATGTTCCTGTCAGCCCCAAAAACGTCAAAAATCCATTACCTGCACCAAGAGCCGCGCGCACATATTTTCCGACGCGCACCACCCCGGAAGCGTTTCCCGTTCCACGCTTTCGACAGACAAGCCCGGCCTACTTTGCCCAACGGGAAATATGGGTAACAAACAAACGCGCAAAGGTGCGCAATATTGCACCACGTATCGGGGAAGGCGCACACGCCAAAAGTGAGCAGAAAACATGTTTTCGCCATCGAATCACCCTCGAGCCAAAGTGTATCTAGGCTTTTGCGTTTGTGAGCGGGATTTGTTGTTTTTTTGCAACTTACTTTTTGCGCTCCGGCTTTCCGGTGTGTACACACGTACGTGTACGTGTGTGTGTGTGTAATCTTATTCGCGCGCCGTTCTTATTCGCTAGTGCGTTTTGTTTGTTTTGCGCGTTCTCCGTCGCGTCACGTGTGTTGCGCTGTATCGAGAAAAAACACGACGCAAAGCAAAACAAAAATAACGCTTACAAGTGGATGATCTATCGGGGTGAGGGGGAAGGGGTTACCTTTGTGTGTGCCATCCTCGCGAAACAGGAAGGGTATTGGCCAGCCCCCGGCAACTCGACTGACGGGTGAAGGTACCCATGCGGTAGCGGTGGCGCATTGTTTCGGAAGTCGACGGCGTGTCATACAACCATCGATACTATCCAGCACAAGAGTTCAAGGCCACATAAAAATAAAGGGGAGCTCTTGTTTAAAAAATTGTACCGTCTTTATGGTGAACGGTCAGTTCAACGGATTAGAACTCACATGCAAAAGTTCAAGTTCACGTAAAGTACTGGGCGTCTCCATGAACCTTTTTTTCCCTCGACCAGCATGACACGTGCGCATCCTTTATCGTACCGCCTTTTGGTGGTGATGCGATAGTTTTTAATTAAACCGCAACAATCACACGCGCAGCATGGGTGCGCGATCCGTTTCTAGAAGTGGTGATTTATCGGTCAAACGCTCTACTGAGATCAATCTGCAGAAGTGGAACAGTTACGCAGTAGTAATGACGCTGTGTTTGACCTGTTTACAGCGTGTTAAATTTCCTCTGAATTACCTATTACGATGCACCGTGTGAGCGTTGGTTTTTGTACGAGCAGAGCCGATATTGTAGAAATTAATGGAAAATAATTTAAAATACTTAATATCGTATCTCATCCCGATCTGAGTCAATGTGAGTCGCGCCTTGTTCCACGCGTTAACCTTCGTGCTCCAATTTGTTCCCTCCCTTAGTGATAATGGTAGTAATCACATTTGTTAAAATGCATGTTTCTGTGGGACCTTCACAGCCAACGGGTACAATGTACTGTGGTGCTGCCGTGCCACCGTTCTCTCACGCTTGATGCGACATTGTTTTGTTGCCGCTTGTCGCAAGGCGACGGAACAGACAACAATGGAAAACCGCGTTAAACATCACCAATACCACACCAAACCTGATTTTCCTTTATACGGGTGCAAAACCCAACGCCAATTTGGCACTCGAATCACGCGCCAATGCACAACTACGCACACACAGCTGTTGCGGTGCGCGAAATGGTAAGCGTGTGTTGCGCTTTTCCGGAAGATGCTGCAAAGAGAGTGAGAGCGAGAAAGATCACCACAAGACACACACACACACACACACACACACACACAGACTCACACAGAATTATAACCGCGTTGTTTTTGTTTGCTTATTAATTACGCCTTCAGTGTGTACGCTCTTTATGGTAGACAGGAAGGGATTTCCCGCTGAGAGGACATATACCAGGCAGGCTAGCCCGTACGCGATCTTCAGTCGACGATCGACTTCCAAGCAGGAAGGGCACAGAAGCTCATACAATACAAAACACTAGAATCGGATCCTTCCTACGGGCTGTAAAGGCAAGAAGGGGAAGGATTTCAGCTTGAAGCAGTGAAAGCAAGAGTGCTAGAAGAAGTTCACATACCTGTTCGAAGAGTGTAGGGCAGTGTGGTGAACCCCTTAGTGGCTCGAGAAACATTTCGGAAACAGTGTACCTCCAGTAACTTTCAAGTGAACGTATTGCTGCGAACATTGAGGCAAGAATTCGGTCCGCAGGCGCGGAAGTGAAGCTTGGTGACAACGCAAACAGCAACCGAAAACAATTTGAATTTGAACTCTACAAAACAAACGTTACAAAAGTAAGTGTTTTATAGTTCAATCTTCAGCAAAGTGATCTTCATCCGCGACTGCTTCATCAGCTCCATCAGCTTGCTTGCTGGCTTCCTGCCCTCTTGATTGATTGACAGTCGGTCGGACTACCCGATCCTACCAGACGGGCGGCATGTCTTTTTATGCTATTTTTGACTAATGCCATTGAACTTGCTGCGTGCGCTGGTGTGCACGAGACGCATGCAGCGAGCTCCAAATTCCAAACCAGGAAAGGAACTGCCGAGAATGATCCGTCACGCGCCAGCCAACCAGCTCATGCAAGCGTAAATGAGGGTAACCGGCTTAACCGATGCGCAATTTCGCATCTCTATAGGGGTGGGGACGGACGGACTCGTTTTTGGAGCAAATTGCTTTTGGATACTTCGAGACGGTGTACCGCGCTTGCACGAATGGTGCCAGTACAAAGGACATGCGGATTAGTGTCCCTCAGCCAGATGCTCTCGTTATCCCATCACGGGTGACAATCGATCTTCTTCAATGCTGGGGGAGGGGGAAAAAATGCGCACAAACAATGAGCAAAGTGGCACTGTTTATACAACAACGTGAAATATTATGCACATTGCACCAGCGTTGCAGCGTGCATGACAGTTTGCTTCGTCGGTGTACCGATCGTGCCGTATTTTTTTTTAAACAGCTGATGCTTGCGCTTTTCCAAATTTTTTCCACTCTCCGACAAACGGGCTGTGCTCGGTTTGTTTAGGTTTGCCCACGCAGTCTTTTCTCCTCTTCCTTATTTGCGTGTGCATGTAAACGATCGCGTGAGAGAGAATAGCGCTGAGTGCTACTCGTGAGTGGCGCTCGAGGGAAGGAAAACTCACTTCTGCTCTCTTCGGGATCTCATTTTCCTCTTTTTGCACACACACACGACTCACTTTCTATTACCGTTTTGAACGCAAGACTCAGTTCCGTTTGCGTGCGGTGCAAGAACGGAAGGCAAATTCGTCAATTCTCTTGGCCACATCGCTTTAATTCGTCCTAACGCGCAATTCTCCTCAACTCCCATCAATCACCCAGTGCTTCTTTGTTTCCAATACAACGGCAGCCGGCCGTTTTGGCTAATTAAGTACAACCGTGCACGTGCTGTTCTCCCTCAAGCGCCCTCCGCTTCCCAGGGCTGCTGCTGCTGCTACAAACACAGTTTGTTCTATTTTTCCCAATCTTCGATCTTTCTGTTGGCGCTAGCTCAACTCCCCCAGGACACCCTTCCACACGATGAACGGGCGAGGTAAGCATTTCCGGGTTGATCGTGATGTCTGGCCCCTCTCTCTGCGCTGGATTGCTGGGATCGGGTTGAAAAGTAGAGGGGCCGTTCCGTCGGTCGATTACGAAATTAACCCGTATCCGGCTTAAACGATCTGTGGCAAATTATTGTCACGATCGTGTGCGTGAGTGTGTTACTGTGTGTGTGTGTCTGTGCGATGAGGTAAAAGGTGAACAGTGCGCCCTTTTGACGATCAGCGGTCAGCTGTGCTGGGTGATGGCAACGAAAGGGGAGAGAGGATGGTTTATTTTTGTAAATTACGAAAATCCTCTTCACACGTCATACGAGCGAACGAGAGCAAGGGTTTTTTTTTATACCAAGCGAGCGGCGTATGCGAAACGATCATGCCGGTACTGTGAAAACAATAAACAAAAGGAAAAAGCGGATTTTAGTTTTAAAATGCAAAGTACGCTCAAACAAACTTACTAAATTGTTGAATTAATTTCCTCCCATTCGCGATTATTAGGACGCATTATCGCGATGCCGGCGGAGTGTGCCGCTAACCCGCTACAGCGGGCCCTGGCCGACGCCATCATCCGGATGGTGTCCATGGACGAGCTGCGCATATTGCTCGCCTGCGGTGCGAAGGTCAACGAGCAGGTGACGCAAGGTCTGCGGCCGCTACACTACGCCGTCTGGCAGAACAACGAGGCAGCGGTCAATCTGCTGATCGTGCGTGGTGCCGACATAAACGCGATCGACGAGGTCGGCTACAGTGCGCTCCATCTGGCGGCAGAGCATGGGTAAGGGACCATTTAATAATCCTAAAAAAAAGTAATAAAGCTATATTAATTTGAATCCTTTTTTACTATCACACAGCTACTTACAGCTCGCCAAAACGCTGCTCGATGCCGGCTGCAAGGTCGATTACCGCGAGCCCACCAACGATCCGTACCCGCGCACCACGCTCTGCGACGAACCGCTGCGGCTGGCGCTGCGCAACAAACACTACGAGGTGGCCCGGCTGCTGCTCGACCGTGGTGCTGATCCGAACAAGCGGTACTTTTTCGGCTCGGAAATCAATCTCGCCACCGACGTGGAAAGCCTGGAGCTGCTGCTTACGTACGGCGCCAGTACGGAGGCACGCGACCGGTCGGGCATTACGCCACTGATGCGCGCGGTCCGGACGAATGGTAACATTGATTCGGTGCTGCTGCTGCTGCACTACGGTGCGGACGTGAATGCGATGACTGATGCTAGGAATGATTACAGAACCGTGCTGCATTATGCCGTTCTATCAGGTAGGTTTGAGGCATTTTCTGCTCGATGATGGTTTGTTAATGATGGTTCTTTTCTTTCGAATGCGTTGGCTTAACTTGCGGCTTTTGGGGATGGCTAGGATTAGATCTTTTCGGTGGTATGTCTTTCTATCTTTCATTGGGACCGATTGACGGACTTACTACTCGAGATCGAAATCTGCTTTTTGGTCCACTTTTCCTTTTATTTTCGGTCATTCGCTTTACCTCCTTTTTGGCTCATAGACACAGGACGATCTTCTTGTTTCAATTCCTCCACGATCATCACATTGATGTCTCATTCTGGTCAATATTCGTTACTTTTCTAGGTAATGCATCACTCGTCACGATGCTGCTGAAACAGGGCGCCCGGGTGGACATTCCAGCCCCGCTGCCCGAGCCGGACCGGCCAAGCCCGCTCGATCTGGCCGTCCTGCGGGGTGATCCGGTGCTGGTGAGAATACTACTCGAGCATGGTGCGAACGTGAACCGTAGCAGCCCGGTGATTGGGTCTCCGCTGCATGTGGCCTGCGCCGACAATATTCCCAACAGAGTAGAGATCATGAAGGTGCGCTAAAATGGTGGTTTAAAAGGTTAGATTTAAAGGTAATAATGTTCCGTTTTGTTTCTACTCACCAGATGCTCTTGTTTTACGGTGCCGATCCCAACATTCGCGTCGTCGGAGATGTGGCCACCAATGCGATACTGCGCCCACCGTTGGCCGAGCTGCTTGCCAGCAATGAGCACGTGACGCCGCAAGAACTGCATTTGCTGCTACGATACGGTGCAAGGGTAAGTGAAGACAAGGCTCAGGTTCTCCTGTTCTCTTCCCTAATGCCTTATCCTCCTCGTGCAGGTAATTCTGAAGACCCAGTACCGCGATCCGGACGGTTTGCTTAACTGCCTTTCCAACCTGCACCACGAATCGGCCGCCTTCCGCATCATACTGGACGCAGCGGAAGAGTTTGACCCGTGCATGATCCGCCGCAACCAGCAGCTCACCGACGAGCAGCGCGATCTGCTGGTGGAGCGTGCCTCAGTCCCACGGAAGCTCAAGTCCCAGATCCGTGCCCACTACCGCCGACTGTTCGGGCGGAATCTGGGCGAGTTTGTGCCGCCCCTGTTCATACCGAGCGAGCTGAAGAGCTATCTGCTGTACGAACATAGTCTGTAGGGTCGTTTTTGAGGGAGAGCTGGTGTGACCAACTGCTGTTTTCTTCTAAAAACACCCTGATGGACCTGATAAGACTATGCTACTGGGTGAATGGATGGTTAATTGTCCGGTACTTTCCTTCCCCACCCTACACGTGTATGATAGACTAGTTTGTAGCGATGTAAGCGACTGTTCCCTGGGTCCCAGACAACGGGAAAAGGAATCGAGAAAAAAAAAGTAGGACGGTGCTTTCCATTTTCCGCGTTCTGTGTACGGTGGTGGAGAGCTTGTGCTACGCCCGAGCGCTCTGATTTAAGAGTGATACATTTTGTGAAACCCGGTTGTGATATTGAGAGTGGACCGATTTTCTCTACTTTTACACGTCTGTTCCCGGTTTAAGCTTAAGTGAATAAGGATCATGATCGGTGACTGTTAGGTTTGTAAGATTGTCGAATTTGGATCTTCGCAAATAAAGGAAGATTTAATACTTAATAAAGAGTGTTTCCTAGCGCTATTACACAATACTCGTAGCACCACGCAGCGCCAAGTAGCCGGCGGTAAGGTCCATCGGAAAGGTGCGGATGGTTTGGTACTCCTCCACGTTGTGGTACCGCAGCTTCGAGTGTGGATCCGTGTACGGTGCAATCAGGCCGGAAATGTCGGAATACTTTTTCGCCGGCTTTAGCGAAGGTGGAGCGTTTACTGATGAATCTAAAAAACGCGAAATAATATCACTAACACGAAATTGCAGGAAATGAGCTGATTTTCTCCCTCACAGGTAATGTCAGACTCCTTCCACGGCAGGGTTTTCTCGTGGGCTAAAATTTGCTTCAACGATTTCCACTGTCGCTTCTTTCCCATGGGATTCACCTCGGAGAGATCTTTGCTTTTGAAGCAGGGTTTTGTTGTTTCCACTTCCATTCTAAATGCTGGAGGGAATTTTCCGCAAAACGCCGCTTCTGGTTATTGTTTTTTCCCGTACGAGGAATGTAAACAAAGCAAGTGTCAGTGTAAAAGAGGTTGGATCGTTGCCATATTGAAATAAAAATGAAATAAAAAAATGTGACTTTGTAATATTTTTTAAACAAGCTTTGCACTTTTTTTATTACTGATAGAATGAAATTATTTGCGATAAAAGGTTAATCTACATTTCCAACAAAAAAAAAGAAAAATAGTTTTTATCCTCACGCCAGAGTGACCAGAAATACCGATTTATCTGTATTCCTACCGATTTTTTATATGCCTACCGATTCACAGATGACCGCCCTAAAACTACCGATTTTCCATTTATCCTACCGAAAATCACAGATATTTGATTTTTCAGTCGTTTAAGCTTAATCTGTGGCGCTTGGGATGCTATTTCAAGGATTGTTAACCACATTTGTTACTTAACGCGCTGATGCACGTTTGTTTGCTTGGCACTTTTTATCCGTTAAAATTTAATGTTCATAATAAGTAGAAAATGTCAGTTGCGTGGATTCCGAAAATTTCTCGTCAAATAAAGTCATTTAAATTTGAATTTGAATCTCGCTGTCGGCGGTTAAAGCTTACCCGACAGACAAAGAGAATGAAATTTTCAGGCGAGGGGAAGGTAGAAACATACGGTGGGGGTCCGGCCCAAGATCGGATCCGAAGTCCGTTGTTTTGGGCTGATAATTAATGAATGGCGGATGGAGCGCTACCACAGGGAGAATGTGCTCTCTTGCTCATTCTTCTTCTTCATTTGGCACAATAGTCGCTGCCGGTCAAGGCCTGCCTGTACCCACTAGTGAAGTGGGCTTGGCTTTCAGTGACTTATTGGTACCATAGCAGGATAGTCAGTCCTTCCTATAGACTACCTATAGGGGGTCGGTCTATTCGGGGCTTGAACCCACGACGGGCATGTTATTAAGTCGTTCGAGTTGACGACTGTACCACCAGACCGGCGCTCTCTTGCATGCCTTTAAAATACACGAGGCGCTCTCACTGAAAAGAACGCTCGCTCGCGCTGTTGCATTGTATTTTCCTCATACCCCTTCCTTTCCGTTTCTTCCCGAACAAGCTGCAATAGTGCGAGCGAGACACCGATACCACCATGCCGCTGCGAGAAAACCAAACTGAGCGCGCAGGCTGAAAGTGAACGCACAATATTACAATAATCGCAATATTATACGAAAAAGCGTTTGACAGCACGTGGGATAAAATCGCATGTGATGGAGCGCAGACAAGTGCCTTACTGCACATTTTTGATTAAAAAAAAATATTGATAGGATTTTTAAAATTCTAATTTTACAACGATATGTTATAAAACATTATTATGAACCTATAAGACAGTTTTCATTCAAATCTTACAACAAATTCAAAAGATATAGGCTGGTATTATTGAATCCGTTCGTAGCGGCGGCGTACGTCCCGAAACTCATTTTCCTAACGTACTAGATGGTTGCTACAGTTATTCACCGCGGCGTTGTAGGACCGGGCGCAAGAAATGTGTTGCCATCCCTAGAATTTCATGTGAGCGCCGTACGTTCCCGCTACGAACGGATTAAATAATACCAGCCATACTCTTTTAATCACAAAAAACATCATTCTTCCATACAAATTGTATGGCCTACCCGGGTAGGCGGTTGTACGATTACGTAATGTTTTTTGGTCGTACACAAGACGGTTAAATGGTTGCGTTCTCAACAGTGCTCCTGCCGAAATCTGCCAATATAATCTGGCCACACTGGACCGCAGGGCAAAAGCTCACTCGAAAGGTCAATAACCGTCGCAAAACGTCAAAAACGACCGTCGCCAGCGCCTCGAAATCGTTGCGAGTTTCGCTCGCTGGCGACGTCGGTTTGCAGTACATGCGACGCCGGTTTTGACGTTTTGCGACGGTAGCCGCCAAAAGCTCGCCTGCCCTGTGCGCAAAGTGACCAGAAATACCGATGTATATATATTTGGGTTTGAAGGAAAAAATCTCAATTTTTTGTAATCATTGAACGATGAAACTCATCCAAACAATCAAATCAATCTAAATAATCCAGCGAAAACCGAATTACAGCACGTACGATAAAATCGTATCCAATGGAGCACTGCAGTGGCCCTAAGCGGTCGCGTGGAGCCCCAAGGAAAAGAACTTGCCACCACTGAAAAAAAAGAATGAGCATCTTAGTTATTCTTTGGTTTAGAATTCCTTGTACCATTTTCAGATCAACACTTCAGAAAGACCTTCATTTGTGTAACCGCTGAACCAAATCTAATCCATATCCTAAGTGAAGGATGCATATTCTTTTGAAATGGAACTTTAATTTTGCGTACCCCCCCCCCTTCACACATCACGCTTAACACTTCTTTCGCTTTCACTTCTTTCAACTCGAGTTCAGTTTCGAGTTTTAACCTACCGAAAACTACCGATAAAATTTTGATGCGCCTACCGAAAACCGCCAAAATAATCTGGCCACACTGTCTGTCACCGCACGTGCAGCTGTGTGCGTGCCACTGCGTGTTGTTCTTATTTTGTTTCGCCAAATTGGATTACGGAGAAGAAAAAGGGGAACACAGAACTGGATAATTGGATTTACTAGCCTAGCAAAAATCGTATGCTACCATGACCAGTGAAATAATCCAGCCCGTGTAGCGTACATCGATAATCGTGATCCAGCAGCAAGGATATCGTCGAGCCAGGTGCGCGTTCGTTCCACGGCCGTGTGTGATGCTGCCAGCAGCAAGAAACCCACAATAGAATGTTTTGAGCCAAGTGGAACCGCGCGCGGACACACACACACACAGCGCTCCAGACTGCGGGTAATGACGTGGTACTGGCTCTACCTGAACGGGCTCCGACATCAGCGACCAAGGCGAATGAAAGCACTTCCCTATGAATGCGCTAACATCAGACCACCCGTCAGCAGAAGATTGCAGCAGCAGCAACTTTCAAGAAGCAGCGCGACTACGTCCTCCACTACCACCACCGGCACCGTCTGTGACGTCGTCTTCTTTGCCCCCTCCACCAAGCACGTTATCGCTAGCTGTGGCAAACAACCCGACACAACACAACCATCACCATCAGCACAGCGCCAGCCAGCTGCGACGTCAGCAGTTTCCTTCGGCGGGTCGCAAAGCACAGCCCCGCCAGCGTGGAGCAGCCAGTGGACCGTCCGCTTCCCCGGAACGACAACAGCCCCACGATGACAACCCGGCGGACAGCGGAACAACGGCCGCAAGCGTAGTGACGGATCGGTCACCAGCGGCGGGCAATGGTAACGTGGCAGCAACGGCGACGGATCCGAAGTTCGAACAACCGAGTGATAACGGCGGACAGTTGAGCGGTGGTGCAACCGTGGACGAGAAGACTCGCCGGTACAATCGCATCAGCATGATAATCATTTACGGGCGCGAGGCGCTCTGCATACTGGCCCTGATACTGACGACGTACGCGACGATCCAGAACAGTCCGCCCAAGGTGTCGAAAGCACCGCCGGCGGTGCCATTCTTTGCGAAGGGTTCGCTGGTGAGCGATTGGCCGACCGGGGCGCTCGGTACGACCCAGACGCGCGTCTCCGTGTCGGAACTTTCGCTCGTACTGTACTACGCGCCGTGGTGTGCGGAGAGTCAGTACGCGCGCCATGCGTACGAGCAGGTGGCACAGCTGTACTACCGCGAGGCACACTTTGCCGCCATTAACTGCTGGCAGCCGGGTGGAGAGTGTCGCCAGCGGTACACCAAGGTACAGTCGTGGCCGGTACTGATGGCGTATCAGCCGAGCGGGCTGGCCGTGCAGTACCATGAGGCGTGGACGACGGCCGCCCTGTCGCGGTTCGTACAGTCGCTCATGCTGCCGCTGCACCGGTTCGCCAGTCCGGGTGATCTGATGGATCATATGACCGGGAAGGATGTGAGTATGGCGTCCGGGGAGTAGCTGGAACTTGCTTTAATCCTTTATTTACTTTTAGGCGGTGGTGGTTGCATTTTTAGACGTCAGCCTGGATAGCAAAATCTACCAGCGGTACTATCAAGCCTCACTGAAATGGCTCGAGAAGGATCCGTTCCAGGAGGTTTCGTTCGGGGTCGTTACGGGCGAGTCTGCCCAACTGTTTGGCGTAGAGATGGTCCCCTCGATCCGCCTGTACCTCTGGAATGAAACTATAGTAAGCGCTTTTTTAGCTGTTAAAAGGTCACAAAGAGCGATTTTATGATTCATTTTTTTTTTATTTAAAGGAATACGAAGGAAATAGCCCCCGGTGGACACCACAAGACCTAAACGCCTGGATCCAAAAGCAACTGCACGTGGTCTCGCTGTGGGTATCCCCGCCCGGCAACATAAAATCTTTCACCCTCGACCCATACCTTCGCCAAGGGCCGGCACTTATCCTTTTCACCCCCCGCCCACTCTTCGAGGACAGTTCCGATGCGTACATGATGCTGCGCCAGCTCAGCATGCAGTACTACAACTGTCCCGGGGACGCCTGGATACTGGAAATGGCGCGCGAGTATATTGCCGAACAGCGGGCGGCCAATGTGGCACGGTACGAGGAGAAACGGGAGCACTGTGCGCGTGTACTCGGCCGCCATCCGTCCCAGGACGGCGAGGACGATGACGAATCGTCACCCGGGAATCGTCGCAATCGGTGCAAAGATGGTTTCAAATCGACCGTCTCGGTATCGTTTGTGAACGTGCTCAATACGTCAAAGTTTGTCGACGGTAAGCCGGTCGGTGGGGGAAAACCATCGTCGGCAGGGGAGTACTGTGACATAGCGCCGGCGATGGACTGCGCCAAACACGAAGAGTGTGGCGCATTCGGACCGGAAGGGCCCCGCAAACCTAGCCTTATGTGGCAATCACGTGACGCATGTACCGGACGACGACACAATGAGGCGGAAACGGTCTACGACCAGGAGCAATCGAGTGCAACGTCCATGATCGATGCCGAGCATGATTACCGTGGTCCGAAGCTGCTTACCCGTCAAAGCGTACGCCGTCAGTGTGAGCTGTTGCAGCTGGCCGAAGCGGAAAAGACGAACGTGTTCTTCACCGAACCGGAAAGACAGAATGAATCGATGGATTACTACGCCGCGATCGGTGGACTGTCCTGCAAGGGCAACAAAACGCTCACCTTCCTCAGCATGGACAGCAATCTGTACCACGCGCTCGGCGAGCGGCTGGGCGTGGATGTGCTGAACGAACCGAACCGTACCGTGGCGTTCATCGTGGACCATACCGACGAGTCGGCGTACGCGCTGCGGGATCCGATCAATCTGCACACACTGTCGAAATTCGTGCACGACTACTACAACCGATCGGTGCAGCGATTTTTGCGCTCGAAAGCGACGACCTACGCGCACACGCACGCGTTCAACGCGGACAGGTACGTGGAGCAGGAGCGGGGCTACCTTGAAACGCATAGGAAAGCACTTGCCGAGGCTAGAGCGAAGGCGGAAGCGGAGTCAAAGCAGCGAAAACAAACCGTGGAAGCGACAAACAAGCAGACAAAGGCAGGATCCCTGCCAGAGCCTACTCCCACATCGCCACCCTCCGAGCGAGCCCACACTACTGCGCCCACTTACCGCCGGGTGAGGGAGATTACCTCGAGCAACTTCCAGCGCACGGTGCTCGAATCGAACCGTACCGTCGTGGTCAGCTTCTACTCCGCCCAGTGTGCCTTTTGCTACATCCAAGCGCACCATCTGCTCACCGTGTCGCACATGCTGCGCCATCAGCCGGGCCTGTGGTTCGTGCGCATCGATGGCGAGCTGAACGATCTGCCCTGGGAGTACACGATGGATGTCTTCCCGTCGCTTATCATCTTTCCGCGCGGAAGGTAAGCGCGATAAGCGCTCGAGATAAACCGCTCCGCGGGGTTGAACAAGCGTCTAAAGTGTTGATTGTGCTTCATTTATCTTACAGAAAAGCGGACAGTCGTATCTTCCCCGAAACGTTGCAAATCAACGTACCGAACCTGATCGGCTTCATCCTGTCCAACCTCACGCCGGCGGAACGTTTGCATGCCTACTTTTTGCTCTGTTCGGATGTGGTAAGTAACGGTGGTATGATTTTGATTGCAATTTATGCTCAAATTCAATTTCTTCCTCTTTTTTTTTTAGAACGCAGCCTCGCGCACCGGTTGTCTGGTAATGCTCAAGCGCGAACTCTCCGACGGCATCCGGTTAAGCTTGCTCGACTGGCGCCGGGCAACGGACAATGCCTGCGAACGGGACCGCATCGTCCGGCGGCTGCAGCTGCTAAAACAAGCGTATCTGGGCACCCTGCGCTGTCTTAGTCATTCCTGTGATCTTACGCAGCTGGCGAACGAGCGGAAGCGGATCTTCCAGCTGTGGACGGAGCCAAGCTGCAGCCGGCTGTTGTGATCGTTTGCCGCGGGCCCGCCAAATAGCGCCCGGGAATGGGGGCGTTGGGAAATAAGGCTGATCAGTGTGAGGTTTTATTGTTTAGCTTTCCGTTCATTGTTGGTATTGTTTATTTTTTACTGTTTTATCGTACTAGCACGCTTACACTAGGCAAACGAACAAAAATTATTGTGCACAGGTGGATATTGCAAGACCCTAAGGGGGCTCCCACTCCGTTACGGTTAAGACATTTTTGTGAATTATTTACTTATTTAAAGTACCCTTATGCCCCAGACTAGCTGCAGTGGAGATGCTCACACTAGGTGAAATATTATTTAAAATGAAAAGGAAATGAATCCACTGGCAATTGGAGACACAGCGTAGGAAAAGTAAAAGAGTATTGGTTCGTTTCTACCGTAGCAATATGGCTTCCTTACAACCTCCTCACGTGGTTTTGCGCCACTTTTTCCTTAAGTATTCTCACAGTTAAAATGATATTACACGCTGGGAACGTAGTTAAAAGGACGTACCGATGTACGTGCCCGCCCGTGTCCTTACTTATCCTCAATAACAACAGGCAGCAGCAGCAGGACACTATTAGCCGCCCTTTCCACTGTAAATATAGTGCAAAACACAGTTTGATTAGGCAAAAACAAAAGAAAGCTAAACGAACGCATTATAATGCTTGCGTTTTTAAGGAAAGCGAAAGAATGCAGCAGCTCGCTCTCCCTATCGTGCTAGAACAGTCGGTTAGAACTTGATAGGAAAACAAAAACACACACTCTCGCGGGATACAAGGTATCCGGCCGATAGTTTAATAAAGAGAATGATAAGAGGTCTTATGAGCATGAAAAAGTGCGAATTGAGGTCGTCTGCTACGTTGTGATATGGCGCGCAGTGCCCTCGGAGGGGTTTCGCTGTAATAATTCACGAACCCTTATGAATGAGTGAAACCGCTTTGTTTCCCGCCAATGACCTTCGCTTTTGACAGTAACGCGCCCAGGCCGGGGTGATGAAATAATCGGACCAGGACCTTTCACTCTCGGTACAAAAGGGGAGAACACACACACACACACAAATGGTAGCAATCGTGTACTATCGGATGCCGCAAACAGCAGACACCTCTTTCAACAGCTGGCGTCGGAGGTCCTTACGGGGTGGAAAACCCTTCCCATTATTCGTTCATCACCATTGTCTGTGTGTGCCCTTTCCTTCGCGGTTGGGGTCAGGAACGTTCACGACCGTTTACTGAATCCGAAATTAATCATCCCCGAAGGGAGGTACTGTTTCGGGACGCGATGGGCCAGCATAAAATCGCTTTCGAATCGTTGTGTATCGTGCGGCGGCTCGATTTGTGCGATGTCATGCGGGGATAACGTTATTGTTAATACGATGAATATGTCGTTTGGGGCGATTGTGGTGTGCGATGAAACGAGTTAGATAAGCACGCAACGCCGGCAAGACCGCCTACCGCACATACCCTGGAAGGTGTCGAGCTTAAAGAGCAACCGCTGTAGTGGTCGTAGCGTGCTGACACTCGCCGTGCTGCTGGTTTGCCCTCACATCACTCACTCGCGGACATTTCGGATGAATGTGAACGTGATTGCACAGGCAAGGCGGGAAAACCCAAGGACGACCCACACTGACCATTCAGTCGATAATTGGAAGCGAAACGAGGCGCACACCTGCTACTCAACTTGTACGCTGGCCGGATGGTCCTTCCTCGGGCGTTCTTGGCCAACATTCGACGGCGACTAGCAGGTTCGCGTACAGTGATGCACACCGGCATGGGATGTTCATCGTCCGTTGTGCTTGAGGAATCGGTGCCAGCGGGGCATCCGCCAACCCCGGTAATGGATACCGACGGGGGGTACGGCCTCCACCAGCCACCAGCGTTCCTGCCGAAGCAGTCCGAATCGTTCGTCGAAGCGTACCGTCGGTTGGATGAGGAAATTTGCGCGCTCGAAAGTACGACGCCCGGTCCACGGCTGATGACGGCGGAGGCTTGGGTTGAGCTGCTAAACAGTGCCAAGAAGGGTGGAGTCGAGCAGGGAGTTACGGTACCGCCACCACAGCCACCACCTCCACCCTTACCGAATGAGGTGATGCTTGCTAATGGAACCGTCCCGAATGGTGGTGTATTTAGGCGACCGATAATGGCTGAAAAGGATCATCTAGCCGAGAGTGCCCGTGCCGAGCTGGTTAAGGTTCGTGAAGTACGTTGATGGAATCTCACCCCCCAAACAGTAGGCTTTGCATCGCTAACGAACACCTTCTTTTGCTTGTCAAATTTCAGATCATTCTCAAGCTAGACATCGTGTCGAACCAGTTCAAAGCGGCCCAGCAGGAAGAGTTTGTGGCGCGACTGTCCCGCACCGCCATGGACCAGGAGGCGGACCACTTCCGCGAGGAGATGATTGTACACGCGCGCAAGCGTGCGCTAACGCTCCGCAAGGACTTTGAACGCTTGAAGCGACTGTACGCCGAACAGGATCAGCTCCTGTCGACCGTTTACAGCGGTGCGTACGGTACAGTGAACGAACAGACCCTCGATACGGAGCTAGAGGCGGCACGGGATGTACGCGACCGGCTCGGTGGTGCCGTCGAGCAGTGGCGCATTGCCGGCGGATTGCTTCGAGCTGCCGCCAAAGGGCTGCACCAGGTCGTGGACTACTGGGAGCTGCTACGGCCGTCGAAAAGTGCGGCAGAAACGATCGAGCTTGCGCTGGACGCAAGGTCCACGTGTCACGGTGCACTGATGGCACTGGAGGCCGCCCAGGCCGCACTACCATCGGTGGAGATACCGTACATTACGGTCCGGCAGCAGTCCGCCGTGCGGCACGCACTCATCTACCTCCTCACCGATATGGTTAATCCGGCCCGGTATCAACACACCCGCGACGTGTTCGGTGTGTTTAGTGCGAACGTGGCCAAAGCCGTCCACTGGCTGCACGAGTGTTACAGTGAAACGCTGAAGCAGGACTTGGACAGTGCCGACCAGGTGGCGACACTGTTGGCGAAAAACTTGCGCGAAGAACGGTTGCGGCACATTGGGAGCCGGATGCCGAACAGGGTTTACGTCCGACCAGCGATCGGATAGAAGGGGGGTTGGGGGGAAACGGAAGGAACACACACACACATCGGAAAAGCTCATTTGGCGATTTTCTCTATTTCGGTCATCTCGCAGCTGCGCGTTAGCTTGTATTCGCCCTTTTCGGGCGTGTAGTCGAGCGAGCGGTACAGTGGCCGAACCCAGGGCGTGAGCAGGTTTAGGGGCACTCGTTCCTTCTGGCCGCCGGTTGCGTAGCTCACAACAATTCCGACGACGATGACAATGATCGTGCCGAGCAGGGAGTAGTACATGAAGCCGATTCGGAAGACCCACGGCACTTCGGAGTTGTCGTGGCCGGCTGCATCCCGGTAGAAGGTGCTGGTTTCCGTGCTGTAAGACATTAGGGCCCCGCCCCAAAGACAAACGTTAGAATGTGTGTAAAGAGTGTGTTGATTGCAATATATACCCCGTTACATTGAAGTCACTGCAACCATCGTACCGGAAGGGTAAGCTCTCGTACTTGAGATGCCCGCCCAGAATCTCCAGCTGCGCTCCGACGGCAATCACACTGAGCGATATCAACGATACGATCGCGCCCCAGAAAGCACCCTTTCCATTGATGTGCGGCGAGAACATCCCCAGAAAGAAGATACCGAGCATCGTACCCGAAGTAACGCCCGACACAGAAATAGCCAAGCTGAAGATACTACCGAGCTGCTCCACGACAAACACCAGCAGCAGACAAATCACACCGATCGTCATCACCATCACCTTCACTACCGTGCTGGCCGTTTTGTCCTTCAGCGCAAACCGGGGCCGTATAAAGTCCTCGAACAGTGTGCCCGACAGTGTGTTCATGCTGGTGGACATGGACGATAGGGCAGCGGAGAAGATCCCAACCACGAACAGACCCGGCAGCCCAGGGATGTGCCTCGCAACGTCCAGCACGTAGTAGGCAAAGATCTGATCGTACTTCTGCACCGTGCCCTCGTGGATGGGGTCACAGTCGTGGTACTTGCCGAAGATTAGCAGCCCATTGTAGACGGAGAAAAGCTTCACGAGAATGTGACCTACGCCGAATATCCAAACGGCCCTAAAATTCAGAATTCACGAGGGAAGAGATATGTTAACAGTGAAACAGGTGGTTGAAGAGGCATAAAGCCTTACTTCTTGGCACTGGACATATCGGGAATGGTTAGGAAGCGTTGAATACATTCAGGCGTAACTCCAATGTTTGATATCCACATGGACGTTAGGCCGACCGAGACTAGCCAGAACGAGGTACGAAGATACGGATCAGGATCCATACTGTGGAATTGGAAAAGTAGAAAATAATAGTTCCTCCGGGCATCCAAGAGTTCCTCTTCAACTCACTTAAACCAAATCAAACGACCTCCGGCTTCCGCTAACCGGAACACGTTCACCACTCCACCAAGCTGCAACGTCCCGAGGGTCATCACAACGAACAGCGCACACAGCATCGCGCCAAATTGCAACGTATCCGTCCAGATGACCGCACTAGACAAAATGGATTAGACAACGCATCATCATTGTGAGGTCAAGGACGAATTGTTTATCTCGAATCCCATCTACCATACCGTATGCCGCCGAATGTTGTGTAGAATATGCAGATACAGCAAATGATGGGCGTGATGATGTGCACATTGATACCGGTGACTGTGAGAAGATGAAGCGAGAAACGTGAGTGACGTGATGTCGCGTGGGATCTTGAACCTCAAGATTACCTTGACTGAAGGCAATGGCGGGTGCGTAGATGATAACGGGCGTGTTGAGCAAGCAGTAGAACATGAACAGACCACTAGCTAAGGTGCGGGTGCGCTTATCGAACCGCTGCTCGATGTAGCTGTAGCAGGAGACGGTCTGGAGTTCGTGAAAAACCGGCAGGAACACGTACACCATGAAGATCGTCACGATGAGCCCCGATATGGAGCAGGCCCAATACTGTATCCCGTACTTGTACATCTCCGCCGGTACACCGAGCATCGTGATGGCCGAGATGTGGCTGGAAAATGGTCGTGCGAACAAGGGTTGAGAGCGAATCCATTCCTTTACCTTCCCTCTACGCGGGGACATTCAACTTACGTCGCCGTTAGCGACATGGCCACGGGGAACACCTTCATCTGCTTGCTGCCCAGCAGATACTCGGCCGTGTTGTTTTGCTTTTGCTTAGCGAAGAATCCATAGTACACACCGATCAGTGCCGACATGCCCAGCATCGAGCAAAAGATGACATAATCGATCGGAGAGAAGAGCAATCGCTGCTCCAATGGTGCTTCGGTAGCTTCTTCCATTGTGGAGGAAACGGTTGGATCCATCGTTTACTGGAGTTTACGTTCCGAATTAGCAACAGTGAACGCACTGCAATCTTACGAAGCTTTGCATACACACAAACACACTGGCCTAACGATCGCCAACACGTCACAAAACACGGAAGTTGAGGCCGGCGTGTACTTCAATTACGCTCGATTAGGTATTTTTAGCGGCACTACGACACGCGCACCTTGGAGCAACAGCAACCGACGCCTTCAGTGGGAGAAAGTGGTCCATGTACACACGCGCACCATGTCGGCACACCGTGAACGCACGCGGCTGCTGCAACCTTCCCGGGGGACTAGCGCGGAACCGACTGCGGCCGTGCCACGCGTGAATGAGCTATTTTAAAAGATGTCAGCGATAGCGCGAACCGTGTTGCGCCGGGCTGATGCGTTGAGTACTTGATCGCGATTTAAGATCCCGCGCGCTCTCTCTCCCCCGAAAACCGACGACTCCATCATGCTCTCGTGTGTGTGTGTGTGTATACGGGAAGTGACTACTGAGTGAGCGGGAGTGGGATATCAGTCCGGTGTTAACTTAACAGGCAAGGCTCCATGTGAAGGGAGGGTCTATTGAAGTTGGAGGACGGGAAGATAAGTAGAACTGCCGTTACTTTTTTTCTTTACCAATCTGAGAGTTGTCCAGCGAAGGTTTCTATCGTCTCAGCATTCGCGTCTTGATGTCCAACACAAAGGCCTAATCCTCTCCGCCGTTTGAGACACGCTGTGGATACAAGGGATGATGCACACGTCGTGGACGGCTTTCTGTTATCATTTGTTGGAGGAGGGATGCCCAAGCGTATCAAACACAAAGGAACGGGAGAACGCCTTTTTAGAGAATGGGATGTCAGCTACTGTTTGAGAATGGATCTAGTTCCTAAGACCTAGCAGCTGATCGTGTTGTAATAGGTGTAGAAAGAGAGAGAGATACCGTTCGCGCGAACGGTAGCCACATAGATAGATTCCACGTCTACTTGGATGATGAGGCGTAAACCACGTATAGGGTGTAGGACGCAGCCAAACACGAAACTCATACAGGAGCTCACTTATTGAGTTCGTTGCTGTAGATAGTGCTATAAATAAGCTCTCTATATGATAAGCTAAAATAAATTTAATTAAACCAGAGTTTCCCATTCCAGTAAAGTATTGTGTTTTTTTCAGGCAAAGCGTCATCGTCATTCTTAGCAATTGTCCACGAATTTTTATCGTGCAGGATTATCTGTCGGAGATGCGTTCTTGATGACGCTTGGTAATCAATATTTACCTTGCGGGTGTGTTGTGTTAGCTTTGAGGAGATTTTATTTTTTTCGGCAGATAACGTACAGTACAATGAACTGAGATGAGATGAGAATTCTGTGGTTTACGTTGTTGTCAACCTGTGTAGAATACAGTTTCTTTTGGAGATTATCTCCGTTCTCGGTGAAGTGCATATTCCCAAGATATAATCAAATGATTTTGGTCGGGATCTTGCCCTATTTCCATAAATAGTGTTATACCCTGATGTTCTTATGGCTCCAAATCCCGGTTGGAGTAATTTGAATTGAGATCTGATAGGATTTCGTGAGGTGTACTTTTAATTTCTAGGTTACAAGTCCATTAGAAGACATCAGTTTTTAGGTACTCAATGATTTTTTTGTAGTCTTATAGAGGAATATACGGCTTCACTATCTTACAAAAGCGTCCTCATCTGATTCTACTCCAGAATTTTACTTGTTGCTTTGTAAATATGAATAAAACATAAGTGAAGATGCTTGCAAAGAGAACAAAAGTAGTCTATTAGACATACTCTTCAGAGCAATTGGAAAATTGAATGGTAGACTCTTCGACTTTTGCCCTTCTTGTTCGGATCATCTGCCCAAAGCAAGGACTATTGTTAATTTCAAGAAGAAGTAGGCTTATTTCCACAAACGTCAAAAATGTATGTGGAATACTAAAGAGAAGAATCAAATCCGTCATTTCTGTAGCATTCCTCGTGGACGCTTCCGTAATTAAAAAGCAATTCCACGAATCCCTACAAAACCCATCAAAAACGCCACAATTAGACAACGTTTGTGCTCCGGTCATTGTGCTCTTTGTTAGCGCATTTTTCTTCCCCCAATTCAATGCGCTCGTCAGCTTCCTACTAGACCGTGTCCGCCGGGATTGCGCTTTTCGCCGTCCCATGAGCATATTAGCATGGGTTTTCGCTTTCACTGCTTCTGATTGCCAGCGAACCAAACCCACCTAGACACACAAGTGCGCACACACATACACACGCACCCACACAGGTGTAAAGAATGTCCCTATTTGTGTTCTGCGCATTTCCCCCGTTCGTTGCAAACAAGCTGCGTTTCTACCTCAGCATGCTATAGGGCTCCTTAGCAACGGGGCAAAAAACAGGACGAACACGGTTTCCGGAAGGGTGTACAACTACTCCCTTTCTCTACTCCGTTTCCTGTTTAGTCCTTTTTTTCATTTCATTTCTTCCCTCTCCGGTCCTCCCCGTGCTCCTTTTCTACCCAGCGGAAGCGGAACGAAAACACACTCGGTGTTTATTTTGACTCATCGCTTCCCTTTCCCGCTTACCATCCGCTTGTACCGAACAAGGTACCGCGCGCCAGTGCAAACATATAATTCAGAAATCAATAAAAACATACACCCATCAACACCTTTCCAACGCTCTGTCCTATGATGTGTGTGGGGTGCGCGTGCGCCAATTTTCCATCGCACACACACAGTGTAAGCGGTGCCGTTTAGTCGTCCTTCTGGCGAGGGAAAAGTTTCCCTATTGCACACCAACATCACCAATACTACAAACGGAGCTGCTTGAAAATTCGACCAACGAAAGAAATTCCAGTATAGTCGTGCCAGTAACGCGTCGAACGCGTAGAAGCCTATTTTCTTTCTAGGGTAAGCAGTGAGTTTTTCGCGAACTCCAATAATAATCCAACAAGTTTCGTGTTTTTTTCAACTGGCTTTGAACTGTGAAATAAGAAAATATTGTTTTTAAATACTAAAAGTGATACTTTGTGTGTTTCACGCGTTGCAGAAGCACCCAGTAACGTTGGAATAGGCGAAAGTAGGACGCAGCACAAGGAACACAAGGCGAAGCACAGGATGAGTTGCCTTGGGGATTGCCTCGAGTTGGGGCCACCGCCCGATATGATACTGTCGATGCCACCGCCACCACTGTCTTCGTTTCTGTTGCCGAAAAACGCACTGGCCGCGAGCAAACCGAACGGCAACAGCAACAACAGCCTACTGTGCAGTGCTGCGTTCATCTGCGAGCCGTCCCTGAAGGCGAACGAACAGTCCGGGATGGAGTTTGTCGAGCTGCCCGGGAATGGTAGGCCACGATTGGAGAGAGGGTTGAAAGTTCATGTTTGAAAATTTACTTCTTTTTTGTTGTCGCAGGAATGGACGATACCTGGATGTTGGTACTAATTTCGTCCTGTGTTGGAGTCATCCTGCTTGGCGCTCTTCTCGCCATGGTAGTGCTCAAATGTCGCGAGTATGTAATTATAGCTTTAAATTGGTCTTTTCCTCATAATGGCCCATATTTTCCATTTCTTTTGCAGTCGATTCTGCTTCCGCTGCAGCTCGTTCAGCTACTCCTATCACGATAGCAACCTGAAGCAACCTCCACTGCACGCCCTGGGTCATGAACCGTCCACCGCCAAGGCGGCTGTATTTATGCCCGGCGGAACGATTCTCTATCCCACCAACCATCTGCACCATCACCACCATCAGCCGCCAGCCCATCCTGACAATCGTACCCTTTGGGCGGCCCTCACACCGCACGGCACGCAACACTTCATCACGGAATCGTACGGCGGCAATCCGGAGGACCATTATGAAGTGATTGACTATGGGCGCAAGCACGAGCAGTACATCCCCTCGACCCACGGCACTATCGTGAAGAGCAAGAACTCGTTCGAGAACTCGGGATTTGTCGATTACGATTATGAAGATCCGACACCTCTGATGGAATCGTACGCACACTTTGACGATATGGACTCGGGATATCAGGAACCGCAGGAGGTGCTGGGTTCGCTGAACCGTGCAGGTAGTGCTGCCAACCGTACCGCCACGCTGGTCTCATCGCCGACGCGCATCGAAAATCCCAACATGGCCCCGCTGAACCTGTACCCAACCATGCTCAGCTCCACGATGGGCAGGAAGGCACACGGCACAGGCACTGGTGCTGGATCACTGTCCCGGCGGATCAGTGACATCAAGAACTGAAGTGGTGGAGGAGGAGTGCGAGAACAGAGGCGAGAGAGGGCGAAGCGACGGCGATTGAGTGAGAATGGAACACATACATTCCTAATAGACACGACACGTCCTCCTGCCAGGGGAGGAAGCGTGGGTTGAAAAGAACTACTAAGTACTTGCGTTGGACGTGCCGGGGAGCTGGCAAAAGCAGTCTCCAAGCTACGGTGCGCGATGGTGGTGGCACGCCGGATCGAATTGATACTGAATTGAGAAGAATGTTCCTCTAAGATGGTAGAACAGTGAAATGATTTATAACTTACTACTAAAGCAGAAGATACCAAACCAAACCCAACTAGACACACACAGATATCTTCACCTTTCACAGGCCCTTTTCCACGCGCGTAAACAAACCCTCCCGACTGCTTAACCTGCTACTGTATTACCACGCATCTTAACTATAACAATAATAACTACCACGCATAATGCAATGCCCCTACGTGCAGGTGCACAACAACAACTCTCATCTCCATTCAATGCAATGCAAACACTGAATGCGACATTTCATATTCTTAGTGGCTCAATTGCTGGCTATTGCTTTCATACAACAAGGCAGAGAGAATCGAATAGGAGGGTAGATCAGAGCAATGTCCATACTCCAGTCCAGGGCGAAGGCGATGAACATTTTGTGGGAATTTTAAAAGCAACAAAACATGGAAACAGCAAGCAACAAACAATAAACATAATACTCTAGATCTTAAGGAATGGAGTGTGTGTTGGAGGAGTTCACGGTGGAAGAGTAGAAAGAACGTGAGTTGAGAGACTGTTCAGGGGTCATTTATATGTCTTTCCTAGTCTAGTCCTCATGATATCTTTAAGCTTTATAGTAAGTATACTTACCTGAAACCTTCAACTTTCTATCAACTTCCCTGTCATATTCACGTTTAGTTCGGACAACATCAAGTTCTTTGTATCTCTTGAAGTTACTTGCATATCTTATGTTTTTCACAAAGTAATTTCGGTTTTTTGAATTCTTCTCTTCAAGATCTTCATCCTTGGAGCATCTTCAATGATAATCCAATTGATTCTCTATTGGGATAGGAGAACGACACGAATGATTAGGATATTTCTGTTTATAATTTTTAATAATATGCAATACCACATACATACAGACATCTTTACTTACGACACAACTTACTACAGCACTTACTCAACACACTCCAATGAAGGTTCAAGTGATTCTGGAGAGTGGAACCAGTGCTCTCGCATATTTACACCCAGCGCTATTAACTATTTCCACTGTCTACTAAGTAGAACCCTGATCTGTCCTAACCCAACCTACTACAAAGGATCAACATCCCTTCCTTTACACACACACACAGACACGCTTACTTGCTTTACCAGCTAATTAGTCTTGCTACGAGAAAAAACCAAATCCCCACCATCCTCCCCCTCAACACGCATTCGCATCGATGTCCATCGACCGATGGGCGGACTTGTTGCGCCGACAGAGCTGCAGCACGATCTCGCCCGTCTTGATGCTCTTGAACAGCTTCACCGCCTCGAGATGGGTAAGATCGTGACACACCTGCCCATTGACGGCCAGCACCTCATCGCCCGCCCGCAACCGTCCATCTTCCGCCGCCTGGCCCGTCGGCAGGATGCTCTTGATGAAGATCCCGAGCGCACCGCGGGGACTATCCCGTCCGCCGACGATCGTAAAGCCGAGCGACTTCTTGCCCGGTCCCTTCTCGAACGCTACCGTGTGGAACGAGCAAAGGGCGGACGATTTGGGCCTGCGGGGCAGTGTGCAGAAGTTGCTTGCGGTCGATTTGTCCAGCTCGAGCGAACTCGTCCCACTGCTCGTTTCTGCATCGTCCGAGGTGGAGGCGTGCAGTTCCAGCTTTTCGTCGTCGCACAGGTTCATGGTGCTGCGGGCGGTCGTCACCGGCTGGGGTGAGGCTTGGGCGGGACTGTTGGACTGTTTGCCGACCAGCGAGCGGCGCACGACTTTCGAGGACGTGTTGGAGGGTTGCGTTGGGGTGACATTTTTGGTGAACGAACGACGCTTGGCGCAGTCGAGGGAGGGTGGCTGAGAGTCCACCTCCGTGCTGGGGATACCGTCGCAGGCAACGATGCTGCCAATCGAAGGAGGCTGAGATTGTGGTGACTGTTGTTGGTGTTGCTGCTGTTGCTGCTGCTGCTGTTTGTAAACCATCGAGAGTGGTTGCTTCGATCGTCGGGGCGTTCCGAGCGTGTTGTACTTGTTACCATCGATTCTGGAAAAAAATGAAAGCAAATGTTTAGTGACTTCCTATTGTGAATCCCATTCAAAAGATTCAAACGACTCCACTCACTTGATAGCAATCGACGTGTAGTTGGTCGTATCCTGCTCGGATCCCGTCTCGCTTCCACTGTGATCCGGTCGTTCGTCTTCCAGGTACGAGTCGAGCGATATCTTGCGGCTATTGCGGAACAGCCGTCGATTTACCGACGGTAGCCTTTGCTGCTGCTGCTGTTGATGATGATCGTCGTCGTCTTGGTGATGATCGGTGCCGTTTGCCCTGCTGCGACAAATGACAAGATCGATGCTGGTGCGGCCAGTACCACGGCGGGCGCAACTGTTGAGCAACTCCTGCACCTGACGCATCGACAGACCGCGCAGTCGCTTCCCGAGGATGTTGACAATTTCATCGTTCGGCTTTATCGAACCTTCCCTGAGGGACCCGAAAAGCAGAGGAGAGAGAGATATATTAAAACGATTAGACTTCAACATGTCCAATGTGTGCTCTAAATGACTTATCCGAACCGGTTTTTCTACTTCCGAATAATTTTGGAAGATCGATCGACCAGCGCCTTACCTGCAAACAAGTCCTCCGGGCAGTACGTGGGCCACCTTGTACCGATTGCTGACCTCACCCTCGGTGGTCGCAATCGGTGCGATAATGATACCGAGTCCACTACCATCCTCACCACCCGGCACATCCATCAGCTCACCCAGGGGTTCGTCCAACCTGATCGTGACCAGCTTAAACTCTGTCGCCTCCGCCACTCCGCCATGATGATGTACCTTAGTAGGTATGCTCGGAATTCTTGGTCCACCAATCAACTGTTGTTCATGGAACACGTCGTCCGTTTCGAGTATGGACGAGGCGCCAGATTCGTTCACCAGAATGCCTGAATCTCCATCCTCCGCGTCCGTGTGTCCGGTACTTCCACTGATCGCAATCACCGTTCCACCACCCACAAGAAGATCCGCATCGAGATCATCCATCTGGTGCTGTTGTGGTTTGTCCTGAGGAACAGCATCCGGCTCCTTCCCAACATCTTCGTACGTATCGTCTCGCTCTTTGGCCACACCCTGCTGGAAGTCCGCCAACCCGGGCAACGCACCATAGCTCACACTCCTCCTGCTCGCCTCCGACAACTTCCCGGTCGACTTCTTCAGCGACTTGCTAGTCGACAGATGGTATCCCTTCTGTCCGCTCGTAGTACCACCAGCACCACTATTTGTGGAGTAGATGCGCGAGAACAGCTTCTGGGTGCGATCGGACATCGCCCGGATTTTGTTGGTAAAGTTGTCCTTCCTCTTTGGCGTCTTGAACGTGGACGAGCCGGCGGATGATGGTGCCGGCGCCACATCAACCCCATTCCCCGGCTCGTGCTTGAACGCTTCCAGCCGCAACCGGTAGGCCGTCTCAATCGGCCCAAGCGTGGTGCGCATCTGGGCGAACCCGTACGTCTCGTCGTGATCGCCCGGATCCATCATCGTGGCGTCGCCTTCGTTCTTTGGTACTTCGCTAGCTGTGCTGGCCGCTGGGGGCAGTGCGTCACGGTCCACCACCGTTCCCCGTTCCGTGCCTTGCGGGAATGATAAGCGCCGATCGGTGGTTGCGGTTGCGGTTGGCCCACTGTTTCGTTCGCTCTCCACATCCACCGTGATAGCGCGCTGCAGCTGATGTTGGTTGCGCCTCGTATCAGACGCCGCTAGCCGATGCAGCGTGCTTTGCTGCCGTGGACTTGCTGCCGGCGACGGTTCGGCCGGTTTGCTCGCGGGCACAATAACGTCACCGGTCGAGCCGAGAAAGATCAGATCGTCCACCGATTTGTAGAGCGGATGGCGCACTTTTTGCACTCGCAGTGTTGCACTGTCGACCGCCGTGGCACCACCATACTTCCTTCGATTGGGCGGTGGTTGCTCCGGGTCCTCGTCTTCCTCTTTCTCCCCGGTCGATCGCGTTTCAAGACTGATCGGTTGATAGCAGGACAGCCGCGTGCTGCCGAGCGGATTCTTCTTCTCCCGGTACGGTATCGACCGCTGGCTAAGGGACGGGCTGCGACTCTCGATCGTATCGACAATATTGCCAATCGAGCGGCTTAGCTGCTTGTACAGCGACGAACCACCGCCGGACGATGCGATACCGCCGTTGACGGACACATCCGCACCCTTATCGGCCCGTTGCAGTATGCGTCGCGTCACGGGTGTGGTTGTGGTCGTGGTGGCAGACGATAGTGAATTGCCAGCGGCAGTGGTGGAGCTGGTGGTAGCTTGCACTGTACTGCTGCCAGTTGTTGCTGCGTTCGCGATCGCTTGCTGCTTGTTTTTGATGCGTACCGGTGAAACGTAACGACCTTTCGGTCGCTCGATAACCCGCCCTTCCTCGATGCTGTAGCAGTTGATGCCGGACGATCCGGTGCGCTTGGTCCAGTTGACGGGTGATAGATCTGTGGCGTTGTTTGCAAAAGCACCAGCGTTTAAAGAGCCAAAAGAGAAACAAAGAGAGAAAGAGAACGGGGTAAGTATGTGTTTACTTTTGCGGTTAATTAATCATCAAGGGAATTGCGCGATAGTGGCCGGGGAGCTTCGAAGCCTGCTCGGAGAAAGAGGAAATTCGAAAGGAGATTTCGAACCAGTGTCCGAACGGGTCCACTGTCGGGAGTGAAATGGCTCCACTCGCGCCGAAGAGCAGAAGAGAAAATCTCACCAAAAAATGAACGTGAACAATAAATTATGCCTCTCGTGTTAAGAAGGGCAAAGCTTCGAAGCACTAAAAATCACACACAGCCACACACTTTTGCATTGAAGCGAGTCGTTGAAGACTTCAGAAACGCTCTCAGAATGAAGAATGCACCAAAAAAACAACTCAGTCTTGCTCGGAACAGTTTGTTCTTAAAACTGCAGCCACGTTGCTCCAACACGACCATCAGCAAGTGCAGGCCCAAGAACAACACACGGCCCCGGCTAAAGGTGAAACATTAATAGTCATAAATGTGTACCAAGACCAAGACCATTAGCTGAATATGGCTTTCCAACAGAACACGCTCGCAGGCCCGCTTCGCCGCCTCGGGTTTTATTGTTTGTCCAAACGGAGTCTTTGACTCATGTCTGTTGCTCGCAAAAGTGCATACGAAGACATCGGTTGGAGGATGCTCGGTGTTTGCATGCCGGCCACGCGATGGGACGACCCTGAACTCGTCTGTCGCGATGACGACCCGATCGGTGTCTTCACATCCTTCGTGGAAGTTTGTCAAAAATGCCCGATACATGGCTTTGGCGAGTGTTGTTAGAGGGGAGAGAGGTCGTTTGAAGGTTCTTACTAAACACATTTATGGACCCACGTCGGATCTTCTCCTTTGGGACACATTTTTCCAACTCCTCACCTTTAGCTACTTCGCTATGTTATCCTTCCCAGCGGACGGGGGAGTCCTCACACAAAACCTCACGATCGTTTCACAGACATGCGCGCTCCACTAAAAACACCACCCTGATTGCGTATGGCACAGAGACTGAACTGGCGTTGTCCACCGGGCCTGCTCAGCGGCCTCCCTCAAGCTCCACACACACACAGAAAGCGCGATAGAGCGATAATGCCCGCAAAATGCAAAGAGAACCAATGAGAGAGAGACGGAGCAAGTAAAAGAGAACGAGAGCGAGAGAGAGGGACAGAGAAAGTGACTCGCCTGCAAAGAGAGCGCAGACCGAGGCCCCAAACATTGATCTTGCCCTGGGTGGGGTGTCTCGAATCAGCTGCGCGGCGACGAACCCCTCAAAATGACGTAAACGCGGGAGTCATCCTCTCGCGTTGACATGGGAGCCATTGCGCGAAAGGAAGCGGATGCAATAGACAACACATTCCTGGTGCCATGTTTAATATTCTCCCCATTGAGTGGTAAAGGTAAATGTGATCATATTTGTCTCTTCACGGGGCCCCCTGTTTGGTGGTGATCAATCGATCTGCAACGTCATGTCAATACCGTGAAGTTCCCCGCGCATGACCCACAGTTGGAGGTGACGAAGGTAGGTGGAGGTAGGTAGTTTACTATTCCACAGTCATCGTACAGCCAGGTAAGACCGAAAAGAGGCAAAAAAGGCCCACGGTTGGAGAGTCAACGACAACAATAAATTAACATAAATATCCATGGCTCGATCAATTAACAGCTGCTGCTGGCTCGCGTGTTCGCTTGCGCACTTCTCGCTTGCGCTAAGACCGCTCTTTGGAGGGTATATGACAACAAAAAAACGAAATGAAATGACAGTGGCTTTTACACACATTTTGCCTACTTTGCAAGTTGACTGACAAACACCGATCGTTCGCGCCGAAGTTTCGAAAGCCAGGCCCCAGTCCCCATCTGATCGACGCGTTTGCCACGGGCAAACAAGTGTGAAGTGCAAGTACAGGTGCGCAACTGTAGGGCGTGCGATTTCTTCTTCTTCTTCTTCTTCTTCTTCTTCTGCTGCCTGTCTATCGTTTGCTCATGCGTTGCTGTTTGCTGTTGCAGAGAGCCATGGAACTGAGCGACCATGCCCCACGTGGGTGACACCGTTTCCGATTAGAGTGTCGTTAGAAATCAAACAGAAATGGACGGCAGTTAAGAACGTGGAACGTGACCACTTTATTACGCACACACACACACATATGGCTTTCTCGGTGCTCGGTGTAGACTGTATGGCTGACACCAAGCTCAGAGGCGGGGAACATGTTGGCGCAGTGGCATTGAAAGAGTTCTGTCAAAACGGCCTCCTCGGATGCGCAACTGGTGGTGCGCACGTGTTGGGCCGTGAGATAAGAGCCCTTTTTTGTGTGTACTGTGGTGTGTCCAGATGGTCCAGAAACTTTGGAAATGAGAGCGTGTCGTCCGGAAATTCGGGTCAAGAAGGTCATTAGAATTTGTGGCTGTAATGTTTCTATGGTTGTAAGTGTGATAGGGACACAAAAAGACTCTGTTTGATGGCTTCTTTTGATGATAGTGTCGCTAATATGCGTTAATGAGTTGTATTTTTGCTTTGATCTTCATCTTCATCGAAATCGAAGCTCAAACAACGCTTCACTGCGTCACAAACTGAGCGGAAACTGCGCTCAGATCGGTCACTTTCTTTTGACTGGAACTGGAAAAAACGTTGCAAAAATTCCACCAAACAAACACACACGCTCACAAGTGTGTTACGAAGTTTGGGTGAAAGTGAAAATATTATAAATATTAATGTACTCCCCTTGTGAATTTCGCCTCGCTCACACGGAACATCGTGTTGTACACAGGCAGCGAACCGGCGAATTCGCCACAAACAACTGCAATCTCCATCGACAACGGTGACTCGCTATGTTATAAAACAGTTCACAACAAATCTGCGCCATAATCGTACAGAGGACAACAACAAAAAAAACAGAACTGCTCGCAAAAAGATGCAAGGTCATGCCGAAAAGCCCCACTTCAACCCCTGGGTGGGTGGTAGTAAAGTGGCCGCACAGAAAAGAAAATAAAAACAACATTGGCCAATTCATTTAATAAATTAATTATCTCTCCCATTCGCAATATCGCGTGTCCCGGGGGGCCGGTGGTGGTATTCGAGCTCCCATCTAAATCAATAAACAGCGATAGAAAGGAAATGGAGAAGGCGGCAGCCGTATAAATCCCTACACAATTGCAGGCTACCGCCACTGCCACAGTTGGGTGGGTCGTACCGCGATCAGCCCCCGTTTGGTGAAAGGGAAATGGCTCGATCGCGTCACACACGACGGTGAACCAAATAAAATCAAAAGTTGTTGTGTTGGGAAGAAAAGGGGTGGGAAGATCGGAACCACTGCCCTGCAGCCAGGTGCAATAAACGGGGAAGTTGGATTGAGAGGCTCAAGCGACGAACCTATGCGTCGTCGCGTGCTGACCTTCCGGTCGCGTTGTGCCCCGGTAAGAGAGGAAAGAAAAGTAAACGGAGTTCCCGCCACGGGTCGGGCAGGAGATTGCCTTCGGGGAAGGACGTACTAGGACGCCCACGCTCGAGATCACGTAATGGCTGCCCGATTAATCGATCGTGGGGAGTACGGACAATTCGATCACTTCGATTCACTGCATCGTAGCTTCTTTGCGTGTGGCTGTGCGCTCTGTGGGAGTTGTTTCGAGGACATATCGATTTCATTTTTATGTCACTCGACTGGGGTCGATTCTGGTGGCGATTCTTCGTGCTCCCTTTTTGAACGACACAACGATCGCTTGCCATCTTCAGCATACTAGACGTACCACGAATGTCTTGCCCTGTCTTGGCGGTTAACATTTAAAAGCGAAAGTAAATGCCACGCCCGACATGTGGCCAACGTTTTTTTTCGCTTCTTCCTTCCTTAACACGAGGAACCCTCTCTAGCCACCAGATGTAATGCCGGGCGATAAAGGGGCTGATGAAACAGGTTCCGTGCCGTGCGGCTGGTATTTGCAATTGAAAGGAAAATCCACTTCCCGCCGGACAGGCCGAAGATGAATCGAGATGAAACTGCAATCAAACGATATTTTTGCAATATTATGATTGAAATTGACTTCGTGCTTCTCGGGGAGAGAGAGCATGATGTGCAGGGGTTCTCGCAAGGGCAAAAAGGCATGATGACTCATTTAATTGCATTTTCAAACTTTCTACCATTTTAATACAAATAAAATCGTGTTCTAAATTATTATAACTTTTCCTTAGAGATTTTAATTCATAAAAATGTTCAAGATATTGTTGAGCCACAAAACATAATCATTCAAAACCGAACCCTTCACTTTCCGTACTACCGGGAACCAATTCCCTTCAAGCCCTTATTTCATTCCCTGATGATCAGACAAAATAAGAAATAAACCATTTTGCGAAGAGGGGCAAACACACCGAACATGCGCGCGGCCATGCCGCCTTTTCGGCCGCCCTCTGATTAAGGCGATGCGATAATGTGAAACGTGACGCAAGGAGCATAAAAACACGATCAACAAAAGGAGCAACAAAAACAGGCCGAACCCTCAACAGCCTCCGACCGACCTACACCGAAGAAATTGACCCGCCGGCGCAGCATAAAAACTTGTTTTCGCATCATCATGATGATCATCGAGCGTCATCGTTCCCCTTTTTTGCGCATCTCGTGCGATCGTGCGACTTTCGGCCGTTTTTGCATGCCTTTGCTGTTGGGCTGCTGCTGTGGCGATCTGTGCCTGAATTTTTTAGAGGTCATCGTGTCTCGCATTATGTAATGACGATGCTCGGGAGAGAGCAAGAGAGAGAGAGAGAGAAAGAGTCGAAGAAACCGGGATAACCGTGTCGAGATATCGAGGACGGGAATCCCGCACCAAATTCGCCGAAATCTCACTGGAGCGTTGTGATTAGTCAGTACACTCAGTTTAGTATGCTTACTTGTGGGGGGGGATATGCTCCGTGTCCAATGTGCAGTGGAAGCATGACGAATAAAGATTGTGCACCGCCAATGGCGGGTTTGATCTATTTTGAGCCCGAAGCGCACGTCTAGTTTGTAACACATTTAATTCACGTGCGCGCACGGTGTCTTCCCGCGGTCAGTGACACTGGTGGGATCGGTACACGACCAACGGCGAGGCGTTATGATTAATGGCAAATGAGCACACATTAGCAAAAAGTCTGTGTGTGTGCGATTTGGCACGAAATTTGTCTCACCGGGAATCGTTCCAACCCTCGTTGCGGACACTTGTCGGGGTGAAGCTATTGGACGTGAAGATTAATTAATGGCCGTCTGGTTTTTAGTAGCTTGAGCCACTGTACATGCGACACAGGTTACACAGGGGGATGGATCTCGTCCGCACGAAACCCCCGTCATGGAGTGGACATTATTCAACTGGTTATTCTAGACAAATCCCTCCAAACACTCCAGGTGCTGCTTTGTCATGTAAAAGAGCTCGAAAAGAATCGCATTTCGCTGCAAATGGGTGGGATTTATGTTTTTCTTTCCTTTCCGTCGCAAGCGGCGTGTAGGTGGACATAGCAAGTCTTTTCCGAACCATTTCTAAGCATGACGCGAAATGTCCAAACATCGTGGTCGTCAAACAAACGTGTGCTTTTTGTTTGCGGACGGAAGGAATGAAATAATTTATTGCCTTGCTTTATTGTCCATCAAGCGTTAATTTGCGCCCGTCTGAGCGGGTTTTATACCGTCGTTTTGGTGAGGGGGAATATGAGTGGCTTTAATGTTTTAAATATATGGACACCTCCAAATCGAGCATGAGTTTAAAGGGGCATTATAGGATTGGAAGGAGTATAATAACACAATGCTATTGCTACTTCTCTGCGACAGATGTGTCATATAAGAGAGCGTATTCATGTCGATAAGATACACCTGAAGAATAGGATGATGAAGATTTCTTGAGACCCAGATGACCCCAGGTGTCATAGTCTTCTCGATCTCTACTAAACAAGTCTTCTTGTGCCCTCGTAGAGGAATAAGGGAATAAAGTCAAGCAATTATTGTGATATGTCCTCAAAGAGCGTCCTCTAGCAGTTTCTACAGTTATAATTGAAGAACAAAACCACCATCGCACCATCAGTACCTCTCTCCTGGATATTCCACAACAAAACCGGGATTCTTCCAGATATTCCAGCTACATCTGAACCGATTACTGAAACAAAATTGCTCCAATTAGAGAAATTATTACCAGATTTTTGCACCACTCGTCCTATTCCCGCCGTCACGATCACGACTCAGATCTAGAACAGGTGCAGTCACCACAACTGTCATCACCAGTCGTGAGCAATGCAATTGATATTTCGAGCGACTAGAAACGATCGCCGTAATTACCGGACCGGTCCAGCGCATACCCAACAAATGCGCGATCGTGTCACCCGGGCAAGGTACGGTCATTGCAGCATCTCTTGAAATCGCACATCAAAACATTGTATGCCTTATGTCCATCGCATCCAGCTCTGGCGAACCGGAAAATCCATGAGATCAACTCTAATCGCTCGGTCTCTAATAAAATAACGATCGCAAACGATCGGCCTTTACTGGTCGTCGTATGTGTCTTGCAGCAACAGCACTAGAAAGAATGTCTTCGCAAGAACTTGCGATCCTCGTCAGTAAAAGGCTTACGCGATCGTCTCGAGTCTGACGCTGACATCGACGTGCGACGAGCACGTGAGTTATTAGCATCTGCGTAGTGTGGAAACGCAAACGAATTACGACAGGAAATGAAGCGGTGGGTTTTTATTTTTATTCCCCTTGCAATGCGGTTGTTCTGGGAAACTGCACGGCTGTTATGATCGTGTGGAATGTCAACTGCTGGGGATATTTATATTTATTCCAGTAGCATCCGGCGCAAGCAAAGAGGCGCCATCGTAGCGTCGCCGCACTTATGCTGCAGGAAATGTGCTTTTATGTAGCTGAAGTGGAATAGAAGCCGCACCATGTCTCCGATTGATTGAGATCGCGTTCTCGTATGGAATCGCATCACTTCAATGTTTTGCAATCCGTGCGGACACTAATCACCATATGGCATAAAGCAGCGTTTTTTAAGTCATCCCACTACCACAGCGGCAAGCGAACGGCAAACCATAATTGTAGCTTCCTTCCCACCCAATTTGCATTCTGCACATGAGCGGCACGATCCGGGTACGGTCACCTCCAGCACCAAGGTGACTGGACACCGGCAAACAAAACCGAAAACGTGCAGGAATTCATCACGCCGGTGCATCCTTGCTCGCGGTGGTCTGTTGCTGTTGCACTAATGATTATGATTACCCTTTTACGTACGACGCCGTACGTACGATTAGGCAAACGAGGCAACGGATTATGAGCGCGTTCAACATCCCAAAAGTGGCGTCCGTGCGAGATGGGTTTGGGAGGCATGCGCAGGTTTTTGCGCAACCGAACAAAACGATCGCGAAATAAAGCGCCGAGATGATTTGCTTGCGAACCGGCGTAACGTTCAGTTCTTGAACGTTTGAGCTTCGCTTGTCTAATTTGACGGTTCTGTGTGAAATATGAGGTCTTTTTTGCTGTGAGAGAAACATAATTGTACACCTGAAACCTAACAACTGAATTGAGATCTTGCACTCTCGGGTTAAGAAACGGACCGTGGATGGAATTAGTTTTGGATACCGCGCACCTAACCGCACAATTATCGCTCGTTAACGGATCAATTCAAGCTCCGGTGGTGAATTAATAGATGAACCATGGGGTCAAGCTCATCGAGCGCTATACATCGAGGTACACCACGCGGGACCGCTACCTAGTGCCTCTCTAATTAAAGCACTTATCGTGTTACAACCCTTTCATGGCCGGAGCGGGATGTTAACCTGCAAAACAAAACGACCGCTGCAACGGAACTGCAACGGAACTTGGAGCAAACCCCACACGTGCCTACCTGGAGCTGTGGACACACATCTAAGGGTCGGTCATCATCATCATTACGCGATCGTTCTTTCTCCTCACGCTCTTCACCCGGAGTACTTCCGAGTTGAATCGGTGGCACAAGAATGTACCAACCTCGTTCCACCTACATACACACAGAGGGAGAGAGTAGTTACACAAAATCTCGGCTCGGTTTGATCGGGTCATTACGACCTATGTCTGACCCAGTTCGGGGCGGCAGTACTTCCTTAGTACTTCCCCTTTGCCTACAACAAACATTCGCTGCGGCTTATTTTCTTTCAAAACGGGGCTCTTCTAGAAAGCGACCCATGGTCCCCTTCGGGAATGCTTCCAACAGGAACTGAACATTCCGTTTCCGTTGCTTTACAGCGCCCACGCCCGTCGTTGGTCGAAGGGTCTTCGGGAGGGTTTTTTTTTTTGGAAAACAAACGGATTTCTTGGACTGTGCCAATCAGTGAGGCACGTCCGTCCGTGTACATGAACACCGAACCGTACCGGAAGGGTTTGGATGGTTTGTACGTGCTCCTCCTGCAATTTCAATTACTACAACAGCAAGAGTTACAACAGTCGGAAAAATCTGGCAAAACGTTCGAATTGGAACCAATTTTCCGCGCAAGGTTGCAAGATTTCACCCCTCAACCACGGGGAGGGGTGAAATCTTCGGCACGGGGTCAACCGATCAATTTCGCCGAGTGCATTCAGCGGGATTGAGATCACACAGCTGGTGAGCGAGCTGGCGGGAGGGAGGAGAGCAAAGATCATGGGCGTTAGAGGGAAGGTAAGTACTTCCTTACAGCCGGGATGAAAATCACTTATCAAAGTCTCTGGAGAGTGGAGGAAAGTAGAAGCTACTTGCGGAGGAAGTATTTTACACTTTCCTGTCGAATTGCTGGAGCAGAGGCTGGGCTGCGCTTGTGCTCGCTGTTCCAATCCAAGCGGACACGGTTCAGTAGGTTAATGGGCGGTCGTGGAATCGTGCAATACACATACACACCCCCAACAGGTTTGCAGCACTGGATGGGTGGGTGAGCAAATTGTATTAATAAGGTTAAACCATTTCCAATGCACTTCTGCTCACCACAGAGAAACGGTCTATAATTTGTAGCCAGCTTCAATACCCCAAGTGGGGTCAAGTGTTCCCTGCTGATACAGATTTCCAAAACCATTTCCCCAAACTGGGAAAGAAACATGAACAAAAAATAAACCTTAATTTAAGGCGTCCATTCATCCACCGATTACTAAATAACTCATTTCCATTTCCACCGCATTTCGGATGAGCTTATCGGAAGGTGCTTGAGTAAGGGCCGCCTATCAAAGACTTATTGGTTGCAGCATCGGAATGGAATTACATCATCATCACCATCATCATCATCGTCAGACGGCTTAAGGTGAAAAGCCATACCGTTGCAGTCTGGATGTATATTAATAGTCCCCCAAAGAAATCCAGTTCAGGTTTTGGAGGAATAAATTAACCGGACATTGCGGAACTGCCCGGATTGCCGAACTGTGGAAGCGTGCAACATGACAGATGGGATTAATTGCATGTCTTGAAAAAAACCTGCATCATCTGTGTTACCGTGTTCATGTTCGTTGCAATATTGAAGTTGTTCCTGGAATTCCAGCCATGTCTACAGGGTGCTCTGAGTGTCCCTCTTGTTCTCAAAACACTTTTATTTCCACAATGTCCCCAACATCTGATGTTACTGCGAATGATGTCCACAATTTCAGAACATCTTTTCAAACACCCCAGAAAACCGCAAAAAATCACTCCAAATATTCGTACACCAACTTTCTGCTCTGTAGCCGACTTCTCGACAAACATGTGGCCCACTGACCGGTGGGACATGTCACCGCACCGAACAGAAGCAAACAAAAACACCCATTAACTGGGGCGATTGTTGGTGGCTTTGTTTTGAATTCGCTTCTTTTTCTCCCTCACCATTTGTACCTTCCGTCCAACCGTCATGTGAGTGTGCGTGTTTGGGTGGTAAAATATGCACACTCCGTGAAACCCAAAACGGGGTCCAATCTTGCATGACAATGACAATGACCAGCGCTTGGGGGCTTTTTGCTGTCCCGTACGGTGTATGGTGTAGTTTCACCTGCAAGTACAGCACACCTCGGGTTCCAAGATCCCGTTCGGTGCATTCACATCATGGTGTGATTTATGAAGTTCATCATTCTTCCCGCCGGTGCTCCGATTCGCTGCAGTTCCTGTTCCACTTTTTCTTTGGAGCGTGGAAGCGTGGACTTTGATTTCTCTATTTCACACATTCTGTGACCTGGTACTAATTTGGAGCACACTTTTCGGGAAACCAATTATCTTCAATATTGATCGAGATGCCCCTTTTTCTTCCAAAGGGAACACGCACTCATCCACGCGATGTTCGAGCTTTCCCTATTGCGTCAACATTCAAAGGGGTGTCTCATAACTCATAACTGGCGTTCTTCAAGAAGCCAGCACTTTGCTGCGCAGGTTCATTATAAATATGAGTATTTTATGTGATTTTTATTCGACACCACAGCAACGATCGAGATATGACACACCTAGACAACGGTAACGAATCGTGGGAGGTATATCTCGTTCTGGGCTCGTTCGCCCAAATCACTATGCAGAACATCTTCCGAAGCAGCCCACACGGGAGTAGGAGTTCCCCCCTCTCTGCAACAAAACGCCGATGATCTTCCTACGGCAATACACGGGCAAACGCGCGCTCACAACACACCACATATCAATATCGCCAAGGCGAAGGCAATTAAGTGAACAAGTTCATCGGTTTCGGAAGCGAATCCAGCACCCAAGTCATGTGTCACACGTGGACACACGCGCTTGTGCAGAAGATTAACGATGAAATATGTTGCTGGGGCTGGGGCGTTTTACAGATGCTACTACACTCCCGCCGCGGGCGATCCACAGCGGGAGGTCATTAGGATGATCATGGGTGCCATTCTTCAGGGAGCAATGGGGCAATTGTACGGGAGCGACCACACGGCGATAAGCCGCACCACGGCGTAACGTAACAATTAGCGACCAGTGGAAAGGTCCGCAAGGTCTATTTTTAGGGTTTGTACGGGGGCAGCATCGGTGGTTTAATGAGAACAAGAACTTGAAAAAAGAAACCGAACGGGGTACGTTGTGCAAAGTAACAAAGTCTCCCGAGGCGTTCAAATTGCACGGAAGATGTTCGAAAGTGCGCTAAATTGAGCAAAAAACAAAACCCCTCAAGTGAGTGAAATGATCTTTCCCTGGAAGAAACCAATTTCGAAACGATCGCGAACGCCGGACGCAGACGCAGATTGCGTTCTTCCTCAATCCAGCGCACGGCGTGTGTGCTTAGAAGACACCGAGATCCGAGATGGCGTGCTCTTAATCCGCACACGAACATCCCCAAAACCAAACACAGCTGTTGAATGATGGTCCGGACGCTTTGGACTTTGGGACGATTTCAACCCATTCACTGTGCACTCTTGCCCGAAACCCCGTAGGCATTCCCGAGCATTTGCGTGCGAAACGGGCAGCACGCTTTAAAGCGCAACTTCGGTGTGATCTCCAGTGCAAACGCGATCCGTTTCCGATCGTTAAGCTGTCAACGAACCAAACAGGTTGATTTTTTGGGCACCTCCGAAATGGTTCACTTCCTGTTCGAATCTCACTTTCCGGGCAGGATTTGTGCAGGATTAAAAGGTTTGCGGGAGACTTACCTATACGGGACTTCCTGGGTATGGTGGCGGTTCCGGACTGTAGGATCTTGTGCGTACCGGTACTGCTGACGCTGCTGCCCTTGCTGTCACTGGTGTAGGAAAACGGCGAACTGCTCGTGGTGCACGAGCTGGACGAGTTGGAGGTGGACGACGGTGAGGATACGCTCGAACTGGACGAACCGGACGTAGTGGACGAGCTGGACGGAGAGTTGGACAGGCCCGCCGGCACTGACAGTGGCTCCTCGTGTCCTTCACCATCACCACCACCGGCCGGATTCATCCCAAACAGTCCACCGCCATCGCCCGCACTGCGCCGCCGGATCGTTGTCCGGGCGTGATCGTGTGCAGCCAGCCCGGCGTACGGTGGTTCATTACCGCCGTACACATTCCCGGACTCGGAGTGTCGCAGCGGGGACAGGCTGAGCAGTTTCGGCGACTCGGTCGATCGTTTAAACCATCTCATCGTGGTGCCGGGCCAATTATCGCATCGGGTCCGGGGGGGGTTAAGTGTTTGTCGTTTGCGTTGCGACGGCGGCCGGTCGATAAACTCTGCACAAGAAGAGGGGAGAGAAAGAAAACGAATGTTTAGAAGGAAAAAAAGGGTGGTACAAGGAGGAGCACAAGGATGGAAATGAAAATGTTTCGCCGTTTTGCCCGCTCGAGCTTAATTGAATTCATCTTTATAGGCACAATAAAAAGTGTATCTTTAAGGGATCATTACACTGCGACATAACTTGCATCCTATGGGCATTGCATAGCGCAGAGCGCACTGCTGGAGAAATCCTTTCTTGCCTGCGTTGTCCGTCTTCAACAGGTAGCTGCACCTGGTAATGGCACGCGGAACACAGGCAAACACGCATCCTTCGAGCGGGGAGCTCTTTGAAATGCCCTGAGGATGAATCCGTCCAGTAATTGTGTTGCTCCAATGTCCAAAGAGTGCACGCGCGTACTCAACGGGGAATGGAGCTTTCTGCTATTCTTGTTGCTCCAAACTCAACCGCTCCAATGTGTGACGCATTCATGCCAAATCGCATCAACAAGCAGGCAAAATGTGTCGTACTAAGCAATTCTGAATGTTTGTACACATTCAAGCTCCTGTTATGAGAAAGAACAAAGACCAAACATCGAAGTAGCCAACGCAAAAAGCGGCGTGGCGCGGTGAACTGCGATGCGCACCTGAGCGCACCGGAGCCATTGCAGCAAAGAAGACCCCGGGAGAGCCTATCCGTTTGGATTGGATTTATGTCTCTGCCACAGCAGAGCAACAAACGGGGGAAATCATCACGGGAATTCTACAGTTCCAGCTCGAATGTCAACATAATGGTGTTGGTAGGTGAGGATTTCTAGCCGTTCGGTACGCAATTGGCAGTGGCGCAGTGCAGTAATAAAACACCGCGCGCCGACTTTACGGTGCGCAATTAGTGCGCGTTGGACGGGGCGGCGGGCCAGTCATCAGTGTCAGCAAAGGGGTTGATCAAGTTGCAGCAGGTGGTGATTTATTGTTGCAACTGTCATTTCGGAGAACGGGATGACGAGGCAGGGGGAGGAGGGGGGATTTAGGCGGGAAGGTGTGCGAAACGCAGTTGCACCATTTAGTACAATTAGCTTGAGATGGTACGGTAACGGCTTTAGGTTAATTAATGAGAGGTCGTTAAGGCTACGGCGGGTGCAAGATATCGCTGGGATCTTCGTATGCGTGTTTCTGTAAGGTCGTCTGAAGAGGTTGGAGACGATCGGGAATGTATTGAAATGGGCATGGAGAATTCGCGATGGTTCTTGTGTAAAATGGACCTAAAAGACATGTCATACAATATATAAAGCTCTAGAACCTCAACGAAAATGTGCAACTGCATTGACTTTCTATATTGGCTGTTTTCTACTCTATATTGACTCGTGTTTTAAAGTCTTTTTTTATGAACTTACACCAACACGATCAAGATAAAGCATAAAACAACCCGAAAAGCACTTCCCGTACGTGCCAATTAAAACGTTTCGGTTTTATATCATACCCAACAATCTGGCTAACCAGTGTACGGGAAGATGAGCGATCGTCGGACGGTACCTGGACGCCTTGACCACATCGATCTCTCGCTGCTGACAGGCGTCGAACTGTGGCTTCAATTATTCTGATCATCCTGGACCTTCACCACACTCCAAAGGGAAGGTATTCGGGGTCTAATGGGTTTGTTTGCCGCACGGTGCCGAGATTTATTGCACCGTGGTGGCAATGTCCTTTCACACTGTCGCCCACGCGCAAAACGCGCGGTCCCTTGGGGAAATGCCGCAAAAGAACAGCCAGTTTATCTGCCGTCCGGGATCTGGTGCGAGAATGTTAATGAACAATCCACCGCAACGTGAACATGGCGGGTGTACATTTGCTTTTGTTTTTGCATGATTCACCATCGACCGTGACCGAAAGCTGGATGAGAGTGTTAAGCAGAACAAAAAAATGTACGTTGCACCAAGGAAAGACACCCATAAAGTAATGCGGTTTATTAATCAACCGCTGAAATAGTACCCATAAATAATCGCTACACCAACTATCGGCAGGATCGATCGTAAGGACGGAAACACGGGGACGTGGAGATACTGTAGACACTTGTACCACCGCTCGGCTCGGCGCGCTAAAAGCAGCATTAAGCGCAAAGGGTTTGGCCGTGGGGTTCTTTCACCGTCCGGAGAGTGTTGTGTTCGAAGAGGATTGTCCGACACCTGAGACACCAAAATAAACGGATTAAGGCTTCATCGCGAGGCGCGGTAGTTGACCGCGCTGCACCGGTTGACAAGCCGCAAAAAGGCTGAGGATGATCGAGTGAGCCTGTCAACGGAGCGCCGGGCGAGGCAAATGTTTAACACGCGCCAGAACAAGTTTTTCGCAACACACACACACAGGATGTTTCGTTCGTGCCATAAAAATTTATTTGATAGCCGTTGAGCCTCATTTAGCAGAGGAAGACAGCATCGAATATCTTCAACGCAGGCGTTTTTTGGGTGGAATCAACAAGCACCGTACGAGGAGGCTTCGAACGTTAGAAAACCACCGGAAATGACTCGGATTACGCAGCACGAAACATCAGAAGCGATCTTAACGGCTCGTACGGTTGTTCGAAACACTTCTTGGGCCGCGCAGTAAGCGTTTTCTTTCAAGCCAGAAAACTTGTTTAGGCACGTTAGAACGTGATCTGAAGCCTACTCTTGCCGCGAGGCTGAGTGACGAAACCGGAAAGCCTGGATCGCGTTGGTGGAAGATGCACTTTGCTTTGAACAGATTTGACTAAGGCGGCCCGCGAGCGCCAGCCCGGTCCACACGCGTGCCATTGCGTAGGGCGGGCATTGATGGATGGTAATCGATCGATCGTTCTGAGGTTCTCGGCGAGTTAATCCGCTTTGCAGCTCGCTGCAAGCCCCCTTTTTTAGCTGTCGCGGAGGAAGCGCCCGTGCTTAAGCGCATTCGAGATGCATTCGGGCGATAAAAAGGGGCTGAGCGGTTTTTGCTTATTAGCAAAGTAAAAGCGTTTGCACATTAGGGGCGATATCGCTAGCGCCATAAATCGTGCCGCGATCGTTGTTGTGGGCTAATTGAAGATGAGCTTGAGGGGAAAGAAGGGCATTAAGAAGGGTAATAATTTAGGATCTGGTTAAGTGAATCAAGATCGATAGTCTGCGGGTGTAATAGGGAAAATAGGCTTTCAAGGTGTAAAGAACTTCAAAATATTTATCAACCATCCTGCAAACAGCAACACATCAATTCGCAGTGAAATTGCAAAATTGCTTGAATATCTAACCGTTCCAGTTTAACGGGTTTGTTGCAAAATCAAACCAACGCTTACGGTCCGTGTAGTGGCAAGGAATGGCTGTTGCTTTATTAAGCAATTAATTAATTAGCCCGTGCTAAATCATTTCCGCCCGAAACGTGCCTTTACTGCAATACTGGCAAAACGGCAGCGAAACGAACGATAAATCAACAAGGAAAAATGTTGACCCGTGCAATGTTAGCTTTCATTTTCCGACCAGCGCAGTGATAAACTCGTGCCTGAGACCTATGAGGCCACAGAGGTGGTGCACCTTCTCTCTCTGCCTCGTATCACAGGGACTGTTTTGGATGGCATTTTTTCCATGAGGTTACCATCAATGGCTTTCTCTAGCCTCTAACCTCTCCCCAACGCCGTGGTTTATCTTTCACTTGCTTACCCTTAGCCTACGGGGGACTTGTGCGGACTGACTTTGTGTACTTTTCGGCACATTCCAAACGGTCAGTTGCGTTAAAAGTGAAACGATTGCCCGGCAGCGAAGCGATAGTGGAGAATGTTTAAAGTTTTGCTGCAGTGGATGAGATGAAAACAATAAAAACTAACACGTGGGTTTTGTTGTCTTTTTGACGAACATAAACCATCTTTCAAAGTAAAAACACGCTTCAATTTGTATGCACTATTTGTTAGGATAGTTGTTGGTACATTCCACTGGATGTTTTCTAACAGAAAACGGCCCAACAGATGATTGACACACGTTTTCGAGCTGGTTGCTCTGTGTGATAAGCTTTTTTTTTTCTCTCCTTCGATGACTTACCGTTGGATAACGGACAGATTGCATAATGAAGGAGGGCCTTAGTGAGGCAGGAGCAATGGACCGCCTTTTTAACATATCCGGAAAGGACAATGCACGCTGGCGGTACATTTTAACACGTTTTACCAGTTACCGTACAGTTCAAGCCCGGGCCGATAGAAAGTGAAAGAGAAAACAAGTAAACTTTATTTGACACCGACACGTGGGATACGGAACACCTTTTGCGGGATAAGGTCCCTTCGCCTGCTTGGGTCCGTGGCGAGGTGCAGATAGATGCAAGTCCCTCAAGTAAATGCCTTTCACCGCCTAATGCCTGGGTGGAAAGCGATATTATTTACAATCAGCCCTGCAGCAGCACCACACACTTCGTACGATGAAGGGAACATTTTAATCGTTTGAAGTACGTGGACGTTTCTATGTAGGAGAAGTCAGCGAAGTCAACGGCTTTGGGAAGAAAAGTATGGTGCAGTACAAAGCAGTTTGACAACACTGATAGACACATTAGGGTACAAAAGTAAAAAAAACGCTCCAGACAGTTCCAATACATGCTGTTCCATTTTCAAAGTTGCAATACAGCCTACCAGTTCCCCCAGCAACTCCGTGGGTAGAGGTTGGTCCAACGCTCCCAATCATAGCTTAGATTGGCAGGCATTATGCGATTGAATCGCTTTTGTGCAGCAACTTCACTGCAAAACAGAAACTGACCAACGACAAGAGATGCAAAGCGACGTGAAACGACGAGAAGTTATCGTGCCAAAGTTGCGCACGCCACACAAAGTTGTGCAACCGTCTGTGCCAGAAGTTCACTGAACCGATTGCTGGTTTGCAGATTTTGGAAATCACCTTGCCCCCGGGGTTGCCCCAGCTGCCAACGGACAGGGGTCCAGATGGCCAACCGAGCAGCAGCAGCAGTCTCCACGGGGAGTTTATTAAATGGACAGCAGAAAAAAGAAAAAAAAGCACACGCCTTCCAGACATTCCAAGGATTTCTGGGCGAGATCTGTACGCTCCATTGGCTCCACGGGAGGGAGGCATATTGGAAATTGAAACGACCGATCGGATCTCGTTGGCGTTTGAACACGCTTGGAAAGCTAGATTTTCTTCATTGGCATCGGCTTGTGTTTATGGGCCTCTGGCTGGCATCGTACATGAGTCCGCTCACTCGCTCCCCGTTCTCTAGTCGACCATTAGCAGCCGGTAATGAACATTGCAATTTTACGATCGCTTCAGCTTGATCGTGTCGCCATTCGGTAAAGCGATCTCCATTTGGAGCTTCAGTGGCAGATCTTTGCCAAGCACTGATAAGGCCAGTCCAGTAATCGCAAGAAGGGTTAATGGTGGTAAAGTTAATTGACTTCCACTTGGGGGAAAGTTCGAAGATGTCTGCGGCGATGCGGCATTCGTCGCCAAGCAATTCAGTAGCAATACAGTAGAATTGTCCGCCGATCGTTTGCAATAATTCGCGGAGTCTAATTGCCTTTTTGCTTATCGCACGGGAGGCGACTGCCGTCTGCCAGATGAACTGTGGCCGCGCTAATCAGGCGCGCTCTGAAATAAGAAGCTCAATGCAGATGGTGGCCCTTGCTGTCTGGGGAGATCTTGGGGAGAGAGAGAGAGAGAGCGATAGTGACCATGCAGTTTGGGAGTGATAATTGGCGAATAAGCGATCGAGCAGAACGGGAGCCTGCTGTCTCGATTAAGCAACCATAAATTGCCAAAAAATTTGGTTGTCCTCGCTTTATCAAGCAAAATTGTACGCAAATGGGTTCTTTAGGACCATTTTTTTTCAACCAATTCAAGCAGTTGATGGGAAAACTGAAAAAGCCAAGTCAAGTTAAGCAGTTGGTTTGAGCGAAACTGTCGGTGGTTACTTCCAAATTGATATTTCAATTATGAAGCTATTAGGAAAGGCTGGGGAACAAAACGGTTCCAGCAGTTTTTGGGAAGCTCATTCTTCTTGGACATAAAAGCTGTTTATTTCCTTAACAGTCTTTCAGCGAGAAGAAGAGGTAACTTTAATATTACCACACGATCGAGAGAACATTGTAGCAGCGAATTTCCTTATACGGTGAGAACCATCGCGCATTAACCTGTCGTAGACAATGTTTCATCGTCGTCGAGGTGTTTGAAGCGCGTAAAAGAAGAGCCCAAAGCGTGATTGGATGCGGGCGCCAATAATTGTTTTAGCAAAATGCCTTCCAGTGCCGTCCATCCGTGGGTTTCTGTTGAATTCTTTCGTCAAAGCACAGCTCCGCCAGGTCGTTACTGCTACCGGTGTTCGGCAGCCTCCGGTAAAGCAGCTCAACGATGAATCTCAGCGATCCGTTCTCACATCTCAGCATCTGAAGGGCAGCGTCTGATGTTGGGATGAACGGGGAATTAGGAAGGTGCGCGTGCGGTTTGGTAATTTGAAAATTGGTCCTCATCAAACAGGCTCAAGCGTTAGGCTGTGTTGCATCGTGCTTGCAGCGAATCGTGGGATGCACGTTTTCGTGAGCCGTGCGCTACCCGATACCCCCTTGATGGTGGAACATTCCAATCGAGCTTCTAGGTCGGCTTTGACGTAGTTATTCACAGGCCACCGTTGAGAACAGATCCATGTGAAGGAAGAAAAGAGGGCTGAAAAGCGTCACTAAACGCGTCTGTCTGATAATGATCTCCGCAGCGTTGGTGGTGTTTGATCCCACTTGATACGCAACCGACCGAAAACGGTTGGTGCGAGGATGGAAAATAGCATCGCAATTAACACCCATAAATTGAATTAGACAACAAGCGGGAGAAAACGATGAAAGTAAAGGTGCGTCTTCGCGACGGCGTGCCGGTGTCGTTACGGTCAATGATAAACTTCCCGTGAAAATTGTGAAGCGTCTAATGAATGTATTATGTTCACTCGTTTTTCCTTTCATCAAAATGAGCGATGTTCGGTGTTCCGTCATGCGTTGCAGTGAATTAAAAAACAATTAAGGCGGAGGGGAAACGGAACGCCTGTTTCAATTGTTTTGGCACTGTGTCCGGGGTGTCGTAACGAGCGGCTACATTTTACACAAAACATTGTTGTTTTACATTGATTGTGTAATAGATTATCCTTGAGCATGGATTAGAAACGATGAAGTATTTTATTCTTGCTTTGACATTGACGCTGATAGAGTTATTCAAATGAACCCATAAACTTGCCATATTCTTCAATAAAATGCGTCTTTTAACTGTGGTTTAGTCTAGCTAGCGATTATGAGCTTCTAAATACCGATAAACCTTACCCTAAGCAACCCACAAATAAAGATTGCCCACACAACAAAGTATCATCTCGAGGGTACCTTCAACCTGTAAACTGTAGGATTATCTGCAGCCCCGCTGAACGCGATGTCCACTCGGCGTGGATTGACTGCCCAAGTACGATTAAGGCCATCGACCATCGAGCACCTGAGGGCATCGGAGGCAGTAAAACAGATTTAGTAACTGCAGAAGCTGACGAAATGCCACGTGAAGCATCCGAGTTCGTCTCCCACCATATGCGCGCCTCGTTTCGGGACAGTTTTGTAGGGGCTGGTTGTGGCATCTTCGTCCCACCACGCACACCATAATTGTAGCTGACCTTTCCCTCCACGCACTCTCAAACACATCCACACACACTACAGTGGCCACAGTAAACGATTTATCTCCGCATGATTTGTACCGGGGTAATTATTGCGTCTGGCGATGGGCAGTGGAATTTCCATGCACGGCAGCAGCAGCAGCAGCAGCCTCACCCGAAGCATAAATGCATCAATCATAAGTGAGGCGTGCGGTGGCGGCGTTGTAATAGTTTACATATTTGTTGGCCCCGAGTAAGGTTGGGTTGGTTGGATGCGTGCCTTTCACGACGAAATTTGGAAGAGCTCGGCTGTTCTGCTCATGATCGCCGTAAGCAGCCATTAAACGGTTTTGTTCAATACGCGGGCGATCATTTTTTGAAGAAATCAAAGAAGCAAAGAGAAGCAACACAAAAGCCTTCCAATGCACCCTTCAAATGGTGTGTACGATGAAGCCGTACGAGAAAATTGAAGATGAGACTGAAAGATTAGAAAAGTAATCACATCACTCGCACCAGCACCAGTCTTGGAAAGGAGGAAGTTTTAAGATCTTCTTTTTTTTGTAATTTTTCTAGTTCCTCAATGCTTGTGCTAGAAAATGGAGGCAAATTGCTATCCAATTACTTGTCCCCACAGGGGGGAAAAGGAAGGTTTCAGTTGGCTCCTAAACGACCCCATTCTAGGGGAACATCCTCGCCGGACAGACCGCAAGCTGGGATGCATGGGGTTCGGTGGTACTCGGTGCCGAAGTAGCTCATAGCCTCGAAAAGGAAGGCATAGGGGGAGAACTGCGTGCAAAACGCGCGCTGAAACTGGTGGCTCAGGGAGAGAGAGAGAAACGCAATATTAGCTTTGTCATTACACTTGTGCTCAAAGGTAATGGATGTTTGTGATGCTTTTGTGGGCATCAATAGCGAAGACCAGACCTTTTTTAAGGCTAGGTCTGGGTGTAGTCGGGTCTAGGTGTGCTCAAGGGCACAGAGGGTTGTAATAGAATGTAAAATTGGGCAACACCGGGGTGCTTACAATAGAATTTGAAAATGGAAGAATTAACAATCAATGACCTATTTCGGATTCCATGCAAGAATTGATTAATTTTATTCAATCAACTTCATCCAAAAGAGGTCGGAATTTGTTTGAAATCAATATTGAAGAACTTCCATCATGAGCAAACTCCATACATTGGAGCCTCGTCGGCAATTTTAAGATAAAAAACCCTCAAAAAGCAAAAAATACATGAAGATATGAGTCGAGCTCAAGTCCGACGCTGAACAAGAACAAATTTCAACTATTGGTAATTTGACGTCAAAGCTATTTTGCAACTCCAACAAAGAAACCAAGCACCTGACTCACTCAACAGATCGTGTAGCAACATGTGTCATCCTGTTCGTGACGCATTCGGTCCACTTCTTAAACCATTCTGTCCACTCTGGCTCGTTTCTTATCCTACCAGACGAGATCTAATTACCCTAACCCTTTTGAAGATGGAAACTGATCGCACTCACCAACAAAAGCACGATCCAATTCTGCACGGTTGGTTTAATCCAAAGCCTTTCTTCAGACTTTACGTTGTGCTCTCCCTCTTAACGTGCTTCATTAGTGCTTCCGTTTTCTCACCCTTGTATTTCACTCTCGTTTTGCGGAACAAAGCACTTTTGGGTCTTTGCTGTCTTTTTTTGTTTTCTTCACTACAGACCGGGTGTTTACCCTCTCTCTCTCGGGTGCGTTATGAGCTTTTAGGGAACGGTTTTGCAAACTTCCTCCGAGAGGTTTTTTTTCGTGTGTTTTGGTTGTGTTTGCACCAACCAGTGTCTATTATTTTATTTGCTTGCTAGAGCGGGTTTCTCTTGCGAGAAGAATCCGTCCTACAAAAAATAAAAAAAAAACCCGCGATGGGATGGTTTAGTTTGGGTGAGTACTGGAAAACTGGAACAGCAGCACCGCCCAACCGAGCATGCAATTTCAATCATAAGAAAACGGTGCAAACACCACCCTTTGCGCAGTAGATCCATAAGCGATCCATAACCGTTTAAATAGCAAAAAAGAAGAAGCACAAAAACGGGCCAGCAACCGTTTTGGGCCGTTTGGCTTCTTTTATTAATTATCCACATCTTATTTCGCTTCCGTCGGTTTGCGAAACGGGTCGACGCAAAAGTGGCCGTCGCCATGGTTTACATCCCCGAAAGGCTACCCTCCATCCGGTCCAGATGGTGCGATATGTGAATGGTGGCAGCTTCAGTGTGTAGAACACACAGCAAAAAAAAAGAGCAATCTGGCTTCCCCACTAAAGTCAGCAGGCAAGAAAATCTCGTGGAAGCATCCTTATATGAGGATTTCAATAAAAAAAATACAGCCCTGTCTCAATGTCCAATCTCTCCAAAAGCATGGGAACTTCAAGGAAAAGGATGTTGAATCATATTTTTTACAAGCAGAAAATTGCACCACTTGGCCATTTTTTTATTTGTGCGCCTCAAATTGGATCTGTTTTGATTTCACTTTTGTGTGTGTGTTTTGTTTTTGTTTGCCTTTCTGTTGCTTGAGCCACGGTTGTCATCTGTTGTTGCACCGGCGAGAGGATCCTCTTCCGAGTTCTCCCCAGCAAAGGTAGGATCATGTTCGGAGCATCACATTAAAAGCATCCGGTTTTTTTGTTTTTACGAGTTTCGTCTCTGGAAGCACACATATGAGTCCCGCTACAGTGTCGTATGGAGCCGTTGAATATGTTTATTTCTTTTGGGTCGAACTTTCCCACAGAAGGTAGTCAATATTTCACAAGAATAAATTGCACCACAAGCACAGCGTTGCAACAAATCAATCTGCTCCAGAAAAAAAAACAGAGCAACATTAGATGTTTATCACAGTCCAGCTCACAGCTCATCACAAGGGGGCCCTAGGGTGGTTGCAAAATATATTGTCCCCCCCCAGGTGACCTTTAACTTGCGTGTGCTTTACTGGAAGCATGTACAGCGGCGGCTCTGTGAACCTGACCGCGTCGCCGCAATGAGCGCAAGGCAGTAAACGATTTATGCGCACACATCGTGTGCACCATCATTTTTTTTTTCATTTTTAATCATCACCATGGCCTTACTGTCTTTTTTGGTGGGCCCTAATTTTTTTTCTCTTTTGCCGCTGGTACTACCTTGGCGTTCCGGTGCCCCATTACACCGGGCGTTACACTCGCCCGAGCACGTAAACGGTGGGAAACTTGGTCAGTTGGGCAGTGTCGCATGACGGTACGTAGCCAAAATGAAAACCGAAAAAAATGAAGACACCGATGACAGAGAGCGTGTTGAACGATCACCCGAATGTGACATCGTTTTGTGCGTTACTTCAAGCTGTACCATAAGACTAAGAGAAAATAACATAAATGTTCATTGCCTTTCGTAACCTAATTGGGCAATGTTTAAAGGAATGTAAACTCCACCCTTAAAAAGAACCTAAAAAATGAGGTGACGATCACCACCCTCACACCCTATCAGCCTGCCTTTTCAACGATGAGCGTTTAGGCGCAAAAAGAAATTAAACTCACGCAAAAGTGCAAACCCCCGGTGCGGTGGGAGTGCGTACTACCCCATCGGAGGTTGAATCATTCATGAGCTCATGAAAAATTAAATGCCAAATTAATTTCCAACCAAAGCAGCAAGCACGCGGTTGGTGCACGCGTCCCGGGAAGACACCTGTCTTGTCATGTCTTGCGCACGTGTAGATGGTGGAGAAAGAAAGTGGAAGAAGGTGGTGTTTGATAATTATGCAAAGCATAATGCATTAACAAGCGATAAACGTGCACGGTTATGATAGTGTTCCATTGTTGTTTTGGGAGGTTTTTGTTTTACTATTGAAGTGGTAGTATTCTTTTATTGATCCATGTAGTAAAAAAAACCAGCAAATCTTTACGATCAATTTCTTGCACCGCGAGAACAGAACAAAAAGGGAATGATTCTCACACAATTTAATAACCATAGTGAAGGATTGAAATGAGGGAAATGCTTCATGCGTACCCCTTTTAACGGTATAAAAGGTAAAAGGTAATAATCATTTATTTTTTTATTGATTTTTTGTTAATTATCAATTCACTTTTGATTCATTTTTTCAAATACCGAACAGTTGAACTCTTTCAACACGTTCTAATGCTCTCTTCGCTGAACGGTAAATTGATTGATTTTTTGTGGCTCAAACCGCACACGTGTAGCAACAGCACACTGCAGACCGCGCATTGCATTCTTTTATTCCTTTATTAATCGACATCGAATGTTCACCTTCACAAGGCAGACCGGTTCAGGCTGGTCGGACACCTGATGAGATCAGAACATAAAGGCCATAGAATGAACGCCGGGGTCCGAAAAGTCTTTACCTCTTCCCAACCCTCTTCCCAACGGCTGACAGAAAAGGAAACAGACAGTTCCACACAGCGCTAGGGCTGAGATATTGTCATTCGAAAAAATGCGATTAAATTCCAACCGTAAAGCCGAGTGCATGTCTGCACCGTACCATCTGACAGTACGTAGAGCGGGGGAAGGTGACGCAAGCATTCAACCACCCCCTTTCTGGTCCGGTGCAGCGTGTTTCGAAACGGGACAAACTTAAATAGACAAACATACACTCTTTTGTGTGTGTGTGTGTGTGTGTTTGCCAGTGCCAGTGTGGGGTGCTTTTGGGAGTTAGCGAGGGTGGTGGTGTGCGAGCATGATCGAGGAATGTATGTTAAACATCGTGCGGCATTGTCGGGGTTGCGGTGGTGTTGTAAACAAGCTCGCTGGCGGGTCTTATGTTTGTTCGCATGAATATTAATCGCCTTGTGTTTCGGAAAACTTACCACCCCTCGCCGTCACCACAAAACGTGCCTCAGATGTTATGTTCTCTACGGACAAGATATTTCGCCCGGTGGTATTTAAAACCGTTTCCAACGAGTGGAAAATGCATAGAACACAATTGAGACAGTAAAAGATCAATCAGTGTGCGTTCGTGCTACATTCCAATACACCGCCCAAGAACCCAAGGGATATCTTTTGAGGGATATTCGTTTCGAGGGTACATTATCGCTTCGAGGAATTCTAACACATCGTCCGGCACGTCGCAGACGGGAACGTGATCTGAAAGGGAAGAAAACTGTACGCCCGCTCGCCTCGATAATGTACGTCCAATTCCGATAAGTAACTTCCTAATGGACAATTTATTTCCCGTTCGCACTGGTAGACCCTAGACATGGACCCCCGAGGATCCGATTATCGCACCACGGCGTCCCCGAGACAAACTTCGAAAACCACCGGCAGACACTATAAAACAAGGAAAACGGAGCTGTCTAAGGAAGGATTTTGAGCCTTTGACCCGTTTGTATGTTGCTTGCAGCTACCTGCAACTTCGGCCGTAAGGCAGACCGCCAGAGAAGGGTGCCGTTTTTGCCAAAGCCAAAGGTGTAGGCGTCGGTGCGCGGCCACCTTCCATTAAAGCGCTATCTCTGTTGTTACTAAACATTTCAATTATCCTGTCGGGCAGACAGCCGTGCTAGCCCTATTCCCGCTGGGTAATGGGGTAGGTGGGTGGTTTAAGCCGTCATGCTCGTGCGGTGTCACTTCAAAGCTGACGGGACCATTTTAGGCGATGCACGTGAGTTGCATGAGTCTGCTTGTAATGCATTTTAGGATTTAGATGGATGACTACTCTGAGGTTAGTCGCTTAGAAGTCGCTGCTAGAAGTAAAATAATAAAATATCGCTCCAAAACACTACCACTTACATTCATACTATCCGGATCCGCACGAAAAGCGTCGCTCCATACATGCGCTGCGCGGTGCTGTTTGCCTTCACCACGGACTGCTCCGGCTGGGTGTCACACGACCCTCTTTCGGTGATGCAATCACTGCAGTGTCCTAAAGCGAGAAAAGCAAAAAAAACGCACACTAAATTTGTACAACAATTTGCCGGTGACAAGTTGATGGAGGCTGGAGAAGATGAACCACCGATGCTGATGCTGCAACCACGGGTCCCGCCAACAGTGCACGCGACACGCCGCAGCAACCTCGCGCGCAGATAAACAAACTGCCCATTATGCGCAATCATGTGGCCCCGGTTTTTCTTGCACGCGCTGCACTTACACGAAACATCGCCACGAACGAGGGCTTTTGCAGGTCGCAGTGAGTGTATATGTTGTTTTGCGTGCCACCACTGTCACCAGCCAACCTAGACGAATTCGCTTTTCATTAGACGCCCGGTTTGGTGTCTCAAGTTGGCAACGAGCCAGTGTTCCAGAGGAACTTACGCGTTACGTTTCGCCCTACACATTGCTTGCTTAGGCAGCGCTCGCTGTAAAAGGGAAGCCAGAACCAGTTCGGCTGGCAGATCCGTTACAGCGGCTGCGAGTGCACAGTTTCCTAACCTGGGCTGCTGGACTGCTGCTCCCCCCTTTCCACGCCAACGGCGTAATCAAATCGAGCTTGACCACCGCGGTTAGTGTTTCGCTTTCGTTTGAACGGTTTCGTTGCGTAAGCGGCTGCCGCTGCTCGGAACGACGACGACACGCCGCTTAAGCAGGTCGGAGGCCACGTTCTTCACCACCGCCGCGGCCGTTCGGATCGGATGATTAACGATGGGAACGCACGGGGCAGTAGGGCATACGCGAGGACCCAGAAATTCGTGTGCGGCGGCAGATTAGCCCATGTTGGAATTTGGAGCTCGACAGGCGGTCCATCCAACTGCCATAAGTTGTCGGCATGTGATTCGATGCGAAACTTTATTTGCCTATCGCGCGGCGCTGGCATCGGTCGTAAAATGCATCGCTTACAACTGCAATTGATAGCCGGTTAAGGTTAAAGCGATTGCTGACCGCGCTGGTTGGTCAGTAAAATCGATTCTGGACGTTATGTAAAAGCCACCTTCTCATCGAGTGGTGCTCGAATACCGTTCACATTTGCTTCGGATTGATTAACACAGAGCGAGCAGAGGTAAATGTTTTTAACCTATTTAAACGATAGCTTTATGAAGTGAACCCAAAAAAAGCACACTCCTTTTAGGTATGGAGTGAACCGCAACACAATTCACACAGCAAAGCTCACTTTCTAACCGTCAGCATCAATCAGCTACAAATCCCGACCTAAAAATAAAAGTACGCCAGCGAAGCACAATTTGGCACACGGAACAAGCTGTGACGCCATCTGCCATCACGGCCGTCTCCCAGCGTGCGATGCAAAGCGGCTACAGTTGAGGAGGAATCGTTCGGAATCACCTCTTCATTAGCCATGATCGGTCCACTTAGTGGTGACGATCGGCGTCTCTTGTCTCGCTTTCGCCGGGTCTTCTTCAACGAAAGTGATGACGGCAGGGCGAAACGATCCCACTGGCAGCAAAAATCTAGCGCGATCGGTACGAAAGATTTGTGCGATCGGCAAGCGACGAACCTTCGCACACACATCCCCCCAGACCCGTACTTCGGCGCACTTCCGTGTGAGCAAACAATGGGAATTGAAACTTCGTATGGGGCGTAGGTAAGATTTCCCTCCGAATAGAGTTGCTTTAAGCCAGTGCAAACAGCCCCAGCTCCAAACATAAGCATAAATATTGGCCACCGGTGTTTGGCGTTGGGCGGAAATCGAACCACCGACGGGTGTTGTTGGTGAATTAAATGGTGCAGGCAAAATGGTGAGAGCTTTTTATGTTGTTCATTCCCCATCACCAACACCGGGATGTTTCTATTGTTTTTAAGTGGCTCCAGCGAAGATGGTTCGCTCGCAGCACATCGTGCACGTTTAGCATAGTTTCGCAGTACAGCAACCGATACAGAGAATGTGACCGGCCTAGGCGGGCAGCGAAGAAGGTATGTAATGGGCATCTGCTTTTAACAATGCCGCCGCCGACGACGTTCGACAAACATTAGCAAATGGGAACAACAAAGTTTTCAGCAAAGCATCACGAGCTGCGGTGGCGCGGTTTCGAGGCGGACCTGCCGCACGATTAAAAGGGCGGCATCGGGGCGGCTCGCTCGCCTTCATTTGCAATTTTGTGCAAATGTAACGTTAGTGGCGAGAACGACGCCCATGGCCGGGGTGCATAAACAGGTGCGCTGGATCACGGAAGCGGTAATGAAACGTCACTCTTCAAGCATCGCCGGTGGTCTTCAAAGAATAAAAAGCCGCCCTAAGCTCTGGTGGACTGGCCGGGCCGGGTGCCTTCTACCGCGACCGGTCTCTCGGCAACAAACTAGGTGGTTGTGGCCAGTGCGGGTAAAGAAAATCATAATTTCGCTCTCCGATAAGCGTGCTGACTGGGTGTGGTCCGGTGTCGTTGATTGCTAAACGGGTCCTCCCGGTCCTTTCCGGCGGGCAGAGTGTAACAAGCTTCATCTTAAGCTCACGCAACACGCAAAGGCAAACACGCGGGGCGGCTACCAAATAGATATTGCTTCCGGTGCGACGGCACGGGTTCGATCAATCATGCTTCTGGAGCTAGCAGAGATTATGTAAATATGTAGCAAGCCACGGTAATATCACTTAAGGAGGAGCGGCCAGCGACTCGAACCGCTCAGGCGAAAGTGGTCTCGAACCTTTTTTCCCTTGAGTGATTGCTTTTCAATCGGAAGTCGACATGGTGAGCAGGAAGAGAGCAAACGGCAAGCAGGGAGGCATAAAAGGCAATGCTTTCGTTGATCTTGTCCCCTTTCCTTCCAGTCCTCAAACTCTCCCTCCTTGGGTCACTTAATCGTCGCATTGCTTGCAAAATATTTTCACAATATTTCAATGGAAGACACACACACTCCCTGGGATTGAAGTAAACATAGCCGAAGGGAAAAACAACTCAAGCCGGCACAAACAAACCCACGGCCCATCACCACCCAGTTGCAAAGTGCCGCCGGACGTCAGACGTCCCGTCACAATTCACGACACGTCCACACGGTGCAGGTCGCGTTTGAATAACTTCATAATCATTTCTAATGTGTTCATCAATGCCGTCGACAGGCAAACAGCACGGCCAGCATGCACCGGGGTTCGACCCTTTCGCACTCCTCCAGGTGGTAGCTAATAAAAAGGGAAGAAGGCAAACACACATAGACACTGTTTGCGTACTGTGTCTCTAGAGAGAGAGAGAGGCCGAGCGCGTAAGAGACTGTTGGGATATTCATTAACTATGAAGGAACGCGGTGGTTGTTGCTGCTCGTGTGTGCGTTTCTCCTCTCCTGCCCTGAATAAAGATGAGACAAAGATGATGCTGATGCCTTCGACATTAGGGCCTTTCAGGTTTTCGGCATGCATGCGGCATGCTGCCCCGTCGCCTGGTCTAATGAGACATCTCTACACCGCGCGCTTGAATGACGATATAGCGCCGTGCCGTGATGACTTCAGCGACAGCAAAAACAACGTTCCCGCCGCTGCGAAGAAAATCATACATCATCGGGTTAACAACAGCGACCGGAGGGAATCGCAAAAAGCAAGGAAAAGAGAAGCAGAAAAAAACAATAAACCTGCATGAGATTGGCTTCGTCGCGCAAAACGCGTTGGAATGTAAGCACCACCTCCTTACTGCTCACCTTCTACAGCCTGGCTGTACAAAATGACGAATAAATAACTCCCCTCCCTTCCCACTCCCACCCACCATGAGGAGCGCTCAGTTTGATGAAATTATGTACCGGTAATTTATGGGTTATGAAAAATGGGTGGCGGCATACGGGCGACTGATATTTGGCCGATCAACCAATTCCGTCACCGACCGCGCTTTGATTTGCGGAACACAACCGTTGGGTTGGGGGAGAAATGGGGATGGGCAGTTCGCCACCGGGGGGGCCGGGAGTGGTGTGGCAGATTCCGGAAAGTGAAAACTTTACGCACAACAAGACGATAATGATCGGGTTGGGTGAAAGGTGTGATTAAACGCAGTGCTGCTGCTGTAGCTGCAAAAGGATGGAAGGTGCGAAGCACCACTGGCGGACAGTAATGATTGTGGGAAGATCGTCGAGGGGCGATGATTTGTGTTATTGCAACAATGTGCGATTCTTGCGAAGATGGCAGCATCGTGCATGGTGGAATGTATATTTATGGGCTTAATGATTGGTCGGCAGTATATTAGTATTTTCTTTCTCTTCCCCTCTCTATTGCAATTTCAAATACAAATCGTGACAAAAGAGAGGGCTTGTCAATATACTTTGCGAGCAGTTATTCAAATAAGTCAATATTGAATGTGTACCTCTGCACGGTCCGTCGGAGGTGTCGTCTTTGAGGATGGAAAGAAGAATTCATTCATCTTCGTAAAATAATGGAGTGATCTTGGAAGTCATTATAACGGCGAACGTTATGAAACTCCTTAGAATATCCACCTTCTGACATCACCTCTCTGTCAGCTATCAAGCCTGCCAGCCATCACGTCATCGCAAACTTGTTTGATTATGCCCTATGCACCCACGGATGCAGTCACGTTCAAGCCACAAGGGACAGAATAGAATCGTCTGTGCAGCAAAACTCTCAACATCCTACGCTGGCCGACCTTATGCTATTCTCGAAAAGGGCGACCCATAGAAGCGATGAAACGGCCACCAACCCACCAACAAAATCGGCAAAACCAGCAGGACAGTAGGTCACCAACCAATGCCTGCTCCAATTAAGGAATAATCCACTTTTTTCTGCTTCCAAAAAAGCCCTCTCCAAGAATAGATAGAGAGCGAGAAAGAGAGAGAGAGAGAGAGACAGAGAGAGAGAGAGAGAGAGAGAGAGCGAGAGCCTTCTTGTGTTACCAACGTCTATCACTTGGACTTCAGACGAAAGTTCCTACCGGTGGCGCCTTCGTTTTGGCCGGAGCGCTCACATACGTGTCGCGCTCGGAAAAAGGTGAAACTTGATCTGTGGACACTGGTGGAATTAACCCAGAAAAGAAACGACATGTTTACGTCCAAACCCGTGGCAGCCCATGATGGGGATGGCAGCGTCGATACGTCTTGCCGTGGACATCATCAATCGATGAAACATTGTTGGGTACGCATCGTGTCGTTTGAAGTCGTCCATTCGATAGCCTCTAAATCGTACGCAGTTGCAAGATTGTATGTGCGCGCGGTTGGTTTACGAGGCACAAAGCTCTGTCACTTTCGATTGTCTCGGTGAAGTGTAACGTTTGCACTAGGAACATTGGGGATGGTCGATAAAATGGTTTGACATACCGCAGAGGCTAGCCAGGGGTAGTCAGAGAAATTCTGTCTGTTCGTGTGAAGGCATGTGGAATTTTCCTTGTACTAAAGTTGAATGATGTTGTACATATCTTGTAACACAATTTCTATTCTGTGTGAAACGAAAACTCTCCTCGAAAACCCGCGCAATTTAACCCCTCTCGATCGATTAAGTCATTAAGTACGTAGCGACTAAGCGACCAGCGAAAGTAGTGGACGACAATGAGACTCATGTTTGTCATTTTTTACCACATTACACATAACACAGATGATGATGGTGATGCGCGGACGAAACACGTCTTGCTGCAATGTCTTGCAGATACTGAACAACATCACATCACTGCAGCAACTTTCGCGGAGGACAAATGCCACTTAACGCGACCACCAGCGCTCCATCATTATCAACCTCCTAAGCCAAGTAACGGGCAGGGTACTGGGCGGAAATAATCATCACCCGTCGCATTAGAGTAGCCAAGCAGGCTAACCACACAAAAAAAAACCCAGAAATTGAGATGAACCTTGCGTAGAACGTCATGTTTAAACCTCAGATGGCTTCCAACAGACAAAAAAGGGCACACGTAGACTTTAATCAAATAAAGTTCCCCCCAAAAAAACCATTGACAGAACTATGATGAGGCCTACAGCAAGACCCCAACAAGAGAGGAAAAAACCTCAAAGCCACCGTTAGCAATAAAAATAAAACGTTTTGCGTTGACGCTGCCTCTGGGACATCCATTTCACCGGTACCAGGTAATAGCGAATAATTATTATTTTGGAGCTCATAATTTCTACCGACGCAGCGCGAGCTTCCTGCATCGTGCCGTGTCACACAAGGCGGAAAAACGGGGGGGGGGGGAAACAAACGACCAGTGGACAGTTATGTCCACTTCCTTAATTGCCCGAATTGAGTGTGCTTTCTTTCGAAGCGCGGAGGAAGAGCGTCGATTGCGCAATCTAGGGCTTATCTGGACACTGGAGTGTTGGTGGCCTGCGGGTCCATTAACAAGAACCACCGCTCGAAATAGTCTAGTGGACCTGCCCACAATGGCAGGTAAGGAAAGATCGTCTAGGTTCAAATCATACGCAGTAGTACCGTTTTTTTCATGCATTCTAGAACACGATGTGCCTGTGAAGACAGTGTCATGTAATGATTTCTGAAAACTCAACGGTACGTGTAGTTAGGCAACATTACACATGAACCAAATGAGCAGACATTTGAACACACAAACGCAACCTTCGTTACTTTTCAGGAGAAAACTTCAATCAAGGACTCCCTGCGCGCGGAGGCAAATCTCATCTTTTATTTTCCGAGGGATAGGACCGGAGGGGATGAAATAAGACTTGCCCAGCAAATGGTTATGGCTGTCCAATTAACACATCCGCTCTTCGGCGGACACTTCCATGCATACGGATCCCCGTAATGAGGGTCATCCGTAGGCAGATTGCGCACCATTAAGTGGGCTCGTAGGGTTCGTCGTCTACTGCGCTTCAATCTCCGAAAAACACGCACCAAACGACCGCATCCGACCGCGAGCTCAATCACGGTAAAGATTAATTGGTTTTCGGAGCACCACAGCTCTTCTCCATTGAACGAGAGGAGCTTCCACTCGCAGGGGTACCCTCGGCAAGAGACCGAGACTCAATGACAGACTACCACTTTCGCAGCGTGCGCCGCACAGTCGGTGTGTGTATCTTGTAGTGATCTCCATTAGCGTACAATCGGGCGTACAATTGCGGATGTGAACGGCGTCAAAATGCGGATATGCGGACAAGTATAAGGTCGTGGGTAACGGAGGGGAGTGAAGATGATGCGCGCCAGCAAACCCTTCTCCCGTGTCGGGTGAAAGAGCGGAAGTTGCGAGTGCTCGGGTGAAAGAATAGATACATAGCAAAACTTCACGGTGACCACTTAGCTGCCAATGAGCTAACATTGTACGAAGGTGAGTGCGTGCGTTGAAATTAGTCGCAAGTCGGGGAATGATTGGTGTGAAAGACACGTTTTCTCCCAGCGGGAGCTGCAACACCTGGCTGGTAGAGGGAGTTTATTGGAAAGTGGCCAAACCAATGAGACCTTACGACGACCATGTACGTTCGAAGGTACTTAACTAATTATCGAGAATCAAGCGCTGTTTGCTGATGGCTTGAGAACGTCGTTATTGAAGCGAATAATGTCTGGTGCCGTGACCAGGATTAATGCTACCGATCGATCACCGAACGTGCTCGCTTCATTCGCTACACAGAACATCATACTTCCCAAAACGGAGGGAAATGCACACACAATAGAAAAACAAATGTGTCAGTGAATTACACACAATTCGTTCAACTTTCGCCCAACACAAGAAACTTCATTTCCCCGTGCGGTAAAGATAGATTGCTTCTCATGCATTGCGCACCTAATGGAGGTGCAAGTTCCAACTGGAAGCAAATCGGAAGCGCAACTTCGGAAAACGAAACGGAAACCAAACTAACTAAGCATTAAACCTAACCCAATTCATTCGACACCCGCGTGCACTACACATCGGGGTGCTGGGATGCCACGATCAGGCCCGTATCGAGAAGATCAGTTGATCGTACCTAAACAAACAAATCAAACAAACCACGATGGGTGAGTTGGGCGAAAACTAGCTCACCCCGATCCATTCTTTCAGGGGGAGGGGTGCTCTTTATGGCGCTGTGTGCGATGATGCGCATGATCGTTGCTGAACTTGACTGAGTTACGAGAAGGTGCCACTATAAACCCGCGCCGAATCGGTATTCAGTATATATCGAACGGATATGGTTGGGTAAAGGCGCCCACCAGCACCCGCGCGTCAGTTCAATGGCCAGTTGTTAGCGTTTTTTTCTTTCTTCTGTTTGCCTAGTGGTTGTGTTGTGCATTTGTGGATCACCACCACCACCGCCGCCGAGGCAGCCACACACCTTGACCATGATTGAGTTCGAATTTCGAAAGTGGAGTAAAGTGGCATCCGAAATGCGATCAAGCGTGTGCCATTGAAGTGGATCATCGCGAAGGCCGCGAGATCGAGTACGGAAGTGGTTTGTGGCGCACTGTTTTACATTTCGGCAAATGGCATCGCGTCTGAAGATGTGCTGCTAGGAAGCGATCATGCTACAAGTGACACTGGGTAGACGATCTTGTTAGCACCTTGTTAGTAAACGACCTTTTGACACAAACAAAGTGTTTCGAATTTCACACCAGATTGATCGTTTCGTTTCGTCCTCCAGCACAAAATGTAGCCGAGCCGACAGTTATCTTCTAGCTGTGATCTGAAATAGCAAAGAAGCTGTCTAGGCCTGTAAACGGTTTTCTTAAAAATGTAAATCCCTGTACAAATTAATTCCTCGTGTCAAGGCGATCGAACAGTGGTAGCGACTGGCGTTTAATTGGCAGCAGCAAAAAAGGAGGTCTTTAAGGTGGGCAAATGAAGTCGTAAGAGCCTGCTACCGGATTAAATCTCCATTCCCACTCGCGTAAATCACACATTTCATCTCTTCAGCTCCTTGGACGGTCAATCGGAGTGTGAACGTCAGCGCCATTGGGGTATTTGGAACCACCAACGTATCAAACCACCCCTGGCAGTTCATTACGCGTCAAATCGTACATCATCACTAAGAGCATGAGACCATTTTTAGATCACACCAGCACCATGGGGATTTGCATTCGTGATCGAGAACTAGAAGGACAGATGGAATCGTCACCATCGATCCGATAAATCCATCCCACACAGCAGGAGGAATTAAACAATTATTTCCTACAGCGACAGCCTGCAGTCTCTAACGCAGAAAAAGCGTGTTCTTATACTTCATCAAGGTATTTTGCGAACAAAAACACTCAAGACTAGTGCACTCGTGACGCAACCTATTTTCCAAACACACTATACCAACCAGCACACCAAACAATCAATTGCAATCCGTCACTTTTTCATCTGTTACGGTGGCCACAGTCTCTTCTCACGATTCATCTTACCCACAATGGGGCCTGCAATCAATTAGAGCCCCGTTCTCTCGATGGCCATGTTTTGTGTGGCATGTTTCTTTTCCCCCCTCTGTTGTAGTGTGTATATCTCTGAAGCCTCTCACCTATCAAAGCAATCCGATCGATCGCAAACCAATCGATCATAGCAGGGCGATGCGGAGAGATAACTGTACCCCTTAAATATTTCCCAAAAACCGACCACAGATGGTTATCGGACAGGGCTGTTGAAAGGAATCACGGAGGTGAAGAAAAGAAAAACAGCACATATTAACGAATTAACGGGCGCATTTTGGAGCAGCCAGAGCTACCTGGCACCTGGGTTGTGTTACGGTCGGGGTGCGTCAAATCTCGCCACCTCCATTGTTTGCTTCCCTGTGGTAATACTCCCCGCCCCCTTTATGGTGGACCAGAATGAGACACTTTAACGTTCAGAATAATGCAGTTAGTTGGTTAGATTTTCTCGATTTTAGAGCCTGTTTTTCTTCCATTTGCGGTTACTTCACGTGAAGCTATTAATCGTGCACTTAAAGTGTGTGGTTGGGGGTTTTATCGCACTGCGCTGTTGATTGAAAGCGTGTGTGCGTTTTCCTACATCCGCCGACGAACGCTAAAACGGTAACGGCTGGTACTAACCGCGAGAACAATTTCGCGGGCCCGCTATCACGACCAACACCGTCGATAGCTAACTGTTTCTGCTCAATCGGTTTACACTCAACGGCTATTACATTTTACACTTATGAGCGTTTTATCCCCTTGCAGCGTTTTCCAACCTTTAGATTGTTTTTCTTTTACTCGCGCTAGTGGTTACACTAGTGAATTGCTCCAAATCGGTCCAGACACTGACTTTGAGCTACGCCTTGCCGATGAGTTGCCGTTTTGGCTTTCCGCTTAGCAAACTCTTCACACTTATCTAACACACAAACACACACATTCACGCAATTCTCCGTTCGAAAGCTCATCAATAAACGGAATGCATTCCAACGGTGTGCCAACTGTCGATAGCGTGGAGTTGACTGTTACTGTTTACTGCACCCCGTACACGTCACCGATGACATTGATTTCGTCTATAAATAAAAGCCCTCCGTCCGCCCACCCCAAATCAGATACACGATAACGATCGATTCGGACCAAACCGAATCCGATGGCGGTGTGTTCGCGATCGATCAAAACCCTGGACCCTGGTCAACGTTTGCATCCATAATTGATCGATCGAGCTGTGGCAATCATAATTTCGTATTTATTATTGCCAGAATGATGGTATGACTTCACCTGCTGCACGTCTGCAGACTGGAACTATGAAGTGGACCTTTGTCAATGCATTTATCATCTTCCCCTAGTGAGGTGGAACTAATTGCGTAGAAGAAGGGCCGTCTAGGCCGTCCAGCACGCGAGGTCAACGGCAAACGGCAATCAAAACAAGCAAACAAGCAACATAAATAATTGATCAAAATTGGAGGATTCACCGCGCCGATGTTCGGAATTAGAGTTGGAGATGTTCAGAAACAGGAAGTTTGTGATTTGGCTTGATTATTTCGATAGAATAGTTTACCGCCACATCCGTTTGGGTATCTCGCTTTAACCTCTGTCTTACGAAAAGCATTATATTATTATGTAAATGCTGCATGTTGCGGTATTGGGAAAACAAAACGATTGCCTATTTTTGGGAGGATTAGAAAACAATTTACCGATTATAATTTATTCCTACCCCCAAAACGTCATTCCAGCGCTCGTTCGTGATGTTGTACCTTAAGGAGCTTATTAGCTCTCTTCCAATTGGAAGAGCTGCAGCTGCTGACCGACACACACAGACACACGGTGAGCGAAAGGGCCCACTTGTTGTGCTAATGAAGTATTTATATTTAAATCAAACCCGTTACAGCATCTGGTGTGAAGTGTAAACGTCATCAAAATCAATCTCACCCGCGCGGGTAAGCTCATCTCCAGGCCCCCAACATGAATCCTATGTAAAGCAGTTTTCCGATGAAATTTAAACCCACAACACATCAATAACTGTAACGACCGATTGAAAACCCACTCGGGTTGCCTGTCAGAAGCACCGTTCCTGTACAAGAGGCCTCAAAGAAGGGGGTTTTTATGTTCGAGGAAAACAAACCATCGGCACCATGAATATCTCTCTGTTCGAACTATTTTCGATAAACAAATCTATCCATTTCTTGAGTGGTTTTGAAGTGGATACTTTCTTCAAGATTGACTTTCATCCCTACTGGTATGCAAATGAGGAGAGGCCGGCAACGGTACAGGTGAGTCTTTAAGCCCCCGGAATGAGGAGAATGTCACCTGCTTTATCATGGTGGTTGTCGTTGTCCAAGATATCGCTCAGGTGGGAGAGCTCGATCGATCACCTGGACCGCTTCCACGCCACACGACACTCAAGGGAACTGCAGCACGGACCGGCAGCTTGGTAAGCCATAAACTAGAACATCTAGGAATCTAATTAACCCATGGTTTTGCGCAAAAAAGAGGGTCATAATTTTACAAACCAGTACTGCTAGTCGTTGACGAACAATAAAGATGACGCCCCGCCGGTGCTAGACACGCGCTTGATAACACTTCCGACTAAAAACCGCAACTAGGCCGCGACACAAAGTCTTCCCCTCCCCAGCACAAGATCTTGATCTCGGACTCGCTCGTTACCCGCGCTCGTGCAGCAGTATAATGCGACATAAAAGAGGTATGTGGCTGGTTCCGCCCGAAAATTATCTCACCCAGGAAGTAGTGGCCGGTTGGAAGGCCGCTAGATACATTAATCCATTTAGTCGCACATAAATGACAACTCGGCGTGGCTCCCACCGCGCCACAGTGCGTGTAACGGGCGTGTAAAGATCACCGTTCTTTTCGTGGGGTGACGGTGACACCAAAACACTAACCCAAACCCCAAAAGCGACACCTTTCCATCCGTGTTCGCACCACCTGGGGAGGCTGGGAAGGTTGCGGCAAATCAACTTGTGAACTCTTAGTTAGAGCCTAGTTGGTGATGCTAAGAATATGGGAAACAATCATTATGCTTAGGAAAAAACAGCCTTCACAAAACGTTGAATGCTTCATGGAGGCGTAAGAATGTTTCGCTTCTCGAAAGCATCGAGCGATTTCGTTCCCCTGCTCAACTTTGGCATCGAGGCTCCCAAGAGATGGTTTGAAGCGAGATGACGCTGCTAAAAAAACCCTGAACTCCAATCGTAATCCCATGATGATGGGCAGCTCGTTGGAATTCGCTGGGCAACGATCGAATTGGATGCAGCGATTCGGTATGCATCCATCTTCCATCATCTCTTCGTAGACGAAATATGCTAAATAGCACGCTTGGAGGCTCTAGCATAGAAGTTCGCACTTCGTAGCTAAAAATAGCGCGATGTTCTTTCCCGATCACGAAGGGAACCTTTTCGTCGACTACCGTGTACGTATGGAACGGATGGAACGATGGGAAGAATAATAATAAAAAGGGCAGGGAGACGTGTAAAATAATATATTCACGGCCAAGGCCAGTCAGATAGAGGATGACGATGGTGAATCAGCTTCTCGCTACACGATTCCGGAGGCTCCGGGGTAGGCCATTAGTTACGGCTGAACAGAACCGTGCGCGATGTGACGCGTCCAACCGATCCGGGCGAGCGATGCAAATCAATAATGTTCAATTAACAACGGCTCAGCCGGGACGACGACGATGACGACGACGACCGGGAGTGAGTGGATGCAGAGGTGTAAAAGGTGCAACCGTGGAACGTGTCAGAGCGGAGCAGGTTGGACACCTTCACCATGCAAAAAGGGAACATGCTTTCATCTTGCCAACCCGTACGTGGAATATAAATTTTTGCTTGGACAGCGATTATCGGCCGGCACGTATGCTGTATGTCGATCGAGCGCTCATATCCGGCCTGCAAAAAAGAGGAAAGAAACGGGATCTCTCGCTGCTTCTAGTGCACAACAATGCAGCGCTCGCCAAAGTGCACGATGATGATGATGATTAATCGTGTCAGAGTAGGTGATGATTATATAGGGCTGGGGTTTGCGCTATTTTTTGCTGGAAAATTGAAACCCGGATCCCTTCACTGGAGTGTGTGGATTAAAAGTACACACAGGTCCACCAACTGCCATGCCATTATTAAATGCTCTTCCGATGTCTAAACAAAGCTCTGCGAACAGGGGAAGCCTTCACGCAGCAGGAAGAACTTATGTGCCCCGATAAACCATCCAAAGAGGAACTCTCCCGATACGCGAACCGACATCCAGCCGTGATAGAATGCAAGATAAAAGCGTGCTTTGTTGTAGGAAGCGGTCTCTTCTGGAGCATTCAGGAGTTCAGGAGGTTCTCGCGCCTACTACTGCCGCACTATCGTGCTAACGAATGACTGAACGAATACTATCAATTGCTCCTACACGCTAAGACGTGTAAAGGGCGAAAAATAAATAGCCTACATTCAAAAGGGACCCTTGGTTCCGGGCACAGATTTTCCCCCTGAGACGACGAGCTCGGTCGAAGGAATCCCGCCTGCTCACACTTGGGCATTGGAGTTGAATTTTTATTAAAAGAGCACCTCCGGTGCCGTACTCATTTGTTTTGAGACCGCTGGGAGTTCGCTGGGTCTTTTTCCGCCTTATTTCCATGCCTTCCAGTGCAGGGTTTATGGTGTGTAGGAACAAATAAAAAGTTTTCACCACAAGAGGGCGTTGGATTGGCGAGCGAAAACGATGCTCCAAATCTGTACCACACTACCCCTCAGCAGGAAGTCTTGGTGAGTGCATTCCAAACTCCCCAACCTACGGGGCCCGTACGATCGTATGGGCGTATGGCCTAGAATCTTGGGACCCAAAAGCCGTACAACAAACCGTTCTCCAACAACTCCAACCAGGAAAGCAGTGTAGCAGCCATTAGCAAACACACACACACACACACTCTACGGCGTATCGTTCGCTGCAATGTACGGCTCTTGTTAATATGATAATTTACTGAACGTTTTCCCGCAGGAGTGCCACAGCGGTTTGTACCGGGTGATATGACGCCCGGAGACCAATCCCCAACATCGCAAGTTGGTTCTCTTGGCCGAGACTCTCCCGTCCGAGACTCGGCGGCTCTTTTCGCTTCACGCCTTGGTCATTACAACCCCTATGCTGAATCATTACCGTTCCGCACATGGCTCATTATTGGCTGGCAACAGTGTGCAGTGCAGCGATAATGCCTTTGCTTTACAGTCGAATAGGTGGCGAGGCGAGAAGGTGGTGAAATGCCGCTACAGAGAGAGAGAGAGAGAGAGTGAAGTGGAGGCAGAAGCGATTATGGCAGCATACGCAGCAGCTGTGTCAAGGGATATGCCGTCCCTGCAGCACCGGGGTCTAAATTAATTGTAACAACGTGCAGATAGAATATGCATCCAACGCACACGCAGGCGGGTGGAAAAGAGGAAATGGTGTAACGTATTCCAGCACAAAAAAAACCCTCAAATTGGAGACCATTTCCTAGCGCTTTCTAAACCCCACCCACAAGTACCCCGGCACGCACGACAACTGTTTGTCTGCCCTAGAACTGTTTGCTCTGGTTCTGTGGATTGTAGGTTTATTTTTTAGGAAAGGGGTTTGGCGTTCTTATCAGTGATTTGTGAAGGTGCATGCATGCTATGCACAGATGAGTGTGTGCTAACGAACAGCGATTTGTCTGTTTGTGCCGGGTCACCGGGACGCCTACACGAGCAATTCGTAGTCCAAGTGCTCGGGCGCAAGAATGTGCTATCTGCGAGTCTTCTTATGCGCGGTGCGGTGAATGTTTGTCCATTTGCACACACCTCATAATCTGTTTACACCCTGGATAGTTGGGTTGATTAACGGTACACAACGGCAGCTCGTGCGGTGGGAGGTTGAAATAGTAACAAAAATCTAAAAAAAATAGATAGACACGTTTGTGGGTCTTGGAAAGCAAATAGCCCTGGTGAAGAATAATGCCTTGTTTGGAGTACAATTTCCTTGAATCTTTAAGGCGTACAAAAACACATTTTCTATTCTCAGATATTACATGAAATTTGCTGTCAAGATCTTATGACGTTTAAACGATGGCAACAAAAAAACACAAACAAATGCTAATTAAAATCTCATCGCTTCGATCAATTAACCGTAAGAAACACGATAGCTTCTGACTAGCGCGCCCGTGGCGAATGAAACTGCAACGAAACAAACCCTCCGTTAGCTCCCCGTGAGCAAAACAAAAATCCCAACCACACCAAACGGTGTGGAAAACCGCATGTTCCAGGCCACTGCAGCTTCATGGGGCGAGCACCAACCGAACCCTCCAGAGCTTAAATCAACTCCCGGAGTTTTCCCCCGACTTCTTCAACGTTCTTCAGCGACGGTGTACCATCCGATCGATCGATGGATTCAATTTTGTGTGCTTCTTGCTCCCTATTTTCCCTCTTCTTCTCTGCAGAAACACTCCCTCTAGAGTGGGTTTTTTTGTGCTGCGGATCGAAGTACGGAAGCGAAATTGTCCGTAATCTAGCGCATCAAGCACGCGGCAAATGTGATTTTCCTGCAAACGCCTCTGCTGCATATGTAGACACACACACACATATGGGGGCTGTACATATATACACAGATGGACGAGGTTGATCTCTGGCGTTGGAAGCAGCAGCAGCAATCATTATTACGGTCAATCATGTGCTTCATTGCATCATTATTTCATCCAATGCGGCCGCGCTTGCTGGGAGATGCAGATGCAAACGTGGAGCTGGACGTGGAAAATCCCCCATTCCCGTTCCCCGAGCGTGTTGTGTGGTGGTGATGAAAAGGTGTCGAAAGGGTCGTATTACAGTGCGGATTTTGATGAGCGGGACTAATAATCTTTTCATGCGAACAATAATATCGGTAATGCGGGAAAGGAAACTGGGGCTCATCTTATTACATACACGCAAAAAGGTGAGCTGCAGAAGAAGATGAGGAGACTCATTACAAGCTACAACAAGTACAGATATGAGTAGGGGTTTAAAGAAATAATATTATTAATCCGCTCGTGGCTAAGGTTCCATTCGCAGTGGAGTTCCATGTTGTACTTGGGAGTTAATGCATGTAGATAGTGGCAGCTAAAGACACGTCGCGATCACGACAGGGAGCGAGATAAAAATATATGCAAGATGGTACAGATGTACGAGATAAAAATATATGACGTAGAAATGAGCTCATTACGTAAGGTAAAAAGGTCGAACATTAAATGCTATCTCAATCTCTTGTTTTTCTAGTTTAATGTGCGTAATAAAATGGCATATTTAAGGTCCGTTTGTTTAGGCTAAAACTCGTAAAGCTCATAGAGCAGAACAGGGAATGCAGGTATGAGGTAGTTAAACTTATGTATGATGAAATGTTTTTCTACAAACAAAGGCTAATTTTGGCTTTTCTTAATGTTGAGAATGAACGAAATATACCCGCGAAAAACCGTTGAAATTGTTTTAAGCAACACCATGGTCTGCGGAAAACACGAAAAACATCAAAACATTCACGTTGTGTATCATTAACATGGCAAAAAATATCATCCGATAATATAATTATGAATTAATTCAATCAATTATGATTATTATAAAACATATAAACATGTGGCAGGCAGGGTTTGAGGAATAAAAAGGAAAAAAAAAGCCCCCGAAAACAGAGAACATCGGTCGTGTTTTCGTGCGGTGGAAGCTGTTTAATGATCTTTTAATTCCAAAATAATTGACGACTCACCCGACTCCTGAGCAGCAGCAGCAGCAAAGACCCTTTTGTGCAGCTGCATTAGAAAGTTGAAATCGTTTCGGAGCCTTTTGATTGTTGTGGTTCGTCATTTGGACACAAAGTTTAAATTACATTTTTAGTTGGATTATTGAAAAAAATACCTCCAAACCTGTGGCGGTCTCACACCATGTGGACAATAATCTCACCCGTATGGTGCTCGATTTTCCGTTGATAGGATTAATTCACTTTGAAATTCCTCACATTCTGTCGGGGAAGGTTCAAACGCGTGCCGACAGTGTAGGAGACCAGCGCGATCGTAACATTTCCCACGCAGCGTCGTAGAAGAACATTCTCAGAGACAAACTCCCTGAATAGGAACAAATTTCCAATTACATTACGGTAGTGCCAAAATTAACTACACATCATCCTCACACCTACCCGTATTGTGCAATGGGCACGCAATAAAGTGTGATCAAACCTTACTTGTTGGCTGACAGTGTTGTTCCAGGTATGTCAACGGTCTGTAGAGAATCCGTTTTTTATCTCCCTATATCTCCCTATATCTACCCCATGCATTCCGACCGAGGGACATTGATTGAGCAAATGCTCATCGAACCGGATATTGAACGACACGGGAGGAATGAGAAAAAAGGTCGATCGGGAAACCGAGACCCAGAGACAGACACACACACCGGTATTTATTTGTTTATTTTTAGGTAAACGACAGTTAAACCTTCCCTGATGGGCACGAAAGCATTACTGTTTTGTGTGTGTGCGTGTGTGTGTCGCAATCGGAAGCACCCCGGAAGATGGAAAGGATGTGTTTTAAATTTAGCTGCATATGCAGCGTTCCGGCTCGAAACACGGGCCCTCCTGAATCATCCGGCCGGAAGTAACGGACCCTCGGCAAACAGCAAAATCAGAGTTTGGGTCAAAAAAGGGACCGAATTGGGAAATATGGAGGGGAGAAAAGAACAATCTCGGCTATAATTATGCTTCATTTGAGCTGATTTGGTGGCGTAGCTAGGTAGATAACTGATGTTAACAATCAGAATCAATATTTGTCTCATACTGGTGCCAGCATGAAGGTAAATTTTTAAAAATTCCAAAACATTCCAAAACACGAAAACAAACCAAAATAAAACAGAAGAAAATAAGGGAATTTGTCACCGCAAGACTACAAGTAGTGTGCAATCTACTACACTGTGATGTTAAATTACAAAATAATATAATTACCGTACATCAATTGCATAGCATACTTTCCCCCCGAAAAAGCACCGCGACGAGGCAGCAAGAAAGACCTTCACGGATTAACACTCTGCCGCCCAATTTAGCCAATTTGTCCGAAAAAAAAGCTGACGCAGTGATGGCAGACAGCAAAAGTTTGGCCGACTTTCCAGCCACCGAGGGGAGGGAGAATGTCTCCAATGTTTTCACAACATGTGTCACGGTGCAGAGTTTTCAATTTTCCGCTCGTTTTCCGGTGCTAATTAAGTGTTTTGGGTACGCACGGATTAATGTGAGTGAAACATGGCTGCTGTGGGATGACATCATTCTAGAGACGCTTTTGGTTGCAATTATTATTTCATGCTAAAGACATGGCGCATTTTCAGCAATTGTTTTGATGGTCAATTTCCTCAGTGGAGATATTCAATCACCACAAAAAACAAAAAGGAAAACGTGTGTTACGGCAAGACATGTCACGACGATTACCAAGAACTGTGACAAAGATCTACAGCCAACAGATTGATCGCGCAAGCACATCTAATGTGCGGCGGAAATTAATCCAACAGTCATTTTACAATTTTTTCTCAAAGGGAAAAGAAATCTCAGAAAAAGCAAATTTAGCTTGCGCTTAGCTAAGGGGTTGTTGTTGTTTGGGAAGTTAGAAACGGGTCAAACGGTGTTACATGTCAAGAAAGATAGTTTCCGCTGAAGTTGCTGTTTGCTCCGTAACGTAATGCTGCACACGTTGCACTTTTTTTACAGGTCCACGATCACGATTATAAGGTACAAAACCGAACAAAAAAAAAGACAACCAACCCCGTCAGGTTATGCAAGCAGATAACAAACCGTCGAACATCATTAGCCGCACTATAAATTAGGTGAAAAACAGCTCCAATTGAGACGATAATTCATCTGCCCAAGTAGAAAACTGTCACCGCACAGCAGAAAAAGGGCAATTAAACATTTATAGTTACGAGAGACAAGAAAAGGAAACACGATAGCTAACAGATGAAACTGCATTCAAATTAACTGCTTAGTAATTATTAACATCTCTACCCGTCGTAACACCGGATCGGTGGAAAGGGGGCCACAAAAACAAGAAACCACAAGCCAGCAAGAGGCGGGCAAAAACTGCGCGCACTGATTGCATAAATTGTTTCGTCTAAAAAGCATCAAATCCACCGACTCTTCCAATTGGCTATGGGCGGATTGAACAGTCTGTCGGTTTTTGTTTTTTTTTTCGCGCCCACTGCCCCGGAAATTGGGACGAACCTTTGGCGGGGCGTAAAGCAGCAGTTGCTTCTAGTGCTCTTAAAGTAAATGGGAAATCACACGCCGTTCAAGTGCATTGAAGGAAAAAAAAGTGAGCATTTTGGAAGTTCCACTTGGAAAAGGAACCCTACCAAACCTCTACCAACATCAACTCAACCTACATTCCGAGATCGGATTGAAAATGATCCACCCAGGTACATAAAGATCCGAAACACTTCTGGGTCCGAATGGTTACTTTTCCGATTTTTCCATTTCCTGGTAACTGCCAACAGTCTACACACCGACTACACAATACCGGTGAAAAGCATTGAAGTTGACTCGAACAATCGGAAGATCTCTTGTCAACATGGGTTTTACTTCCCTTTGCGGTGTGTGAGAGATGTTTTCTTCCACGCCTTGAAACGATTCTTTCAAGATGTGGTTTGTGTTTTTTTTTGCAACTTCCAATGTATGTTATGGGTCTGTGGATAGACTCTCATCGATTTAGGTCCTTCTCTGGAGTGCACAAACCCTATCAGGCATGAATTAATGATGCAATTTCACCGCCCCATCGCTGGAAACGTCTTTAGCTCGACGATCGTTTCATTTCCCAGACCAAAATCCCCAACCAAAAGCACAAACATTGGATGAATTTTCCTGCAGGGGCCTTTAGAGTGTGAGCTTTGCCGGTTTCGAGGTCATACCGAAATTTTCTCGCCCAGACAACACAATCTACCAGCGTCTATGGCAGTGTGGCGTGTATGATCTACAATCCAGTAAGCCCAAATTGCTCGCGCCGGAGAAAGTCAATCGGGGCGTTGTGTCCGCTGGGCGAAGCACTTCGGTGCAGGGAAGGAGCCGGGTACGACTGACTGACTGACTGACCTGCAAACGAGAAGAGTGAAAACAAGAAATGCATTAGAAAGATGGCTGGGCCAGAGATAAATGATGTCTGTTCGTATGAAACAACATTAAAACAAGATCAACTGGATGCGAGTGGGAAAGTGGGAGGCTGTCGATGTGTCTGGTAGTTGGTAGGAAGAGTCTGCAGAAGAGTCGGCTACATGCAGCTATATATCATTGAGATGCTAATTTTTGGACATTAAGATTTAAGAACATTTGAGCAAAGTAGTATCAAATTACTCAAAAAAAAACCCTTTAGAGTTATGACCTCCGACTCCACCAAAACTCTATTCATCTTGTGTGTCAGACCCTTTTTGTTGATAAAAAGTGATAAAGAGCTCGCTATTTCCCATAAATCAAGTGCAGCGATAGTAACATTCTCAACAAAAAAAGGAATACGACAACCTACCACCCGTAGCTGAACAGTCGGTTGGCCAGCCTTATCGAAAAACCTCCTCACAAAAGGTTCTGGAAATGGAGAAAACTTCCTGAACTCATCCTCCCCGGAAAGGGAAGGGCAGAGATCCGGTAACGATCCGAGCCACAACCAATTACTTCACCGCGAGAGCATATCTGGACGCTTACGGTGCATGAGATATTCAACTTCAAACGTGGTTGACATAAATTTAGACCCGCCACAGTAGACACAGCGTTAGCGTAGAAGTGTAGGACCGCTAGGGCCTAGGGACGCATCGATCAGAAGAAATAAATCAAGCCACGCAACGGTTGGTTGCGGTTTCGGGGTGGGACTGTGGTAGACTGGCTCTAGATATCATGGTCACGGTTCGACATTTAAGGACGACTTAGTTTAGACAGCCACAACCCACCTCGTGGCCAGTGGGCGTTGTTGGGATGCTCTGCTCTACCGCGTTTCTTTTCGGAAATGGTAAATGAGCTACGCTAGGGGACGGGAAATTTAATTCCATTTGCAGCACTTTCCCGAACCTCCAAAGGGAAGCGGTTCTAATGCCCGCCCGCCGATGGATCGTGTTCTAAGGCACAAACGCCGCAAAACCGACGCATAATATTATTCGACGGCCAGACATCAAGTTTGTGAAACGGGGTCGGCTCGAGGTTTGAGATTGCGGTTAGCCAGGGCCTCCGGATTCAAACTCGTTCGTGGCGAGCGATGGAATCTGCTTGTCACCAGTCTCCGCGCGAGCGCGTCTAGTGTGCCATTGCGTAGGTTACCCGTTCTATTTCGTCGTGATATCGGGATCGGTTTGCTCGGCGGGAGACAAAGACGGGAAAGACGAGAGTCCCTTTTGCTTCCAAACAAAACCGCCCGAGAGTACCGTTGCTGTCAGCGATCGGTTCAGATTCGATCGATTCCTGGTGCATCTGATGTAACTGTGTGTGTGTAGAAACGCTTCATTCCTGCGTGAAGCAGAGGATCACCACAGCAACACAAAAACACGCTGTTACATTGCATTAGAACGTGGTACGTGGCAGTGTCGGCCGTTAAAAACCAGAACCCGCTCCTCCGATGCCGCACAATTCGATCGAGATCGATAAAGACCTAGAAGATCTTGCGGTGACGGTACAGGGCCAAGGTAACGACGATATACGACACACACACACACACAACGCACGTAACCCAGAAAGCTGCACAGGCGCAAGATCGCACGAACCTTGTACGGTGGAGCGGGCTGCAATCACTGCGCAGCATAATAGTGTCGTCATCTTAGTTGCTGATCGTCACCGCAGCAAGTCGTATCAGCAGCAGTAGCAGTTTCATCATTGTTGCACGTACGCAGAGAATTTATGAGAGCTCAGCGGAAAAGGCAGTAGGGGCATGGGACAGCAGAGCAGCACGTGTAGCCAGGTAACTGGGAATAACTCACTGCACAGTTCAGGAAAGAAACCCTTAAATAGTTATGTAATAAGCTGACGGGACAGCACCATAGCACTGGCACAACATGGTAGCATCATTCGCATAAGAATGTGGTACGAACTTGTTTTCCCCTGGCTGACAGAAAGATGATGCAGGAAAGAAGCACTAATAGTCAACGCTGGCTCACATCCAGCAGGACTTATAGTGATCGCGTTTGATAAAGTTTTTTGTTGTCATTATCCATTTCTAGATCACGACCACAAATCGTAAAGGCAAATATCGTTTATCTCCATCAACTCGCTGCCTGGTCTGACATGTTCATCGCCAGAGCCTGTGTCGAACGTCTCGAGATTCCCGAGGATGGGTGACACTACATGACATGTTGCTATTGTTTTTGTAGTTGTCGAGGGAATAATTTTCCGGCATAGACGAGATTTCACCAGCTTACAAAGTTGTCCGGGACATACATTGTAGCGATACATCAGCGATCGCCAACGGAACGATCGCCCAACCTGTCGTCGTCAGACACGACAAACGCAGGACTCCTTTTTCGTGACGATCGACTCAAGTAATCGCTTTCAGCACCTTACGCACACGGTCTAAACGTTTCGCGATTGCCACTCCGGGGCGAGCGCTCCTCTATGACAAATCGCTTAACGTCATTAGCTCTCCGAAAAAGGCAGGGAGGAACACGGCGGCGGCAAGGCGTGCAAGGTAAGATCCTTGGCGATGTCAATAATATTGCCAGTTGTCGAGCCCGGCTCGGCTCGGCCCGTTGACATGGGAGAGACTTGCTTTCCGCTGGAATTCCATTACGTTCTGCCAGCGCTCTGCGGTCCACCGACAGGCGAACGTCCTTGAGCCGGGTGCGCAAGGGTGAACTAACCGATTCGAACCCAACCAAACGCCTGGGAGCAACGGAGCCATATACCGAAGGGGGGTTTCATCTCCTGCACAGAGTGCTGATAGCATCAGTCGTGAAGCAAAACAAAAAGAAAACAAACTGCTAAAAATACAACCTGCGAGCTTGATCTCGCGGCCGGCAAGAGAAACGGCCGAACAAGCTCGCACAATGTTCGACAAACGTACGTAGATAAAAAAAACACACATATACAAACGGACATTCGCGTTCGCGCGCGTTGAAGCATAAAATTGACGCAGACTTCTCGCATCTCGCACCGAATCCATCCTCCTCCTGCTTCACTCACACGCCTTCTCCCCATCGAGTTTGGATTATCACGTTGCTTTCGCTTGATCCGTACGGCAACACGGCGCACGTCTGAATCGAATCACTCAAACCCGCTCGGATTGTTCGTCGGATCACCAACGAAAGACATCAGCGCAGTGCCAAGCGACGAACCGCGATCGTGTGCCGTGTGTTCGTCGACACAAAAGCGACATCAAGCGTCATCATTGTTGAGCCACGGGGCAGTACACAGCGAGGCAGAATGCAATCGATGTCCTACCCGTTCAGCCCTACACAGTGCCGGCGAGAGCTACCGATCATCTGCCTGCCGCTTTATCTAGCCACCAGCCAGTAGCCAACAGTAATAAAACATTGATATTTTTACGCCCGTCCAGCAGGCACCAGCCCTACGGAGTGTTGTTGCTTGCTCAGGGAGGGTTGATTGCAGCAGCGAACGGGGAAGATCTACTGGCACCTGCGTTAGGCTGCGTGGTTCATCGTTGAGGCACGGCTAGCGCAACAACAGCAGCAACAACGAACAAAAAAAACCTGCCACGTTCCATCCACCCGGAGGTGATCGTGCCGTTACTATCCGGAGGCACTTTAAAGCACCAAAACAGGGGAGAGAGAAGGTAACAACAAACCCGAGGCTGCGGGGTGGCTGCGGTCCAGGTCGAGGCAATGGCAAACCGGTTGTTGTATGGTTGCGAAAAAAGAAGAAGAAGAAAATACTCAAACACACACACATACTTGGGCTGACCACAATCATGATAGCTATGCTGTGATTTTAAAACGTTTGAGAAAATATGGCAAACGCGAGTGCAAGAGTGGCAATGGCGGGAAAAGGACGAACGAGGCAATCATTTGCCAGTGACGATAAGAGAAACCCCTTCGTTTGGTCGGTGGTGAGCGAGCAAATAAAAAAAACCCAAGAAGAAATACGTCTTCACAAGCGCGGCCCTGCAGCAGCTCGCTGAAACCATCAAGACGAAAGACTTGCGCGTCGTTAAGCGAACGAACAGCGAACGCGGGTTTTGGTGACATGAGCAGTCAAGGTCGAAAGGAACGCAAACCGGACGCGCTGGCTATACACTCCCAGCATAATGAGCAAGGGAGTGTGCGCGAGTGGTAAAAGTATTTGCAAATAGCAGAAAATGGAACGGCAGAAACGCAGCCACAAGCCTCAGAAGAAATGTTTTTAAAAAAACCTCCAAACTGAACGAAACGAAGGGACACTCATGACTCATGGTAGCTGCTTAATGGTATTTTTGGAGCCAAAATATTTCCCCCTCAGGCTTGTGTTGTTCGTCGGTGGATTTCAACATGTACGCTAACGGGATTACGTGCCTGTGCGGTGATGGGAATGTGACGCAATGGTGGATTCTGTGAATAAATTAGACATTTTTCAGCCGGCGGGCCGTCATCTTCCAGGTTAACCACGGTCCAACTCCGCGAGATACTGTGAAATGAAATATTGACATTGAGATAAAGCAAACGACTGACCAGCAGTGCAGAACCAGGATGCTTTAATGCAAAAATGTAACTAAAAGCAAACACGAGGATCATCTCAGTTCGCCATTACACGTTTCACTTTGTTTTGGTCCTTCGAACCGGATTGAAGTGTTTAACGAAATCGAAACGAAATCTCAAAAGAGCTTCATAATAGACAAACGCTCGTAGTATCTTTTCTTTTTCTCACCATTAAGATTCACTTATCGCTCAATCTAAACTAGGTGATACAAGTACTGCGCTCATCGAACCATATCGCGATAGTTGGCTACATAAAAGGGTTCGTTTTTTTTCCTTCTCTTCAACAGCAATAATTCAACAGCCACAAAAGTACTTTGCGATCGTTTCTTTAATTCCTAACATGAGCTTCCACCGATGCGCACAGTGAGCAGTAATCGTTGCTGAGTGTGGAAGATAAGGTCACGAGACGGAACGAAAAAGAGATCGTCCGATGAGCAAACCATGCACACAACATAAGCAATAAGCCGGGCCACGATTGAGATGAACCGACGACTGCGGTAGAAGAAACACCTGTGAACCCTTGCCCTTACGCTCGATCAAGTGTGTGTGTGTGCGTGTGTATGCATGTATACGATAATGATTCCCAAGGTCGTAACTCATAATCAACCTCAGTCGGTTTCCACTTGAACTCCACGGCAGCGCGGCGTAAATCGAATGCAGCATGCAGAAGCAGCCGGGAGAAGCACCGAGACCCGAAAAAAAGAAGCCACACAAACAATACGAAAGCAGCAGAAAGAAAGAAAGGAGGAACGAATGAAATTGGAAAATGGGGGCCCTGAGATATTGTGGAACCGAACGGAGCCCAGAACCAGAAGCAGCAGAAGCATCGCAGCATTCGAAAGCATCATTAAGGGTCGTCCGAGGGCACCACAATGCCCTGCATGCAGCGCCGCTGGTACATAAAAGCAGGTAAACAGCGTACAGGCGTAATGAAACAACACAAACTAGAACCTTTTCGCTTTTCGGGTCGTCGTCGGTGGTGGAAAGTGAACTTGCGCTTTCGTGCGCCGGCAGAGCAGGTTTCGTTTCCCAGGCGCGCGATCGCACGCTCTCGTTAAATCATACGGATTAAGGCCCTAATTAAGTCGCACTGATCGATGTCTGGAAGAACCGCAGCTCACCAGTGTATCTCAGCCGTATACCGCCATTCAATCTTTCTCTGGCTGGTGAAATTGGAAGCGAGAGTTCTAGAGCCTGTTTCGATTTTCCTTTAATCGTTTTCGATGATGAGTCTAAGATAGAAGCGAACCAGCAAATCGAAAGCATCAGCAACTCTCTATGCCAATGAGGGCAACCGTGGTACAGCTCTTTATGATCGTTGTTGGAGCCACTTTGTATGCTGGTGTGAAATTTAACGTAATCATTCCTCGTGTCTTGATTGGGTTGTGTATTGGGGTTTTATGTGATTCTGCGGTTTACAAAGGCAGAACCGGCCGAACAAGAACGATGGGCACGATGACCGTCATATTTCTGCTGCAGTACCAAACACCTCGTGTGGAATATGCGGGATAGGGTGAGCTGGCCAACAATTGAACTTTCGTCCAGAATACGCTCCTCTCTAGAGAGTAATGATTATAAACTGACCGTTATTAATTGCTCGACAAGCACCAGGCCCATGTCCACGGCGTCCAGAAGGAGCATGTGCTCGCTCGAAACAAGGAACCGATCCCGAGATCAAAGCGTCTGATCCTCGGCTTCCGTTCGCGCACGTATTCCCACCCAGAGAACAGACGTACCACGGACAGACTATCTTTCTTCTCGTACAGCAGGCTCCGTACGTGCAGGAACATCGCTCTGGTAGGGCGATGCCGATCTGTAGGTCCACTTAAATCCCGGAAGTTGTAAATAAATTGCTCTAGCAGCGCGCAGTATAAACCATTCCTCAGTACCAGGAGAAACGAAAGCGCAGCATCAGAACGTTGCTGTGTCTGGACGGTTTGATACACATATATTTTGCTTTATCCTCGTTTACCCATAGTCCCCGGGAGGAATTGCTTCACTAATGAAGGCTGCGGAAATACATCGCAATCCTTCCTTTGTTCGGTGTTCGTTGTTCTCGGCGGGAAACGATACCACGAGCCACCATAGCGGGGAGAGTTCCAAAACGGAGATAGTGTGGTCGGTGGTGCGCGTATACAGTTTCCATTGCCATTCTTTTGCTAGAGCGTGAATATCGCGCTAGTGCTGTGGTTTGAATACAGCGAAAGGATGCTACAGAGACGAGCTTAAATCATGAATTCTTTATAAATGTATAATCATTTCCTGCTTTTGCTAGGAGAAGGCAAATGAAACCTGAACAGACTTTTGGAAATTGATTGGACACTTCAACCAACAACATTAATTCTTAGGTCAGCGCTCTACGATGTCTTCGAACTCCAGAGATTAATGTCTCGCCAAAATTCTTTGAAATCCACAAACAACTTCACAATGCACCTGTGTACGTATCTGCCGGAGACATCAGAACGTGCACTGGAACTCGAAAACTCCACCGAATGCACCAACGATGTCAACAAACCCTAAGCTAAGCTCCAAAAGTCTGTCTTCAGAAGATTGCCTAAGTTGTGATCTCTCTCCCCGATCTCTCTTTGTCCCTATTCTTATGCACTTTTCGGGAATTCTGTCAAGGTACACACTCTGCGTGTGTGAGTCTGTCGGCGAAGATGACTGCAACATCGAACACGCAACATACACGGAGGAAGACCCCCATCGTCGGCACACTGTTTGTACAGTCAAATCACGTGACAGTGACAGAGGTACGCCTGACAAAATGGTGGCGAGAAAATAAAAACAACAAAAAAACCGGAGGATCCCTCAGGTTCTGTCAGCAGCCTCCCACAGCCGAGGCTGCCCCTCCGGTTGCTTTGTCATGTTTAGCGGGCACTGGCCGTTCAAACACGAGAAACCCTCCCCAAAGGCAAGATGATTAGATCTCGTGCCGAACAACGAAAGCAAACGGCTCGGAAATTGGTAATTGAATATTGAACAGAGCAGAGAGAACACAGCCGACGGTGACAAGGGGACCCACCGTTACCCGTTTGTCGACGTCTTGGAGCGGCTTTTCTTGAGCTCCCAGTGGCTTGGTTTGGTTTGTTGTCACCGCAGCCCTGCATATCAGACACACAGCCACACAAAGACAACGGCACTGAACAGAGATTCTTTTTGTTTTGCCTGTGGACGCGTCCTCGTGGACTGGGTTTGTCACTGTGAGGGCTGTTTGGTAATTCGAGTCTGGTTTCGGCACCGGTCAGAGCCGAGATCGATCTCGTATGTCGAACACTGGAGCGTGTTGTGTGTTGGTAGTTTGTAGGGAAATCTTTTCCTCGTTTCCCTGCTCCATGGCGGATGCCCTGCTTGATGCCAGCGCCAGCGCAGGATTGTTGACATTATTTGTGTTGTTTCGAAATTTTTAAAGTGAGTCTTGTCCCTGTTTCTTCATTGCTTCACCCGAGGGCCAGCTGGTATGTTGGCTAACGTGTACTATCCTATCTTAAGGAACCCCTTTACGCTTGAAGCCTTTCACCGCCTCCAACACCGACAACGCAGCACAAACACAAACACCCGGAGCGCAAAGAGTTCTCGAGGCTGAGAAGGGGGCCCCCGAAAAATGCCAAGTGATCGAGCCCGATCAAGTGTAGGCAGGCACTTGTTTCCCTTTGGCATTCCATCGCCTTAAGAGAGCCTTTTTAAAAAGGCTACTCTACGATCCAACCCAGAGGCCAGAGCAATTGATCGCGCGGTTTGAGGGAAAAGAGGAAAAAACTTCAAAAGAAAAAGCACCAGCCATTTCCAAACCAATCTGAACCACCTTCCACGATCGTTCAAGCAGCGCTCGGGTAGAGGCATTTTTAGGAAGCTTCTTCGAGCCTACTGGTTGTACGATCTTCTCCAGGCGCTTCGGGCTCAATCTCTGAAGAGGCTTTGGCGGCAGGCCTTACCCAGTTGCGGGCAGGTGCCTCTCGGTGGCCATGATGGAGCGCAAAACATGCGAACAGGCAAACAGAATCACTTCAGCGAGAGACGGGTGGATGAAGAAGCGGAGCCCAACATAAACCAACATAAACATTCACGTACGCGTGATGCGTTCGTTCAGAAGAAGCGACGAGGATTTCGATGTATGTTTTTTAACTTTTCACTCTTGAGAGGAATTTAGAATCTGCTTTGGTGTTAGACTTATGGAAAAAAGGTAGACGCCACCCCGTTACCAACCACCAGCACCACCACCATCGAAATGAAGGTCGGTCATATCAAGTGGCGGTACGTTAGGCCCCCTGCAAACCCCAGGCCAAAAACCCAAAACACCCACTTCCGCGTGTGTTTCCGACATAATTTCTTCGGTAAACATTGTCAGTGCCTTATTTTTCTGTGTGGATTGTTAAGGCCACATGTTTTTTTTTCCTTCACCTACCAGCGGGCACGGGCAAAGAGCCGTACAGATTTGTAACAAGTTTTGACCGTTTTGCTCTCTAATCCGTTCGCTACTTGCTACTGTCAACATCACGTTCTCGCCTTGGCGCGCTGGCTGTTCCGTTAAATGAGGCACAGCAGGCAGGAAGGGAGGGATAGTAGAACGACGACGAAGACGCATTCGAAGTCCAAAACGACATAACAGACAAGAGAAGAGCAGTGGAGCGCGCTGTGGAGGGTTTCTAACAATCTTATCGTCGAGGCGAGCGCGAACGCAAGCAAACCTGTTTGCTTGCGAGCGCTCGGCACCCAACAACGACCGTGTGGCCTAATGGAGAAGGCGTCGGACTTCGGATCCGAAGATTGCAGGTTCGAGTCCTGTCACGGTCGCTCTAGAGCTTGAAATACTTTTTTTAAAGAAGAAATGTCAAAATCAAATAAGAACAATGAATTCGTTTGAACGTGTAATGGAATTGATAACACAGTGATAGTATAAAAATAAACAAATAAAAATGTTGTATGTCTATAGAGCAAAAAAATACAATGAAAAACTCTTTGGCTCGTGTTTTGTGTTAGTGTATCGAAAACCTCAAAACATCAAACTTAAATTCAACTTTCACTCCTCTGTGTTCGTGTTTCTGCCAAACCTTCCTGGAAGTTGGCACGAGATCGTCGCCACGCAAGATGATCTCTATTTTTGCTCCGGCATCAACCGCAACCACCCAGAATCCACCATTTCCAGTTTGATATCGGTATTTCTGTTAACCAGCGCTTGTTTGAAGGATTTTGACGATTAGTTGCGGCACGTTTTTTGCTAATCCATTTACCAAGGTCATCGTGTTTTTTTGTGTGTGTTACGCTAGAATTATGAGCTTTAAAGATCGCGCACCACCGCAGCCTTAAGAGGAATTAATCTAAATATTCCGGGGAATCGGTTTCGATGCGAGCGAGAGTAGTTTTAATGCAAAAAAGGCCCAAAGCCGAAAGCCAATCGAAAGATTGCTTTACGCAAGCAGGATGTTTCGGATGTTTTTGCACTATTTGGGCAACAAATTTGAAGCTAAAAGAGCATCAACCGGAACCGCAGCATACAGATCCGGAGCTATTTTGCATGTGCGAGGGACGTAGTGTTGTGGTATCTTCCCGCAAGAAAAAAAAAACAGTTGGGGAACAACTTTCTTATCATAAATTGGACAAGCAAAACAGTTACAAAAATATGCGCGCGCCGAGAGACACTGACACACACACACACACGATCGCGAGTTGAGCAAAAGACGCGAAGTGTCTTAACACTTCTCCACACAGAGATAAAATTCCATAACCAGCTTTTGGACATTTGTCTACCCGAAAAATGGATCCGAAGTCGTGTGGCCGCGTGACACTTTTGTGCCAACCGAAACAGGATTTCGGTCGATGTCGTCTGTTAGGCTACAAAACGGGGAGAGAGGGGACAAAATGGTCAGAGGGGGAGTTTAATATTCCCTTCCTCTCGTGCTTCTCACCGGGTCGCCTTTGCGCTATGCGCTATGCGACATTATGCGTGTTTTTGTGCGGCGTTTGTTTTTGCGCAAAACCAAAAACCAAGTAGCTGTTTTGTTAGGTTTGTGATTGTATAGGGTCGCCGTTCCATACGCACGGACAGTGTCATTGGCGACATTCTTTCCTCGCCGCATCGGATGGCAAGGCGTCTGGGCAGGCAGGCGTCCGTTGATTCATATGTGCGTGAAGATGAAAGCAACGAAAGAGCATCGGTTTTGCACTGCTTGTGACGGAACGGAGACGGTGAGGACGGTGAGGTGCAAAAGTTTTCACTTTCCACTGGCGTACGCAGAGAGCAGAAGGAGGTGGTCTTGAAGGGAGGAAAAGCGCATGTTTCATTGCACGTTTTCACTCTCCATCGTCATTAAATGATGTCCACCGTGGTGATGGTGGTTGTGCCGTGCCGAAAGGCGATGAGATGATTTTGTCGCCGGTCGTTAAACCCACGGGCTGTGACGTTACTGCGACAAACTGCGGCTAGACAGATGATGGCGACTTCCGGAGCCTTTGACTCCGCAATAAAAGTGTCCAACCTTCACGGCATGTTGCAATAAATCTCATTAAATTAAAGATAAAGCTCCATTGGCTGAGAGTCGGTGGATTAAAACAATTTCTCCAAAATATCTCCCTTTTTTGTGAAGAAGATCTTCAGCAAAAGAGTGTGATTTGTCAGTGAATGTTAAGCTCAGGGAAAGAACACTAAACCTCCCATCACACTTCCTGCATCGGACGGACACCATCGTTCAATTGTACCTTTTCCCTGCCCGAAAAAAAGTGCATTCAATTTCATTGCACAGGAAATCCACGCTACATCCTAACCCGAAAAAAACGCAACACGCCAAAAACCCCTACAATTACCCGTAACCGATCACTCTTGTACCGCTTTTATCCGTCTCATTCAAATGGTAATTACGCGGCGAATCTGCCCAAAGAGCAGCATACAAAACGACCCCGAAAAGCGAATCTGCAAAAGGAGGACCGTCATGCGTTTGCAAATGATGCGTTTCATCCTTCCCACTCTATTCGTTTCGTTCGTTTCCATGTCTCTGGTTGCAATTGCACCACTTCACTTTCACGGTGTAACATCTCGAAAGACATTTGTTATATGTGCGCTGTTATTTTGTTGTTGTTTCGTTTGTTGCACTCTTCTTAACATGTCCCCCCTCGGGCAACGTGCTTTCAAAGCGGAGAGGATCATCTTGTGGGTATGCCTCTTATTTTTTGTTGCATCAAACCGACACCCTCGAAAGATCGGGCGCAATGCAATTTTCACCGCAAGGTCGCACAGGCACGGGATGCAGCAACGGGGCACTTTCTTCCAACCTGAGAATTGCATCCCAGATGGTGGTGTGCGTATTTGCCGGTCGATTTGGTTCGGTATTCGTCGGCGAATGCTCTTTGCCATGCAAATGCAATGTTCTGAACTCCGAAACCTCCGATGATCTGAACCCTGGGTCCTCGGGCGGGAAAGCAAAACCGGACCACCACGATCGAGCACGGAACGCATGGATGGCACATGGGAAAGAAAGCGAACCAACTTCAATCATCATTCACAGTTGCATTCGAGACGGAAGCAGGCGGAGCAGGCAAACTTTCAGCCAAAAACATGTGTTCACGTCCGCACAGTCCTCGACACGAACGGGTCCTTGGGCAGAAAAGGGGTTTGCAGAAATCCTCTTGTTCGCTTGCAAAAGTTACATATGCTCGCTAATAACCGCTCTCGTCCCTCTGGCGTCTGTCTGACTGTATTCGTTTTGAATTGCAATTTTCGCTGCGGATAAGAATCTTCCTTAAGAGAGAGGGAGAAGAAAAAAACGCCAGTTCCGTTACTGCACTAAAGTACACGATTTACAATTGCAATGATTTCCTTCCGAGCTGCGAGTTTTCCTGCTGGGCGCCACGTGCATTTAACCATACAATATTCACACACAAACATAGCACAACCCCTCTCACATGTGTGCGAATGAAAATCGATCAATCCTTGCCATTTAGTCTCTCTCTCTCTCTCTCTCTCTAGCTTTATTTATAGTGCATTAGAATAGTGTGTGTTTTTTTTCCTTCTACAAGAAACCCTATTTTTAACCTCCAGCTCAACCGTTGAGTAATTGTACCTTTAAAAAGGACGACCATGCAAACGGACGGACCGACGACGACCACGAGAGGGCTTCAGGTGTGTTCGACAAACACACACACACACACACGCACGTGGATCCGGTTTTCCGCGGTTACAAAGGGAGGGAAAACCCAAGGGGACGTGATTGTGCCCAGCAAAGGCACTGCTATCTGGATAGGGTGTTGCCATGGACAAAAACATCGCGCCGCGCTGCGCTCGCCCGGTTGACATTGGTACGTGCGTGCGTGCGAGTACGGGGTTTTTCGTTGCCGCTGTCGCGTTAATCTAGCTGCTTTGGCGTGGCCTCGGGGGAAGCAGGGAAAACTCTAAGCTCTAAGCAGCGGGGGTTGAGGGCACCCATACAAAATTATGCAATTCATCGAGAGTTTGGCGTCGTTTGGCGACGCCACTGCACTGCAGGCGATGTGGGGAAACGTTCAATTGGGTGATTGAAACTGATAAAACACAAAACGAGAGCAGACGGTAGAGAGCAGTCCGGTAATTGTAATACCAAACCCCTTTTTTTGCTTACCTGCCTCGATGGACAACGTCATAGCACGTGGCCTACCGGCACATTCAAGCATGCGTGATCGCTGCACTTTGATAAACGGACATTCATTACGTGCCTGGCAAGTGGGTGTGTGTGTTTGTTGTGTGGCTTTTGCAGCAGAGATTGAAACAGATGTTAAATGTAATTGCTTTTAATTGAATGTCCAATGGATCCTAGTGGTTGACTTATGGGGAACCAGCGTCCTACCTGCTCTCTTATCACGACTCTTATCAATTAATGAACGTTGTTGTGTAATCAATTAATGAAGATTAGGAGGTAGTTTAGAAGCAAAATTAGTAAAAACTACAATGTTAAGAATAGAAATTGGTAAATTTCTGGAAATTGGCTACCAATTGATGCCATCTTGGGAGGATATATCTTTATAAAACTTCAAAAACTACTTCAAAGCTTTGCAGACAACAATGGTATCCTCTTACAAAATCAGAATCGTAGCGAATTCCAAACAAAAATCAGAAGTCAGTCCAGGCACTTCCAAAATTTACCCGAAAAGCGATCCTCATGATGATGCAGTTTTGCCTTTGAAATCCTTCTATGAGTCTTGGGTACAGTAGAAGGAGAAAAACATCAGTTGACATCTTGCAACCACATGGTTGTTCAATGGATGCAGCGAACGGGGAAATCCACAGCCAATACTCCCATGGCTGGACATACGACCAAAAAGGTCACCCAGGTACTTTAGGCACCAGGGAGGACTTGAAGATGCATCCGAACTAAAAGGAAGAGGAAAATTCTCCCATGCCCCTAGCCGTCTGTCTAGGCCTCTCTGTGTGTCTAGTGTGGGAGGATGTGAGGATGAGGATGAAATAAACCAATCCCATCCCATAAATAACGAGCCCAAAAGGTACCCAAACAAAAACAAAAGCCAGGATTAAGAAAAAGTACGTGTACGCACCCGGTCCGCAGTGTCCAAACGGGTCCAATCTCTAAAGTGTTGCCAGAGAGGACTCCTTTTAGCTGTTACCTGTGGAAAGCCATTAGGACGTTGGCCCGCAAATGTAACAAACTTTGAAATTACAATCCAAAGCCTTAAAGAGCATCATGGAACGCGGGAAAATGGTCCAGAAATCAGTCTTCAAAAGCGAACAGAAACCTTCCTACACATTCACATTCCTTCCCACCTCGATCTCGGCCACTCCAACCCAAACGTATCCTCTCTAAGATCCGATCCGTTAAGTAGCGTTTAATGTGCCAAATGAAGCCTTACCTTTTTTACACGTTTCCTCCAAAAAACACTCAGCTCAATTAATCATCTCCAGAGAGAGAGAGAGAGAGAGAGAGAGAGAGAGAGAGAGAGCGAGCTCGAGAGGTCGCAGAAGGGAAAGAACTTTTTGTTGCTGTGCAATGACACACCGGACGCGAAAAAATGCGTTTCACTTTTTTCTTCTTTTTTTTTTGCTGCAGCTAGGGGAAAAATCTTGGCAAAATCTTCTCACAAACTCACTTCCGACGTAACTTGGGGTGGGTAATTATTCTTTTTTTTTGTGTAATGGAAGACGACCTCGAATATTCACTGTTTTACAAACACAAACACACACACACATAGACAAGCACACAAAATTGGCAAAATCACTTTTCACTCCGTTTTCGATCGTTTAACATTCACAAAGATCAAGTTGAGGATGTTGAAGATGATGATTGCACTCTGTGGGAGGAAAACGGGAAATCAACAAAAAAATGGCCAAAAAATGCAATTATTATTTACACTGAAAGACAAACTACACTTTGAAAAAAAAATAAAAAAAGAAAGAAATTTACAAAACACTCAACAAATGCCATCGCGTAGTAACCCTTTATTACGCGCGTAATTTCAAACGTATTTCATCAATGTTGTTATGCGTTTTTGTTTTCATCTTCTTTGATTGCTTGACGCTTACTACTACTACTACACACACAAACACACACACTTAATTTTTTTTCTGTGGCACTATTTTTGGTCAATATTGCACCCACTTTTCCGGACGGGCCCGGGCGCAATCACGGCCGGGGCGCAAAAAGCAGGAAAATGGCTCCATTACTTTTGCGTCGACGCGAAATCGATGATCACTTGGATCGAACGAAGGAAGGCAGAAAAAAAGCAAAGCAACCGGAGCACCGGTGAAGATGACGCTCGCCTACACACAACCATTTTCCATCCAGCATGCCAACACTTTTCTTTCACTTTTTCCCCCTTTTTCGCTCGACATCAATTGGATTTTGTTTGCATGTGCGTTTTTTCCTTCTGCTTGTTCAATCTGCACATGCACATTTCGGTTGCTCTGCATTCGAAGAGGGTGATGGTTGGAAGAGAAAAGCAGCAATTTTGCCAATCGGTAGGAAAACGCATTTCCAAAAAAAAAAAACATTAGCCAACCGTTTTTCAGTCCCGCCCGGCCTGGGAGCTGCAAAGGGGTTGAAAGCGGTGGGCCAATGGGGGTGGCACTGGCAGTGAAATTTTGGCACGCACCCCCCCTCCCGAGGAGGCCGATAATGAGCGACAATTGTTGCGATCAAAGTAAACAGTGCGAGAAGCCTCTGTACGCACACACACACACACACACACACACACATAAACACACTCTTCGGTCAAAACACGATGACGTCGAAATTGCACCAGTCGAATTATTAAACGTTTTTTTCTTGCATGCGTATTTCACCGCTTTTCTTGCTGGTTTGGTATAGAAATGTTGGCTTTGTTTTTCTTTTTTTTCGCAACTCACTCAAAGACACACCAAAAACACGGAGGGACACACACACAAAAGCAATGAACTCGCAGCAAAAACACTACAAAAGAGCACTACTCCGCTTTTTTCGCCTACACCGTGCAGTAGCAACCGCCTGTTGCTATGGTGACGATGGTACGCAATTAAACGATAATAATCCAACTAACCGATTCGAATTCACTCCATCCCAGATAAGCACACAACAGTCCGTACCACACTCACGATATCAGCGCAAGCACTGTAAACTAATCGTTTTTCCGTAGTTTATTTCCCCTTATTTCGTTTCGTTTTGGTTTTGTGGGAAATTGTTTTTTGTTATGTATATATACGCACTTCTCTGTCTATCGGAAGCCGTGCCGGTACGAAACCGTTTCGACGGGAACCGATCTCCAGAGGCTCCGGAGCAACGCAGCACACACAGCACACAACTTCCCGGACGAGAGGTTGGAAACGGAATGGTTGCGCTCGTTCGTTCGTTCGAACGCGGCGGCCGCTGCTTTGAGGGCTAGAGCACAGACCGACCCGAAGCGTGGCCGAAGCGGTGTGTGGTGCAGCATAAGCTGAGAGGATGCTTCAATCTCGTACCCGCATGGCCGCGTGCGTCTGCTGCTTTGCTGCGGAAGACAGTTGGAAATTGCGCGAGCTATGCGCTACACTGAGTGAAGTGCAAATAATGCAACAATTTAAAAAAAAATTAAATTCTTCTATGCACGAAATGGATAAATGATTATACAATTTTGACTAAATAATTAACAATTTAAGTTAGTAAAGCCTCAATATAATATACCTTAATAATTGTATAGAGTATATAATTGAAAAGAGCATACAGTTTTCTCATTTTAATAGAAACTCGTAAAATTCTATAAAAATCTTAATTAAAGTTAAAAAGAAACTTCAAATGGTTAAACATGAAATTTGTTTGCAAAAGACCGTTTGTACCTTCATGCGGGTTTGCTCAATTCAAATGAGGTTTGACACCTTTGCTCGAGAAGTGAGGAGAGGATAATATGAAGAGAATCATGAACTACTTTGATGAGAGTATGATCGAAACTCGATATTTCTCTTCTTCTTGTGATTTCTAATATTTCTGAGTCGATCCTTATCATTTTAAAATCCTTGCTGGATCATCTTATGCTACTTAATTTTGTTTAAATTTTATTAAATATTATTTTGGAGTTGATTAATAAGTTTAGAGACATGAGTTCATATAACCAAGCAGATTGAGGAAGTGCCGACGTAACTTAAATCTAAATAAATGGTGAAATGAAATGTACTAATAATAAATTATCAGAACAAATGAGCTAAACAAAAAAAAAATGCTGTGCCAATTATTTCCTTCTCCATCTCAGCTAATGCCACAAATGATGTCATTATTATTCACCAACACTCATGCCTTTTACACCCTTTTGCGACCGAAATTCCCGTTTTGCCTTTCATTAGCTCCGTCTCAAGAGGATGCTGCACCGTACCGAATAGGATTGTACCGGAAGTGGCACACAGAAACGTGCTCTATCGTACGTTTAACGTACGTTTTATTGTTTCTTTTTTCTCGCTTTCGTTGAAATGAGAGCGTTTTTTTTTTCTCCACGCTACGAACACGAGCATCTCGTGAGGATATGCAAGTGTGTATCCCTTTTTACAAAAAGTCACATATGCCGAAGGGAAGTGTTCGAAACGAAACAAAGGTTTAAATCCCACAGGAAAGAACAGGTGTGTGCGACATGTAGAGAGAGAGAGAGTTTGGAGTGAATTTCCATGCGGTTTTGTATTATTTCAGCGCAATGAAAATAGACAAGTCCTTCGACAAGCGCCGAACAAAAGCACGGCAGCAGGACGTGAACAATGTAACGAGGCTTTCGTGAATGGCGTTCAAGTGCAGTCAGTCTCTATTTTTTATTCTTTTATGCAAACTCTGGCACACATTTGTTCAGCTATGGCAGTATGTACCTTCTGCAATGATCGTATTTCAAACGGCAATATGTTTATTTAACCCATTAGCGACTGCACGCGAGACACAGCTCTTTATGCCGAGATGCCGTTCTACCAAGATCCAAACAAAACAAAAATAAGGGTTTTCTGTGATGATGAAATGTTCCATACGGCGCAGGAAGTCTGGTCCGATTTGTTTGTCGAAACTGCCGAGTGCCGAGGATAACGTAAGGACAACGCATGGGAGTCCTGTTTGTTGATACTAGTAAATGTAAACATCTGTGTTTTATTTGATTTTGGTAGCAAGAGTTGCAGTTGGATTGTTTATTCCATGCTGCTAATGGAAAGCGGTAACGTTTTACGCAAAATTTGGTACGCTTGCAGTTAGTTTACGCAACACGCATACAATTTGAAATTTGAGTCCATTTTTTCATTTGAACATGCATAGTTGATGCAAACAGTGATGCTTCCAAACTGATCTGCTTCTTTCGCACTCGAACCAAAATTGTCCCTTTTTGAGTGATCTAGATCAGAATGTTTTATTTACACATAAAATGAAAAGGTGGTTGGAATAGAAATTTAGAAAATTTTGGTCTCGTAGAAGCAGAAACAGGTTCGGTCCTGTGGAACAGTCTTCAACTCGTACGACTTAACTACATGCCCGTCATGGCTTCAAGCCCCGAATGGACCGAGCCCCCATATGTAGGACTATCCTGCTATGGTAATAAATAAGTCACTGAAAGCCAAGCCCATTAGAGGTATAGGAAAACCTTGACCAGTCGGTTAAGGTTGTTGTGCCAAAGGAGAAGTCAAAACGTTTACTAAAGCAAAATCAGCAATTACTGCTAGGGTAAATTTCAAAAATTACACCTTTTCCTTTTACTCACCAGCCTAATCTCAGGAGAACGAAAAAGAGCTATAAATTTTTTGGAAGATTTCTTTCAACTTGAGCCTATTTCTCTTCTATTCACCACAGAGTTGCGTATTATTAGAGTTGCGAAAATATGTTATCTTCCAAAAATCATCAAATATTACATTTCTGTGACGGAAAATGCGTGGTGCATCCAAGGGTTGATTTATGCTACGATGTCAAGGTGCTCACAGGTTCGACCGCAGGTCTCTACTCACCTTGATTGGTTTGAATGAAACGTCAACCACCATGCTGCTGTCAATCTGGAAAGAGTTATCAAGTCCAATATACACGGTGCGTAGCAAAGTGTATGAATATCAGGTGGTCTCATAGCCTGTTTTTTATAGCAAAAGTTGAACGTCACTTTTTGACAGCATGGGTGAAAACATTTCCCCAAACAAGCTTTCTGACGACTTGCCTTACACACAAACAATCTTAGAATCTTCGTTATTTGCACTGAAATACCTTAAAAAGCACTCAAAATATATGTTACTGTAAGCTAAACCAAATCTGAACTAATTAAAATCCATTTTTGGATCAAAATAATGCCGTCGATGAGGATTCCAATGTGTACTACGTATGTGTTGCTAAGAACAAAGCGAACCGTTCCTATGGAAATTCACTTCACCCATTCTGTCAAAAGGAGATTTTTTTGATTTCGAAATTGTTAGCAGAATCGTAATGAATTAACGCAGCACACTTGAGGGGTAGAGTTCAGAACGCAGAGAGAGAGTTTATTCTACATTGCAACTTACTTTATACCCTACCTCCTGTCACTTAACATTATATTCATGCCAGGTAGCATCACGCCTGACAGTGGTAAACCATTATTCCACAGAAATTAGTTGTCAATTTGTATGGGACGAGACCACCTGATATTCATACACTTTGGTGCGTAGCATATATTTCTTCCGCTACCAAAAGTTATTTTCCTGTCGTTTTTTCAGCATTTTTGTGAGCGATAGAAATCACAAAGAGTTAATAAAAAATTATCTTATATTATTGTTATTACTTTCCCATCAATAAAACATTATTGAATACATTTGTGCTCAAACTTATCTACCCGTCGCACGCTCGCACTACGTGTAGCCGCACCTTAAGCAGCACAAGTGTCTTCCGCCCGCTGTCACAACAAAGCGATCAGCCCAGGGTAGGAAAAGAAACGGGATCGTGTCGTGCCGTTCGCCCGCGGATTAGCAGAAACGCGGGGTGGTGGCACAGGAAACAGGTTCTCGCCTCGGTACGGCGTGTGTGCTCTTCCCTTTTACCAGTCGAAATGTTGCGACGACATCGTCACACCTGCTAGAGGCCGAGCAGCAGCAGCAGCAGCACCATCATCATCAGCGGCAGCATCCCCACCGAGTCACATACCCAGCCCAGTGTCGCCCTCGTTCTTTGGATGCAAATGTAATTCTTTTACACATTCTTTTTCATCGGAGAATTGTGTGCGTGTATGAGTTGTGTTTTTTTTTTGCTGTGCGCGATCCGATGTTGTGAAGAGAACCCCCACACTCCGTCCATAAAGGTTACAAGTTCCGTTCTTATACAATAGCGCGTGTGGCCTGTGTGTAGTGTCAAAGGGTGCAAAAGTCAAGCAGATAGTGTACACGTGCGTGTTTTTTTTCTGCTTGCGTGGTGTTCCTCGTGTGTGTGTGAGTGCCCTCACCAGGTGAATGTGTGCCCGTTCTGATGACGTTACAGATCTTGCGGAAATACCACCGACGATGATCCCCGGTGGTTGTGGTGGTGCTCCATTGGTGGCCGTGAACCGTGTGTGATTGTAAAGGTTCTCCTTCTAGCCGCACACATCTCAGCAGGCGTTCCGTGTGGTTCCCGTTAGAACAGTTGCCACATACACACACACGCGCACACAGAGCTATTTCGTTGCTCGAGGCAACCCCCGTTCCCCGAAGTGTGCGATCAACAACGAAGAGGAAGAAACAAAAATACGGTAGCAACAGCAGCCAACCCAGACGGGTGAAAGGAACCCATCCACACCCCTCCCCATCCCACCCGGCGCCAGCCGTGTAAGGAAGGTAAATGTCATCCGGTAAAGGGAAGGGCGGTCGGCAGGTCCTTAAATTGCTCCAATTTTTTTGCGCGATCTCCATTCACCTCCCATTCACTTGACGCGCCACGCTCACGGCGCAGCATTCCGGGTGAGATGAGTGTGAGATGAAGCTGAGAACAAGATCGTGACATTTGGCCTATCATATCCCTCCCCCCCCCCCCCAATTGCTCTGGCCTGTGTGACTGGTGCATTGAAGCAAAGAGAATGTCAGCGTTGTAAAGGTAACAACCCCCTGGGAGGGAATGTTCAGAAAGGGGTGGCGCGGCTGAGAGGGCTAAATTGCTTGCGTAATTGTTAGCGGGATTGTTTTTCTTCTTCTCTGTTCTAGTGGAATGCAACCCTTTGCTACCTGAGAGACAACTTCATTCTGTTCCGGCCCTTGCCCGTCACTATGGTTCCCCCTTTTGGGGATGGAGAGATGATCGATTGATCGGTCTCTCCGCTTGCTCCACCCAACCGGGACCGTTTACTGCCCCAATCAAACACACACACACACACAGAAACGCCAATCTCTTTATTGTTGACGATCGAGCATCAGCGTTTTCATTTTAGAAAAAAAAGACAACCCTCCGGCCACAAGAAGCGTGGTAAGGGTAGCTATCAGGGTGTGGAAAGGTGAAAAATCGTTTCACCTTTATAGTCTTGCTGGGCAGCTTCACCGTATCAAATGTCCCCGATGCTATGTGTGTTTGTGTTGGTCCACAACGCTCCACATACTCGAACAACCTCACCCCCAGATCAGTCAATGTAAATAGACGACAGCGGTGTGGATCGTACCCCGTTTTTAATATGCTACACCCGTCGTCAGCGGCTTCATCGTCGCCTACTTCGTCTTTGCGCTCTTCTCTAACGTCTTCTTCACACAAAGCGCACAACAAAGCAGGCGCGCCCGACCGCTTTGAGACAAAACCCCTCGTGGATTATTGGCTGGCGCGCGGGCTAGGGCTAAAGTGTGCGTCCGAAGTGGCCGGTCCTGCCAGTCGACCTTTTCCACAATTGGCACGAAGACACACACACGGCGAGATTATAATGCTGATCTGAAAGTGTCTCGTTTGGTGGACGTTTTTTGTTGTCCTCCGCGCTTCCTTGTCTCTCGGGCGAACGAACGAACGGGTTCTCTCGCGGATGCCTTTTGTCCCCTCCTCTACCACACACCTGACCAGCAAGAGAGAGAGAGACAGGGGGAAAAAGGGCACCAGAAATACACGCGGAACAACGGCGTAAGACACACACACACACAAACCAAAAACGAATAAAAACTGGGCGGTGAATGTTGGCCTCCGCGAGGTGAATGTCACCCAAACCCGATCCAGGACCGTGAAGGTTTTTGCACAGGCTCGGTCGGCCGCCGAGTGCCGCCTGTGTGTTTGGGTTGCGGGGTGATTGTTTGTGCGATTTTTTTACGCAAGCTGTTGCGTGAAACGGCGCGCGAATGGGATTGTTTTTTGTGGCTCCTTATTGATCCTCAAAGGGGAAAAAGAAATATAAAAAATAACGGGAAGAGAAAACATTCAAACAGATTGTATGTTTAAAAGCGTCTTAAATATTTAACAGTTATTTGAAACTGCTTCCTAGCGAAGATATAAAGACCCTGCTAAACAACACATGTATGTCCAAGCGACGGGAATTGAACCGAATTTAGTCTTGTAGTATCTCGTGCATTTACCCATAGACCACCGGGCTGCTTCACATTCTGACCGATTTTTGGCCTATAAGAAGTTCAACATAGTCACGTAAAGCTTGCTAACCATTTATGATGCTAAATCATACTAAATCCCACACAAATTTCGTCGAGTCAATGAAGAAGAGAAAGAAGCATTTCGATATGACAAAAAATTGTCTACAAACCTTGATGTACGTATGGTTTCTAATCAGAAGATAGAAATAAGCACTTTAAGAGCTTTGTGATCAAGCCCACAATCAATCAAGCTGAAGATCAAGCTTAATGGGTAGGCAAATAAGCAAAAGTTCCTTATTAGGATTGTAACCGATCCGTCAGTATACTCTTATTATTTGTGTAATGAGGCCGGAGGTCATGTGCCCGTCAATGATGCTTGCTTCAACGATCAATGAAGCGCAATACGCATTGTCCTTCGCTTGTTTAAAAGAGAGGATGTCGAAAATGGCACGTCTTTGTGCTACAGATTAGTCTTAATTCATTGATTTAATTAGAAAATAATGTGGAGATCGCTATTTTATTTAGAGAAAAGGTCTTAAATTGGAACATATTCAATTTATTAGGTAGTTGTTTGTCTGAATTGGAACTGGAATTGGAAGAATTGGAAGAAAAGAATGTATTATTTTTTAAGACAACGTTAATTGATTGATTGAAGGGCACTTTTCAATATAGTTTATTAAAATTGTTCATCCATTTGCCAATTTCTCTGTTTATTCATGTACCCTTATACTTTCTTGTACCTTTCTTTGATAATTTTCTCACAAATTACCGAATTGAAATGATGATCGTTTATGAAATTACAATATTCCAATCCTCCCAATTCCATCCAATTCCAATGCTCTTTCTCCTTCTCTACAAGCGATTAATTTGTAACGGCATAATACTACAGCCCCGTGTGTGTGTATGTGTGTGTGTGTGTGTATTTGTCTCACACTCTCCACGCAGCGTAGAAATTAAAACTAGATCGTTGAGGAAAAAGTGACTTCGTAGGCAACTTGTTTTTTTACCTTCCACTCTCTCTCTCTCTTTCTCCTGCATTTCTTCGCGCACTTCCACCTGTTGTGTGTGTGTGTGTGTGTGCGGGGTGGTGATGGCGCGCGCTGGTGGTGGTAGCCCTTTTTTGAGATGGATCGGTGCTGATCGGTGCTACTGCGTCACCGTTGAGAGCACCTTGCACCGCTGCCAGGGCGGTTTACGGGGAAAGCGGCGGGAAGAACTATGACGAGGCGTAACGGTGACCATAATGAACAGCAGGCGCGCTGAGAAGCCGCGAGAAAAAGGGCGCTTACACACACACACACACACAGTGGAGGGATGGTAGTAGGAAGAGGCGAACAATCTCGCCTCCTCTCTTTCCCGTGTCGAGTGCGCGCGTGTGTAAAGTTCAATGAAATCTATCAAAACGGGCTGCTTCCCTCCAATCTCTTCTCGCTGCTGCCTGCCTGTTTCTCCTGCACCACCTTCAAGAAGGGGGGTTTGAGTGACCATCGGTCGATGTCCGCAAAACCACCCGGCGGTACCCCGTCCTCAGACCGCGGCGGCCCCTTTTCGATATTGGACGTCCGTTTTGTGTGTTGGTGTCTTGGGATTGGGCCCCCCATCCGTCGTTCGGGAAGAAGGTGAAAGGTGTGCGTGGGGTAAGGGTAAGGCTAATGAAGAGACAGGAGCGAGAGAGCATCGTGTGTGAGTGTGTATCGTAGCAGGCCGGGAAATTGTTACAGTGCGGTGCACTATGCGTGTGTGTGTTGTGTGTGCGGGAAACCGTGATGTGTTATTGATCTCGTGAGATCAGATTGATCAGCAGTAAGGTTGATTGTAATTAATTTGCTTATTAAAAGTTTTGACAAGTAGTACTTCTCTTACAGGGTTTCAATCTTGCTAGCTCAACAGCTTAAGATTAATTTTTGATCGTAAAAGTCTCATACTGCAACAGTGTCAAAGTGTTTGTCGAATGAAGGTCTAATAATGATACTTTGTATCGATTTTTGAGATTGAAAATCCTTTGAAATAAGTCTTAAGGCCGGGCTACATTGATCGTACTCGCACGCGTAATTTTGATTTTCACTAGCGCATCTGGCGGCGGCTGGTGGAAGCTTTTTTTGGTCATCGAGGGAATGGACCTGCCGGATCTCAAAATTTAGTAGTTTTTCCATCGTTTTCCATTGCAAAAATGGATGCAATGCGTGCAAGGCATGTGTATCTACGTTTTACAAAACTTTTCTCCTCCGATTTAATTAAAAAACATGGAAAATTAACGTATTTTCTGGAGCGGCTCTAAATTGTTTGGAAAAATGCTTCGGTCAGCCGCCGCCAGATGCGCTAGTGAAAATCAAAATTACGCGTGCGAGTACGATCAATGTAGCCCGGCCTTTATCCTCTAATAAAGTCTTATCTTCTTCTATTTCGCTTAACGTCCTCAGCGGACCACGCCGACCTATACAGGCTTTCTACGAGAATTAATTCAACGGGGGGACGGTCCATTCTAGGTTTTGAACCCATGACGGGCATGTTATTGACTCGTTCGAGTTGACGACTGTACCACGGGAGACCGCCCAACCTAAAGTCATTTATAAACTTCATATTTTAACCAATATTCAGACTTTGAGACTTCATGGATAGTTCCTTGGACCACTTTTTGGAACCAATTTCTTCATAAATACAACATATTCCTAACGATTGACCTTGAAAAATCCTTCCTCCTTCAAAAGATTGTTGATCCCTTGCTGTAAGGAAGAAAGTTAAGGAAAATCCAAAAATTAGCACCTATCAATAAATTTCACAAAATTTTGGCTAAACGCTTCACATTCCAAAATTCCTGCCAAATTGAACGAATGATGATGATGGAGCAGCAGCCACCACCCGCGAAAGCAATTGACCGTATCGCATCAATTCCCGATGCAATAATCTCGCGTCAGGCCGAGGGAGGGTGGTTGGGGGTGCGGGGAAGGGGTGGAGGGGACTCCAGAAGTTCGAGAATTACCCTCAAAAGCAATAAACGCAAAACGGCGATGCGTGGCGAATGCAGGTGTGATGCGTACGAATGCAACCCTTTGCGGGCGCTGGTGTTCGCGTCTCACTAACCTTCGTGCTGAGATTGCGGAGCAATAGAAACCACCCCTGGAGTAGAAGCAGAAGCAATCGAAACGGAGTAGCAGCAATGGTGGCAAAACGGGGCATCGGGAACCACAGAGAAGCATCCCTACAAATTACGAGCTAAAGGGAGAGACAAACGGTAGCAGCAGATGATGTGCGCGGGGTTGTTGGTGAGATGCACCCGCTGTGTGAGGCAGCCAGCCACGACCGAGCCACTGAGGGATTGAAGGGTGGAGGGGTAGCACAATCAACCATCCAGAAGTAATGTTAGATCGCGGAAGGAAGGAGAAGGAGAGCGTAAAGAGTATCGCGAGAGAGAGAGAGAGAGCGAGCAAGGGAAATCAACGCAAGAAGCGCGTCCAGAGCTTTGACCTCTGGAGTGTGGTGTGGCAAGCGCGAAGAGCTGCTGCTGGATAGAACATCAAGTTCACCCACCGGGGAAGAAGGTTCGCTACTGCTGCTGCTGCTGCTGCACAACAAGAAGATGATCATGATCGTGTTGATGATGTAACGTTCGCTCGATTGCAAGGGTTAGTTCCGAGTTTCGTAGTCGGAGGGATGGAATTTCTGAGCACGGGAGGCACTCTCTTGCACGTCTGCTGCGCCTTGTGCTCTCCGCTCCACGGTTACGGCGCGAAAAGGTATCGAAGGGTAGCGTGGCAGTAGCAATCATTTCCATTAGGTACCGTGTACCGTACGGACAGTTTTATTTTTTTTGTGCTCTCTCGCACCTTCTCGCACCTTTGTGGCGGAACAGGTGAATGCGCGGGCGGCTTTGGTGGGTGGGTGTTGGAGTTGGAAAGTCGATCACGATCACCACACAACAGACACGTTGACTAGTGTGCAGTGTTGTGTGTGCAGTGGGTTTGCTAGAAGCTGTTTGCATTTTCCTGTTCCAATTTCGAATTCCCATCAGATTCCAGCAGGAATAATGAAGCGTATGGGATTAAGGTTGTTTAGAATCCTTATAAGAAGGTTGTATTTGGCACAATGTTAATGTTTGCTTGTTTTGTTTCCACAGGTTATGAAGCTGGAGGGTGGCAGCATCCATCTGCAGCAGCAGCTCACCGGTGGCGGCAATCTTCATCCCCTGCACGACGACAAAAGCTACCAATCGTCCTTGTCCAGCCAGTCCGCCCAGCACCATCAGCACCAGCTCCAGCACGACAGCATGAGCATCGAGCTCTGTCTGGTGTGTGGCGATCGGGCCTCCGGTCGCCACTATGGCGCGATCAGCTGCGAGGGCTGCAAGGGCTTCTTCAAGCGGTCGATCCGCAAACAGCTCGGCTACCAGTGCCGCGGCTCGATGAACTGCGAGGTGACGAAGCACCACCGGAACCGGTGCCAGTACTGCCGGCTGCAAAAGTGTCTCGCCTGTGGCATGCGCAGCGATTGTAAGTATTTGGGCTGGCTCTGAGAAAGAGAAGGGTGAAAGAGCGTGTAAAGGACTAAGGTTACGATTTTTAACCGACCCGTTCCGCGGCTTTTTGGTTTTGCAGCGGTCCAGCACGAGCGGAAACCGATCATCGACAAGAAGGATGGCCAGTCGGGCCCGAACCCGAACAGCAAGTACAATCCGCACCGGAACAAAGAGTACCACCAGCAGCATCACGGTCTGAGCAAGGGCGGTGAAGCGAAGGGGGCAGGTGCAGGCAGTGGAGCGTCCACATCCGTTTCTTCCGCGGCGGCCGCTGCCTCCTTGTTCAACTATCTGCCCGGGTTCAGTTTGGCCGACTTTACGGCGAACCTTAGCAAGCGCACGCTGGGCGAGAAATCGCTCGCAAGGGATGCGGAGCGATCTGCCACTTCCGGTTCGGTTGGGCATCAATTTTCCCCCGGCAGTGGTGGTGGTGGTGGTGGTGGTTCGAGTGTATCGGCTAGCGGAATGCCCGGCAGCCCGTTCGGTAGCTTGCAGTCGTTGAAGACGGAAGTGCCGGATCGGCAGTCGGCGTCGGAGCTGGGCGGTGTGTCGACGAGTGCGGCCGATTCGATTGCCGCGCTGATTGGGCTGAATACGACGGCGGCCGTTGCGGCGGTGGCCATGTCCAGTGCAACGCTCGGTGGTACGACGCCGGGTGCGGCTGCAGCGGCCGCTGCCGCAGCTTCTCTGCTTGCCGCGGACACAACGGTCGATGGCAGTGGCGTTGGTGATGGCAGCGGTGGTGGTGGTGCAGCGCTGCGCGGTAGTGCCTCGAATGCATCGTCCGCACACTACGCGTCGCTGGCGATGGACACCGGTGACGCTTCGCTGGACAAATCGTTGCTGTGCAGCTCGCTCGAGTTCATCCAGAGCATGGAGCAGGAGCTGAACAGCAGCCTGAACAACAACAACAGCTTCGGCATCAAGGCGGAGCTGAACAATGGCAGCGGCGGCGAGGAGGTGTGCATCGAGTACGATTACGGCGGCATCGGGCGGGGCGAGATGGCACTGACCGAGGCCTGCGTCCAGTTCGACATCCAGGTGCCGACCGTGCTGCCGAGCTATCTGAGCGTGCACTACGTGTGCGAGACCGGCTCGCGGCTGCTGTTCGCGACGGTACACTGGATGAAGAAGAATCACGTCTTCCAGATGCTTGGGTGAGTGTTCAAAACGGCTTTGAAAGTGAGAAAGAAGCAGTAAATAATCATGATGGCTTTTAGTGATGGCTTCCAGGGCGAGCTGGTGCGTCAGGTGTGGCCGGAGCTGTTTATGATCGGGCTGGCGCAGAGCAGTGGGCAGCTGTCGTTCAACACGATCATGCTGGCACTGATCCAGTACATGAAGTCGGCCATCCTGAACAAAAAGCACAGTGCCGACGTCATCAACTACCTGAAGAAGTACATCCTGCTCATACAGGAGTTTGTGAACGATCTGCAGAAGCTGAATCTTACCGACCATGAGTACGCTTACCTGCGATTGCTGTCGATTTTTAATCCAGGTGCGTGTAGAAGGACAATTTGCTTGAAACAGTCCATTATTTACAGTACGTTTGCTCTCCCTCTCCTCCCAGATAATGTGCTGCAGGACAAGGAAAAGAATCAACATCTCGTGAAGCTGCAGGATCTCGTGCTGGCCGAATTCCGCGATTACTATCGCGACCGACACGCGCGCCTGGTGAGTAGCGAGAGTGAGGAAAATTTGCGCGCCAACGAGGAGGACGATAATGAGGACGACGAGGAGGACGATTACTACGAGCGTAGCCAGCAACCTCCTCGCCATCGTCATCGATCGCAGCAGCATCAGCAGCAGCAACAGCACCGACAGCAGCGCGCCGGCGACCGGGAGCAAGGTGAACAGCGGTTGGTGAAACTGCTGCTAAAGCTCCCGACACTGCGAGCGCTCAACTCGAAGCGCGATCTGGAGGATCTGTTCTTCAGCAATCTGATCGGCCAGGTGCAGATCGACAGCGTGCTGACGTACGTGATCCAGACGAACGATGGGGCCATTTCCTTCTCGAATATGGTGCACCCGGTCGGCGGCAATGGCAATAACGGGGGCGGTGGCGGCAGCAGCAATAATAATGGTATCCCGACGGCAATGGATAGTGACGAGTAGTCGAGGACGACGTGGGGACGACACGACCAGTGTGTGCGCGTACCAAAACGAGACTGATAGACGAGGTTTGGGGGGTGGGTCCGCTCTTCCAAAGCCCCTCGCCGGTAGTGCATTCAAAATGTGTCCAAATGCCTTACAAAAACGAGACGAATCGGCGGCTTAAGTGGTTGGATAGGGGATAGGAAAGTGAGTCTTCCGCATCCCCTCTCATCTCCAGCGAGTGTTAGTCGTGTAGGGTGTGTTGTTTAGGCGAAATAGTCTATTTTAAACCCGTGCTTGTCTTTTAATGTGTTTCCCGAGCGATCCTCCGCAAAGATGCACAAAGTGTGAGCCACTTAACGAAACCTTCCGCTAGTGAGAGAGTGAGTGCTTCCTTGTTCTTTTTTTTAAACTCCTTGTTAAGCTGATTTCATTTTACACTAGCACACGGTAAATGTCGTTATAGCATGAGTATTAATTATTAGCTTTTCTTTTGCTTTGCTCTTTACAATAACAAAAGAATCGGTTTAGTTAAACGAATAAGTTAGTGTTTTGCGAACGATTGTCCAGTTTTCGTAGCGATAGATTTCGTAGCAGAAAATGCATGCAAAAGCAAAAGGTGCATTTCAATTTAACGAACATAACGTACCCCATGAATGATGTGTGTGCCCGCGTGTGCCCGAGTTGTAAGTGTAGAAGCCAAACGTTTCCACCAAGCAAAACCACTAACAAACACACACACACGTGTATCCGTACCTGAGACCTGCGAGAGAGAGAGAGAGGAGTTATTGAGGCGAAAGGGCGAAACAGCGATTCGTTGTTCGTTGCTTTACGCGTGTAAATGGTATTTAAATTGTAGTGGACGCGAAACAAAATTATACACAATTACAGTGGCAAAGTGTCTCAAAGAGGAGAGGGAGAGATGGGTTTTTCATAGTAAGAAGGGAAACACACACAAACACACCGAGTGGCAATATTTAGATGTGTAAGCGATTTCATCAGGTTTTCGTCCCAGATTGGCATTGAACGGTGGTTCTGTTGTTCTTTTTTTGTCCAGAACAGCCACTATGTAGGTTATTTATACATAAACATATACTATACATACACACACGCAAAGGTATAACAAGTATTGCAAGTATTGCTGAATAGTTTGTAGAGCGTACCGGTTTAAGCATAAAACAAACAAACGCATAAGAATGCCTCCTTCATCTCTTGACACCTCACCGAACACCCTCACGACAATATTTGTCCCTCACTCCTTTTTTTCGAGAGGGGATTAAGATTAACATTAGAAAACCTACACCACACACACAGGGGTAGACGTTAAGCAAGACAATATATGGAACCGAAATAAAACAATTTACTATTTGCAGATTTCATCAGAAAAATAACCAAAATTCTTTCAGTTAGGAAGGGCATGATGACGATGCAGTTTGTGTTGGGAAAAGAAACATTTTCTATTTAGAGCAAATCAGGAGACGTTTAAAACCCTAAAAGTACTAAAGATGCGTCTACGTTTCGTCGCTTTCCTGCAGCTCGTAGATCTGAATGTACGCCTCGGTCAGCGTGATCATCTGCGGCAGGATGTTGGTGACGTGCAGATCCTGCATCTCGTACCACTGGTTGGTGCTTTTCTGCAGGATGTGGCACCGGTACGTGCCAGAGTTCGGTTCGCCGTCGTGCACGATGTTCGCCACCAGGTTGTACTTGGTGTAGCGATGCGTTTTCTTGTTATCCTCCGTGAGAATGTCACCGAAATCGACATTTCTGTGGATGGAAAATAGAACGACACATTAATACTCCACGATGGAAGACACTCTGCCCGCTGACTACTTACTTGACTGGGAAGTTAACGATGGTAGGATTCTTCTCCAAGAAGAACGTATTCTTGGTGAACCGCTTAATGTACAGGATGACATACTTGGGTAGGCGCGTGATTTCGAACCGCTTCAGAAAGTTATCCTTGTACGTTTTGTACTCCTTCTCTGAGATTGAGTTAAACTTGGCCAGCAGCTGGTACAGATTTACCTGCGGAATGATGTTTTCCCGCAGCTCATCGATAAACAGTGGCGTCGCGGGCAAATCGCACGTCAGATAGAGAAACGTGGACGTTTCCACCTTCTCCTGATACTCGTCCGTCGCGAGCAGCAGCTGCTTCTGCACATCGTCCAGCTCGGTCGGCGGCAGCTTGCGGGTGTAAATTTTCATCTCTCCCAAAAAGCTACGATTTATGACGGACGAATCGGGCTGCTTGTTGCCGCGCAGCTGCTTGTGCAAGCTGTGCAAAAACCAGGAAAGAAACTCGATCGGATCGCCCTGCTTGGTGATCTGGAACTGCTTGCTGCTCCACAGCACGACCGCCTGCAGCATCTCGTGCGGCGACACGTGCGCCTTGAAGTTGCGCGGATTCCACAGCTTGCGCAGCAGCTCACCGAACCGCTGGACCAGCGTGAAGGCCGTATCGCCCGGCGGCCGCTTAATGTTGGCGTAGTTCTTCTCCATCAGGAAAAAGTCCCGGATCGGCTTCACGTGCGACAGGGCCTGCAGGATCACGTTGCAGTAATCGTTCGCCTTGATGTTGTTCAGCCCCACCACACCGGGATGGTAGAACGTACCGTCGACCGTCCGCGACTGCTTCACGTCCTCCCGGTCGAGGGAGCGGATGTCACGCACGGTAAACACCGGATCCAGCACGTACTTGATGTCGTCTAGGGAGGAATCGATGATCTCGTAATTGTCCGGCAGACAGTAAAACTTGAGCGTGGATAAGTTCAAAAACACGTGGTGCGATTCCGCCACCGAGTGGGTGTACGCGTGGGTGTTGGTCCCGCGGCCCTGGAAGTATTTGCCGCACACCAGACAGGCGTACACGTTGATGCGGGTCAGTGACACCGAGCACAGCTTCTCAAAGTCAAAGTCAAGCAGATGCCGATTGATGGTGTCCAGATACGGACACTGCTTGGAGCGATCGGTAACGGTTTGCTTTCGCCGCTGGACCTGCTGGCCACTGTTGCCCTCCTCTTCCTCGTCGAGAACATCCTCCAGTTTGGGCTTCTTTATCGGCGGGGCCGATTGCACATCTGCAAGAAGTGTAAACAAATGGCCGGTGTGAGCGTTTGGTAGGATTTTATGACTAATTTCCAAATACAACAAGGATTATTTACCGCTTTTCGAGTCACTTTCTTTCGCTGGAGCCATTTCTGTCGCGGAAAAGAGATGAAATCGGCGTTTAATTGTAACAGTGAGGGAAATTGGGCCTAATTTTGTTGAAAAACAACTCCTCTTCCCGCATTGAAGCTGTCACAACAAGCCGACACGAAACGTCAGGCGCGCCGTTTGCCACAGGCCGATTGCACACGCACACTATCAAACGGAAATACTTTTTACATAAAATAATTAGATTTTAGAAGGAATTATTATTGAAAATGTACAATTTTAATAATTGGATCTGTTTTAGCATGTTTTCTTATCATTGGAATCTAATTTTATCACAAAATATTTCATCCAATGAAACGACAGCCGGATGAGCACCGAAGCACTCAACCCACCTGTATAGCTGTCCGCGTTGAAACGTCAAATGCACGTAGCGAAAAAAAGGACTTGGGCGAAGAAAGGCCCTCCGCAAGAAGAAGATTTGTTTTCACTGCGTGCGGACAACCTCGGAAGGACGTGTACCGTGGCCGTCGTCGTCGTTGTCGTCCTTCACTTGTTTTTCCACTGTTAAACGCGTTTTTCCGTTCGCTCAGCACCGACACGACCGAGTGCGTGGCAAACACGGTCGTCGACGATGCAAAGGTGCCAACAGTGAAAACAGTTCCGTTCCGTTCCGTGGCCAGAGAGAGAGTGTGCGTGTGTGCAATCTGGTTCCATTGTCCATTGCGTTTGGTGTGTGAGCGGGGTTGTGGGGGTATGGCAAGGGCAAACGGAAAGCCGTAAACGGGTCACAGAAAGGAAGTTACACGACGTTCTTGCCCGTAGTCGCTTACCAGCCAACTTGGTGTCCCACCTGTGTCCGTAACCATGGCTAGCTGCCCGAGGTGCTAATGTGATGGCATGAGTCAGTGCATTACGCTGGTGTTGGGTTGCTCAAGGGGCTGGAAAAGTGAAAAAGTGTCAATCGAATAAAGGAAGTAAATAGTTGGTGGCTCAGGTGGTGGAGTGGTTTGCAAGAGTGTCCTCCCCCATCCGCATCCCGTGTCATGTGCAATTCACGTACTGCACCATCGTCCAACGCGAGTGTGTGAAAGAAGAGGGAAGGAAGAAGCGGGTGCCAAGTGTTTCCGGAAGTGGCACGAAAAGTGCGGAAAGAAAGGCAGACCGGCAACGGTGGAAAGAAAAGCGCATTCAGTCGAACTACTGAATCGAAGGTGAAACGAATCCGAGAGAGTTCTTAAATCCCAAAGTGGTGCATCAACAATGGTGTCCATTATAAAGAATCAACTGCTCAAACATCTCTCCCGGTAAGTGGCTAGAGTAGAGTTGTGGCTTTGTTAAGAAAGGATCCGTTTTCCAGGAAGTCATCCCGATTTCTCCCACCCATTGGGCTCAACCCTTATCCTTTGGTTCAAAAGGGATTCCGCTGCAGCATGAACCCCTAAGCATTAACATTTTCTCGTTTTAGTTGTTGTTCTGAGTTAGTAAGAAGTCGGCCGAACGAAACAGCTGTTACAAAACAACACCTTTGGAGAAAATGTCAACCCCCGCCGAAGCGAAAAGTTTACCTCATTACAAGCGAAGAAAGAATCCCCACACCCACACCGGGGGACACCGGAGGGTCTGGAAGCGTGCCAAAACGGTGCGATATGGTCACAAGAGCGTTACAACGCATTACGCCATTACGAAGGTTGAAGGTGTGCCGCATTACGACATTTTGATCCTTCACAGGCAGTCGTCCTTTTGCGCTGCCTTGTTTTGTCGTTGGACAGTCGCTGTGCAGAGTAGGCTGAGAACTGACCTTGCGTACAGTTTTACGCACGGGGCAATGTCGAATGTATAGAACAGCGTTACTTTGCGCTAAACAAACTGCGAAAACGACAAAAAAGGGGCTCGCGCGCTAACAGCGAACTTTTAAGCTCTGCTCCACGTGATGGATCGTCGGGACTGCTGGTGCTGCTGCTGTTTGCATGTCATTTAAATGTAAATTAATTGTTGCTACCTTTTTCACTAGCCGTTGCCGTTGTTGTTGTTGTTGAGGCACACGGGCGTAAAGCAATAGCAACAAACCCGGCACTGGCTTGTGTGCCTTTCCATTTCGATTGAGCTAATTCGCTGTAAAAAACAAAGGCGGTTTGTGAAAGGGATACTTTTCCCAAGGCTAACACCCGCGTTCTGGAGCATTTTTTCCACAGCAGCGACGCGAGGGACAGCACAACTAAAGCAAGTTAATCGATGTTGATGTTATTATTTCATTTCACATTCTTTTGCCCGCAACGCTTGTTAGCGATAGAGCGCCGAGCTTTGCCGGTTCAATACTGGCTGTGGGGGAGCTTTCCTTGGGAGTTTAATGTAAAATAAGAAAAGGAAACGTTCGCTTCACTTGCAAAACAATACACTAGGCGTACCGTGCGTTCGCTACTAAACCGAAGCTTAAGACGTACTGCTTCCGGTTTATCACCACCCACCGGTTTGTCGGTTTGTGTGTCCGTGTGCCCGAAAGCCATGACCTTTTCCACACGGCAGCATGGTTGTGTCAGCGCGCGGGGGGGTTTTGCTGCAGCAACAAAACGCAACCAGAGCACCGGTTCGGTTGATATGAAGGTGGTTTGCTTTTTTATCGCTCACCATCCTCGACCCAACCGTAAAAGACTATTTTCTTTAGCCGAGGAGTGGGTTGTGTATAAATCCGCATCCGGTAGAGTGAAAATGGGATATTGCGTCGGTAAAAAAGGATGTTAATAACAAAAAGGAACTCTTTGTAGATCAAGGTTTATCATCGAAAGGTTATTCTTAAAAAAAAAAGTCTATTAAACTTGCTTTTCTATACTGTGCCCTATCAAAACTTTAAGCGAAGAAACTTAACAATACACCCATAATACACTTGCCATTAAAAGTATATTCCTCTTTTTTTTAGGGCATGAACCCTTTTGTCATCGAAAAAATCGAGCATAATCCTGTAGACACCCCGGGCGCGCACCACCTGTATGAAGTGGTGTGTGGCTCAAAAGCTGCCTCCTCGATAACACCCTTCATGATCCCGCGAACGATGATTCTCGCTTTTATTAGTGAGCACGAGAAAATTGTTCCACCCGGTGTGTGTGTGTGTTTCCCTCTATATAGTTCCACACACCCACCCTGGCCTCACCTGGGGATCGGTGTGCAGTTTTAAAGTTCCAACCACTGAGGGGAAGTAGCGGATGGTGGTAGAAAAATAGCCTGAAAATAGCGCGCTCATACCGTACCATATGGTGTGTACTACGGCCACCGGGCGTTTTTTTTCCTGTTGCGTGACACGGTGCGGTTATGCCACCCGGTTACCGGGTTGGTGTGTGCGCGCGATAGGAATATTTCGTGGAACGGCTCGTGTCTGGGCGCGCGTGCCTACCCCCAGGACAATCGCATGGCAATCGGATTGAACGCGCAACATTTTCCATACAATCCGCAGTGTTGCGTTTTCTTCGCGCCAACTTTGCCTGTATTTTCAATGAGCCAACCCCCAGGACAACCCCCAGGACAATCGCATGGCAATCGGATTGAACGCGCAACATTTTCCATACAATCCGTAGTGTTGCGTTTTCTTCGCGCCAACTTTGCCTGTATTTTCAATGAGCCAAGCGATTTTACCCCCTCCTACACGCATTGTATCCTACAGCACGCTTGACGCGGCAACGTTCACCACATACACACACACATCTCCACACTCAGGGTACGACATCTTCCCTGTTGCTGTTCTGGACTCAGACAAAATTTGTGTTTCTACACTTATTGTTCAAAAAAGTAGTAGCTCTTAGGATCTGAATTTACAAACAAATATCAAAATGTTATGTTCTGCTAATGATATTGCACTAAATTTAATTGCACTACATTAAGTTTTTACATATCTTTCGTAAAAGTTCGTCAGAGTATGAAAATGTCGATTCAATTTGTCATGAATAACTTGAATTTTAAGATTTTCGCGCATAAAATTATGACGCGCGCTGTCTGTGCGGCGGCGTAAGTCGCTACTCGTATAGCCGTCTCGCTTCTTCTTGTGTGTGCTTTACCGTTGCTCACCGCTTCAAGAACATTGCTGCTCACACACACGTCAGTCTGTGGCAAACAATTGGAGGGGGAGGATGTGTCGGTTTGCTCCAGAAATCGTGTGTGATTTTGGTGTTCTGGATTTGGTTCCATCGCTGTTTGTTTTGATGAATTTGAAAAGGTAAGAATCATCAACCGATGTAAAAGTGTGAGAGTAAGATGATGCTGATGGTGACTGATGCTTTTCTTTGTTTTTTTCGGCTTTTATCCACTGATGGCGTCGAGCATCGCCGAGGATGTGATCGAATGCGGAATATTCTAAACGAGGAGCTTCATTCCGGATTTTGTTTGCAATAAGGTAAGTTATGATAACACACAAAGCATACCAAAAAAGAGTGAGTAATCTTATTCTTAACTTTCATTTCTTCAACAGCGCTGAACTCATCCTCCAGCTTACAACGAACGGTCAACGGATGAGGAAGGAGAGGAGGGACGGCGAAGGTACACGCACAAACGTGCACACCTCAGCCTTGTCGGAGAACGAGAACACGGGAGGGGGAGACCGGCAACGTAGGTTCTATACGTTCTTCATTTACGCTCCCTCGTGCGTTCGTGCGTGCGTGCACGCGCGCGTCTGTGTGTGTGTGTATGTGTGTGCATGCCTGCGAGCGTGGCTGTGTGTGTTTTTGCCGCTTCGCTTAGCGAGATCCTACGGGATCACCTTGTGAAAAACACCAGAGAGGGGAGGGGTAGGTGTATGTGTATGTGTGTGTATGTGTGCTTGCATGCGTACGTGGTTGTGAGTGTGTTTTTTGCTGTTTCGCGATCTCCTACGGAATCAAAAGGGGGTGGGGGGAAACACGAGGGGGGGGAGGAGTGAGGTGTGTGTTTGTGTTCTAGCCTGCATGCGTGCGTGGCTTTGTCTGTGTGTGTTTTTGCGTTCGCGTTCTCCTACGGGATCACCTTGCGAAAAACACCATGGGGAGGAGAAGGTGTGTGTGTGTGTTTTCTCTTCTTTGTCGTTTCGCACTCTCCCGTGGGTCTCCTTGTGTGCGTTAGTTTTTTTGTTTTTCAAGAAGAAAAAAAATACTTCGAAAAATACCAGTGGGGAGGGTGTGTGTATGAATGAAAGAATGTGCTTAGAAAAAGAAAGTAGAAAATAAAAAAAATATTGAACAACGGATTCGTAAGTGTGTTTGAACTCATTGCTATCCGAAAAAAAGCGTGGGGGGGCTCTTGAAATGTAGTACACATGTATGCAACATGTATCGTGTCGCCGCGACGGTGTATCTCGCTCAATCCGTTAAGCCTGAAAAGTGCTTCTATCGGATCGTCTAATCGGGCGCCATTTAATCAATCCGTTAGCGAAAAGTCGCATGGATTTTGGTACCGGGGAAGCGATTTTACCCCCTCCTACACGCGATGTATCCTAAAGCACGCTTGTCGCGGCAACGTTCACCACATACACACACATCTCCACACTCAGCGTACGACATCTTCCCTGTTGCTGTTCTGGACTCAGACAAAATTTGTGTTTCTACACTTATTGTTCAAAAAAGTAGTAGCTCCTAGGATCTGACTTTACAAACAAATATCAAAATTTTATGTTCTGCTAATGATATTGCACTAAATTTAATTGCACTACATTAAGTTTTTACATATCTTTCGTAAAAGTTCGTCAGAGTATGAAAATGTCGACTCAATTTGTCATGAATAACTTGAATTTTAAGATTTTCGCGCATAAAATTATGACGCGCGCCGTCTGTGCGGCGGCGTAAGTCGCTACTCGTATAGCCGTCTCGCTTCTTCTTGTGTGTGCTTTACCGTTGCTCACCGCTTCAAGAACATTGCTGCTCACACACACGTCAGTCTGTGGCAAACAATTGGAGGGGGAGGATGTGTCGGTTTGCTCCAGAAATCGTGTGTGATTTTGGTGATCTGGATTTGGTTCCATCGCTGTTTGTTTTGGTGGAATTGAAAAGGTAAGAATCATCAACCGATGTAAAAGTGTGAGAGTAAGATGATGCTGATGGTGACTGATGCTTTTCTTTGTTTCTTTTCCTGCTTTCATCCACTGATGGCGTCGAGCATCGCCGAGGATGTGATCGAATGCGGAATATTCTAAACGAGGAGCTTCATTCCGGATTTTGTTTGCAATAAGGTAAGTTATGATAACACACAAAGCATACCAAAAAAGAGTGAGTAATCTTATTCTTAACTTTCATTTCTTCAACAGCGCTGAACTCATCCTCCAGCTTACAACGAACGGTCAACGGATGAGGAAGGAGAGGAGGGACGGCAAAGGTACACGCACAAACGTGTACACCTCAGCCTTGTCGGAGAACGAGAACACGGGAGGGGGAGACCGGCAACGTAGGTTCTATACGTTCTTCATTTACGCTCCCTCGTGCGTTCGTGCGTGCGTGCACGCGCGCGTCTGTGTGTGTGTATGTGTGTGCATGCCTGCGTGCGTGGCTGTGTGTGTTTTTGCCGCTTCGCTTAACGAGATCCTACGGGATCACCTTGTGAAAAACACCAAGAGAGGGGGAGGGGTAGGTGTATGTGTATGTGTGTGTATGTGTGCTTGCATGCGTACGTGGTTGTGAGTGTGTTTTTTGCTGTTTCGCGATCTCCTACGGAATCAAAAGGGGGTGGGGGGGGAAACACGAGGGGGGGGAGGAGTGAGGTGTGTGTTTGTGTGCTAGCCTGCATGCGTGTGTGTGTGTTTTTGCGTTCGCGTTCTCCTACGGGATCACCTTGCGAAAAACACCATGGGGAGGAGAAGGTGTGTGTGTGTGTTTTCTCTTCTTTGTCGTTTCGCACTCTCCCGTGGGTCTCCTTGTGTGCGTTAGTTTTTTTGTTTTTCAAGAAGAAAAAAAAAATACTTCGAAAAATAGGTGGGGAGGGTGTGTGTATGAATGAAAGAATGTGCTTAGAAAAAGAAAGTAAAAAATAAAAAAAATATTGAACAACGGATTCGTAAGTGTGTTTGAACTCATTGCTATCCGAAAAAAAGCGAGGGGGGGCTCTTGAAATGTAGTACACATGTATGCAACATGTATCGTGTCGCCGCGACGGTGTATCTCGCTCAATCCGTTAAGCCTGAAAAGTGCTTCTATCGGATCGTCTAATCGGGCGCCATTTAATCAATCCGTTAGCGAAAAGTCGCATGGATTTTGGTACCGGGGTAGGCAAAAAAGAAAAGCAAAAAAGGGAAGCATGAAGGGGGGATAATAAAATAAAATAAAAATAAAACGACTCCGTGGGCTTTATCTAATACATAGACACGGGCGCACACACACACTCTCATAGACACTTTTCAACATAAATGGGCTTCCACGTAATAGAATTATCCTACGGGAGGTGGGTTTTGGAAACATTTTACTCTAGCACCTAGCAAGCCCCTGTGTGAGAGAGTGAGGATATTGGGGACGAGATTGTAATTTTGAAATGTACGTTTTTTTTTTCATTCTTTCTTTGCCTCGTGTCGTTCATCCACAAAACGCTTGCAACACGTGTAGCTAAGCGGGACGGAGGCGCTATTAGATTATAATTCAGGCGTTCGGTTTGTGGGAAGGGGTTTTTTTACTGCCTTTGTGATGATCCGCCATCCAGATCGGGGCAGAGATTTATTAAAAATGTATGTCAATTATGTTGATATGAAGTGACGCACTTGCCGAGTGCGAGTGTTGTCAATGAAAACCGAACAAAACAGTAATTGATAGGCTGCGGCCTGAGGGGAAGTTCGGGTTTTACAAAAAAAATCTAAAAAAAAGGGTCATTAGCAGTGATGTGCGCTCTGGAACGTACGCACGACTACGATCCAACTCCGGCTGTTTGAAGGGAAACGATCAGCGAGCAGTTTCGGCCCCGGCATGGAGGACAACCACGACGACATCACTACTTTACTTGTTTAGAGTTGTCCGAAGTCGTCTGGAGTCAACCGAAGTCGTCCGGAATCTATAGAAGTCGTAGTCATTCGGAGTCGTCTAAAGTCGATTGGAGGTTACTGGAGTCGTGTAAAGTCGATTGGAGGTTACTGGAGCCGTCCGGTTACTCCGTGCCACACCGAACGACTCTAGACGACCCTGAGCGACTCTGGAAGACTCTGGACGACTCTGGAAGACTCTGGACGACTCTGGAAGACTCTGGACGACTCCATGAAACTCTGGACGACTCCAGGAAACTCTGGACGACTCCAGGAAACTCTGGACGACTCCAGGAAACTCTGGACGACTTCAGGAAACTCTTGACGACTTCAACTCCGAACGACTCCGAACGACTCTGCACGACTTCGGATGATTCCGGACGACTCCCTTCCGAAGTCGGCCAGTAGTTGATGATGATGATGATGTAAAAAATCGTTCTCTTCCTTTCAGGAGCAGGAATTATATATTTAATTTTTCCTTTTTTTCATTAAACTCTCAAACATCTAAATCTCACAATTTGCGCGGTGCAAACGCTATTGTTTCAAATGTTTACATTCCTTGATCAAGCTTACTAAACATTTTCAACCGAGCTGCTAGTGAGAGTGAGTTGAGTCTTATCAGATGCTACACTGGTCTGGTGCCATTTTTCCCCCACAAAAAGGGATTAAGTGAGTGCATCCCATGCAACACAACATCTCAACACAACACAATCTGTTATTCCTTCCCGCTGTCACCGTCCACGTCTAGGTTAATGTTCGTTTGGAGCTGTAATCGCTTTGAAAGTGCATAAAATAAGCATAAGCAACCTTTGCTCGTGTGTACAGGAAGACTATCTCGAGTCTGTGCCTGCTTTGGTGGACACGACCGCTGCTTTTGTGTTGTCCGCTTGATCCTCTTTGATCTTTGCGGGAGACCATAACACGATGCTTGCAGCGAGCAAGCGGGAAATGATGATGCCGTTATGCTTTCGCAAATAGGGGGGAGAACGTTGGGCAAGTGTTGCAAAACTCCACATTGCTGATACTGCTGCTTACTCCGGGTTGTAGTGTTGTTTGTGGTGGTCGATGAAACGAAACGGTGTGTGCTCCTTATCAGGTGGATGAGGAAAGGATTAAAAATAGGGGTGAAAAAGTCGCTACATTACGCCGGACCGGTTCATACATCAGCAGCACAGGGGTGTAGTTTAACCTTCCGCGCGAGTTTATTGGCCAGTGTGTTGTTTAATCAGTGCGTCCGTGGTTGTGTTGCGATAAGACGCCATCGTTTGCGCCCCATCATCGTGCACCCCAAAACTCGACCAAAACTTGGGGCCCCCGAGCAGCCAGGGCGCAAATGTGTCATGCAGTCCTCTATTCTAGCGGAACTCCATGAGATGAGCCCCAGCTGCGCTCTTTACTACACTGTAATGGAAAGGGAGCGAAACAAAAATGGTACAAAATAAAACACTTGACAAAGCGTCTTTTTTGTTCAATTCAGTTAAAAACAAACTTGTGTGCGCACACACACAAACACACATACACAATGTTTTTTAGTCCGATGATAAATGGATGTTTATGTTACGCTCTTCTCGCTTCTATCAATCTACGTTAACTCGTCGTCGTGCTGGCGGCGGGGCACGGCCGGTGGAGCGGGGGACACACAAACTTTGTTGCTTGCAAGTGTGCACCACCACATGCACTTCATGAAGCTGGGATTATGCTACAGCTTTGTATGTTTGGAGGAAGGGAAAATAGGGAAAAGTTGTAGTTGCAGTAAACAGTTTCCACTAACGACACTTGAAAGTGTTTCTAAACCTCGTTCCCAATCTTTGTTAAGTGAGTGTTGCTTTTTTCGATACAGTTTTTCACTAGAACTGGATTGTTTTCCTTGTTACTTTCAAGAGAATAAGAAGGGGAATTTGTTATGAAAACTAGTTAAAAAAAGAAAAAAGGAAAGGAAATATTCAATATGCTTACAACATGTAACGTCTAATTTGAATTTAAAATTGCATCGCCTCCTTTGATTTGGACACTCATATCCGTCGATAACGTGTACCATACAACCAAGCCATGACTTCAACGGTGTGTCTTTCAGTTACAGACCAGCCAGTAATAAAAACTAAAGAAAAAAATGCATTTCATCGTGTCCTGTTAACTGTTAACCTTCTTGCTTCAACGTTTTTTTTTACTTCGCTTCACTATCTCTGGTGCCGTTAGCTATTCGGCGTCAAGAACATACTGCACTCATTACACTCAGCCTCAGCCCGCCATCCCACAGCCTTGAAGGGGGTGAAGTGAAGTGCCCATCTCCACCGCTCTACATTTCTTCATCTCAACGACCGCAACGGTAAAAGGTCTTTGCCACGACCTATCTCCCCCCCTCCCCCCACCCTCCCCTGAGACTGAGATGATGAAAAATAGAGCACAGACTCTTCTTTTTTGTCGCCCTTTCCGTTGCTTGATATACTGAATCCTGGTCGCTATTACTAAACAAGTAAAGTGGTGGTGGTTGTCGTCGGTGGATGTCCTCCATGCCGGGGACGAAACTGCTCGCTGATCGTTTCCCTTCAAACGGACGTCATTACGACAACCGGGTGCAGAGCAGAGGGCGGCCCATTTGGCGTAGAAGAGGAAATGGGAGAGTAATTTGGAATTATAGAGCTGGCCGGCTGGCTGGCTGGCTGGCTGGTGTGCTGTGAAGCTGCTGAGACAGTGAAAGATGTGATTGCATTGTTGGTGGAGACGATTAAGATTACGATGATGTTATTTTTTATTTGCTTTTTTGCTCTTTAGTGTGTGTGTGTTTGTAAATTCTTCTTAATTACGTTGAGAGTAATTCGCCTGCAAATTGTACGATTTTTGTTGCTCCATTTGTTTTGTTGCTAAACGTCGATGACCGTTTTTCCCTAATTTCTGGGGGCTTTAACATTTCTGACTTTTTGATTGGATCGGTGGAAGTAATTAAAATAAATCGCTTTTGATGCGATCTATTGATTTTACGAATAATGATTAACGCAACAGAGATTAATTAGTGTGTCACTGGAAATGAACTTTCCATTTCCACAGCCCCACCTTAGGCAAATCTCGTGTTCGTGTACCGAAGAGAAAGTAATTAAGATTTGAAAAATTGACTCAATGCATTGAATTAGGAGCTTAAAATCCTGGTCACGGCACCAGGGCGTGTTTTTGAAGATGGCAAAGATTTAGACACATTTTTCTGTAGATTAATGCTGTTTTTGATTGAACACGTAGCAGGATTAGTCCTTGCTGGGATGGGATCAGTTTAGATTAGCTGGGATCCTCCAATTTCGTGTAATATATTGGCCGATGGAAACCAATTAAAATTTAAAAAATAAACATAAAAATAAACGTTTGCCGCACTATAAATTGAAGCAAAAGAAAACTCATACGTATTTTCCAATGTCCCATTTGGAGCGGCATTGCATGTTCTGTGCTGCAGTTGTCATAACTCACCTGTGGGTAGAACATGTAAATGCACATACGCACGTTTTCAGCCTCTTGTTTTGCGCCCGTTTGATGCGGTTTGATGCACAATAAATCTAAACATTTGCCTCCCTTCTGAACCGAATGCCATATTCCTTGTCACCGTCCTCCGGTGATGTATTCAGATGTGTTCCAACTGAATACTTCTCGATGATGATGATGACGATGATGACATATGAGTGGTGTGAGACAGTGGGACACAATTTACAGGAAATCCCCATTAAATATTACTACCTATCGTATCACACAAAACTCTCTGGGCACAGCGATTGGATTGATGAGTGTGAGGTTGTGTTGGGAATTTTGCAACGCTTTTCCAGGAAAGCAATTATTTTGATAAAAATGTGTTAATCCTCCTGGGAATGCTCCAACAGAGTAAACTTCCGTTCCCTAGAAACAAAGAGAGCGAGAGAGAGACAGGGAGAGGGTTACGGATGTTAAGCAGATTTATTAGCAACACCTTATCACCTTTTTGCTAAAAAACACATGCGCCTGTTGGTTGAAGTTGTCTTCAAATCATGGATCGACGTTGGTTTGGAATTTTCTTGAATAGATTGAAGGAATCAATGCTCTTACCCAGTGGAAGATGTAATGATGGAGGTTGTGAGTGTGCAATTGTGTAATTAATGATGCTTTTCATTTCATTTCCCTTCCCGATTGTGATTGATTGGCAATGAATGGTACGGTTTGTGAGCGACGAAGCGCCACTCGAGTTTAGTCCTTCGAGCCGGATGAGTGCTCAGGTTCTTCCCCCTAGCGGTAACGAACTTTTGTTACTCACTGTAGAAAATTGCCATTTCGTGCTCGTACAAAACTTTGCAATTTACTCCTCTACTCGCTTCTTCTCTTGGTGATGGTTTTGCGCCTCTCGTCCAGCATATTAGATTATGCGGATAGGGAAGCAATTTCGCGAAAAAGTCACTACACTGGAGCAGAGCAGGGAGCAGCGTAACAGACACGTGCTTTTTGCTGACGCGCGAGCGGTTCGTTGCCTACTGGGTGTCGTCTTTCTGGTCGAAAGTTTTGCACTCCTAACCAACCACTCTCCGGGAAAGTCATGTTAGCATTGGAAACGCGTTCGCGTATGCATAGTTGTATGATTGGTGCGGAAATCTATCGCGCTCAACCTAGCGCGTAGACCGCCGGCGGACGGCGCGAACACGTGCGAACGTTCCGGATCCTTTCATGCCTCATTTCGCTCCAGTGGGGGAGGTCTGTGAGAACGGAGACGGGAGAATGTCTGCAGATGAAGCATGATTGTAAATGAGAAAGATGTCCTCCTCCTCCTCCGCATCAGCATTTCGGTCGCAACTCCTCTCTTCAGCCCGGTAAACCGGATGTGCTTCTGCTGTTCCGCTGCGAAGGTCCTTCCTTCTTCTTTTTTTTGTGCTTCACTTCCGCCAAACGAGATGGAGATGGATCGATCATCCGGACGTGCTTAGCTTTACAGCTCATCGTGAAGCTTTTCTTTCTATTTCGCACGCACACAGACACAGCAGAGCAAGCCCGCGCAAGGTCCCCAAACTGGGATGGAATACATAAATAATGGTATGAAATTTATTTCCTTTCCAACGTTGCTCTTCTTCTCCCGTTTCAAATGCCTTCCTGCTTTTCTTGATCAGAAATGCGGCATTCGTTTGACGGGGACGGGTTTTCCCGCGCAAAAGGAAAGCAACAGCAGCAACCTGTGGCACGTACCGCGTGTCATCAATATTGGCCTTCCAGCCGGTGCAGCATTGGACTTCAGGGACGACCACACAAGGGGGGGGGGGGGGGGGTTTGTGTCCCCTCTGGGGGGTACTTCGGGAGGGGATGGATTGGTTATTAAGTTTAGTCGTCGATATCGTCGAATCATATCTGCCATCAGTGGCGGGGGCAATCAGTTTGATCAGTGTGCCTCGATACAGCCTTTGGAAGGTAACCAATTTTTGGTGACCACATTGAAACTCCTGCCGAACTCCTGCTTCTGCTGCTGACTTAGAGAAGGATGGATTGGAATTGTCTTGTATGTCTTGTCTCTAAGAGCACTCTAAAAGCACGAGAATGCTGAAGGTAAACCAGGAACCCGGGGCCGTACCGTACAAACCGTTCACTTATTCATTAGAAGCATTATTTATGCATGGTACGCTCGATAATAGCTCAGGCTTAGGTGGAGCCGATGGTATCTTGCACTGTGTGTGGGTGCCTGGAACGCCTTTGGTTGGTGGGGTTGGTGTAGCATAGTTGAGGTTCGTCACATAGACTTGGATGGTTGTGCAATATTCATCATTAAACTTGACCGTTATCTGTCGAGGGAGTGTGAGCATGGCAAGCGATCATTTCCTGACTATGGGTGTGTGTGTGTGTGTGTGTGTGTGCTTGGTCGTAGGATGAAGTGTTAATGTTTCGGCAAACATTTACTATGACTGATGGGTTTAGTTCGCTCGGTGAATGTGCCATGCTCCTCTCGTGTGCTATTTTTGTACACAGGTTGACGGTTGGTGCATTATGCGTTGTTTTGGAATGGTTGTAATGTCGTGCTAGAGAGTTTTTCCTTCTGTGTTATTTCAAGAAGTGAAAGATCTTGATTAAGTATGTTAATAATAGACGTACTTTATATTGGATGGCGTGTGTTGGTATCTTGGACAAAAGCTAGGACTTCTACAAAGTTTCCTGCATATAAGGTACTTCATGTTAATAATTATTTAAATTTGTTGGCTAAAGTAAACAGTATCTTCCCATGGTTGGTTGATAAACGTTTGACACAGTTTTAACCTCGTTTATCTTAACATGTTCTTTGGTTGGTCGTGTTCCTCTCATATGAACTGAGTATTCTGCGGTCGGTACACCAATCCGTCACAGATAACCAAGCTACTCTAGTAGGCTTAGACAGGCCTAGACTGACATCAGTTGTTTACCAAATAAGAAGAAGTCCTTAGAAGAAGTCCTCAAAAGAATTCTTCAGAAGAAGTCCTCGGAAGGAGTCCTCAGAAGACATCTGCAGCAGAAGTCTTCGGAAGGAGTCCCCAGAAGACATCTTCAGAAGAAGTCCTCAGAAGAAGTCCTCAGAAGAAGTTATCAGATGAAGTCCTCAGAAGAAGTCTCCAGATACTCAGAAGTAGAGCTTGAAGTTCTCAGACTATAGAATGATCAGTATTTAAGCACGCCTGTAGGCCTTTGACTATTCCAGATTTGATTCCAGTATTTGATATTCCAGATTTTAAGAGTTGGATTTAATTCCAAAGGATGTTACTTCAGAGTCACGAAGTTATGTCGCTTTGTTGTATAGAGACAAACCCTTACTGTCTTTTGGCCTAGATCCTTAGTGATGTTTATTCCAATAACTAAAGAAATTCTCCAAATTCATGGAGACATGTACAATTCCTAAGAATCCGTTTCATATTGTATGTCACGAGTTCTTAAGACTGATCTAACCTTAAATATATTTGGGCTTTTGAAATTACTTTCTTTACAACGTGACAATATCTTTACGAGAGATATTACTTTGAGACATCCATTCAATCCACATCAACGCATTCAATCACATTTTGTGGTATTACAGCATCATTTTTCCCGCCCAAGGAATCCATTACATTTATCGATCGCACCCGGTGGTTGAAACGTTGCACTTGACAGTGTATCGTGGAGGGCGCGCTATTACGATCACCACTCTGCTTCAATTCCTTTGAAACTGTCACTACTTCATATCCTTGCCCCCGGCCTTGCAACGCCACACGTTGACCAGAGAGTCATTAGAAACCCCCAACTTCCCCTTGGTTGGTCAGGTCTGCTCCCTTTTGCCTTTGCGCGGTAATGGTCCGAAACGAGAGTTTGCTGGCGGGAACCCCCCCCCCCCCCCCATTTCCCTTGGCTGCCCGGATGTTGGGCAGAAGTTGGGCCGTAGTTGGCAGCAGGCAAATTGAAAGTCATTCCCGCCCGTATTGGCCACAGGGCACAAACACACACACACCAGGAGTCCTCCATCTCGCAGGCTCCTTTGCCCGTTTTTTCGCTCCCTTCTGCCCTCAAGATCGTTGGTTTGCGCTCGTCAGGGCAAAAGTCACGCCGCCACGGACACTGGATCAGTGCATAATTGAATTCCTGCTGAAGTTTCCAGGGCTCAGGGCTTTTGGGATGCGGGGAGGTGGGGACCTCTCGGCTGCTGCTGCTGTGTTCACTTCCAGCTCCAGTTCCTGCTCATCGGTGAAGGAATTGTTTTAACAACGGGGATGGTTCGCCGGTGATTTCAATATAAACTTTTGCCCCATGCGCCAGCTAACTTGGTGTGTGTGTGTGTGTGTGTGCTTGCGCGTGGACATGGAGTTATCTCAGCAGGGGACTCCAGTGCTTTTTTTGTTGTTTTGGTTCCTTTGCCGCTGCACATTCCCAGTGCGCGGCGACGACAACGACGACGACAAAATGGTTAAATGTTAGCTCCTGTCTGGGTGACGTTTTAATTTGTCCGCTGTAAAATGGAGAGCTAACCAATGCCCTCAAGGGGGGGGGGGGGAGTGAAGGGGAAGATTGTGGATTTGAAGACTCGCCCGTGGATTTCTTCTTTTTCGCTCAATTTCCTTCACGAAAAATCCTTCGTCTTTTCTGGTGTTTTGTTTTTCATTCGTGATCCTTCCTGGATTTGCTTGGTCACACTGTGCCGGGCAATTGACCAGTGGCTGCTGCTGTCTCCTTGTGTCACTATGATACGAAAACGGTGGAAAAAGGTGGTGTGGCGCGTACATTCCCGGCGGGAATCTAATTTGTTTATAGTCATCAAAGCGGTAAATTGCCGGCGAACAAAAATTGTCCCTTTTTTTTTTGGACGGGAAGGTTGATGTGATGTTGATGATGGGGTCCTGTTTTTCGTTTGCGGCGGACAAGATTGGTGTCAAAATTCGGAACAAATTTTCGCTCCCAGATTTATCCCAGGTGATGAGGTGGTAATGTCGTTTTGATTCTTCATGCCTCCCTTAAGACAAGGAAGAAGGTACATTAGAAAGAAAGAGGAGATTTATGAAGCTACAGCATAAATATGCTCAGCTGAGAGCTTATTATTTCCTCATCGTAACTGCTTTTTGCACCTTTTTGTCTAAAACGTCTTCTTGAAGTGATCAGATTGTAGAATAGAGAGGAATGTTTAAGCTGTCGTTGCACAGATAGGTAGATAAGTGGATCATACATATTCATTGAACGAGCGATGTTCTTTCTCATTTTATTCCCTCTTTCTTATTGAAGGCTTCAAAAGACGCGCATTGCATAAAATTGGCCACAGGCATTCGATGTGCTTGCGATTTAAATCTGCATTGGCTTTAGTTATCCTTCCTCTTCTTCTGTCGCATAATCTAATTGTCCTCCACCGATGACTTCACGAGCGAACGTCAAGGAACGCTTCCAAGATTCCACTTCGATGGAGACCGTTTAACGACTGCTTGCCTTGCCAGCTGATCAATATGTTTAATTCACTTTGCCGTGTCTGTTCTATTCGGAGGCAGAGCGTCCTTTGGACGAATTATCAGAGATGTCTTCTCGGGATCTGCAATGGTCCTCAGCAAGCAGTCCTCACTCAACGCATGACTCAATTACGAACCCCGAACTGGGAACTGATTTGACTGATGTGGTGTTGCTGCAGGAAAGAAATAAAAAAAAACATGAGAAAAGAGATACACTTTTGTGGTTACAGTTTCTCTTTCTTCTAACCTTCACCGCTATCATGTCGTTTATAGGCCAGAGGTCATCGCCGTGAGCATCATGCGTGTGAGCATAAAACGGTTTGCGGGGCGTAATTTGCCCCTGATTAGAATTCATCTCACAAACACATGATCCCTGCGATGGCTCACTGTGATGGCTCACATCGTGCTCCACACACACACACATTAGCTTCGTTCCGCAGGATACTTTTCGGGCGTTCGGGGACATTCCGGGACGATCGCTTGCGGCAATGCGGTCCAAAATTGCCTCTCTTCTTCTCCGCTACTGACACGGCAACACGGGGCTGTCATTTAGATGCCTTGTACCCCGAGGCCATTGCGTCGCTTTCCTTTTCTCTCTCTCTCTCTCTCTCTCTCTCATGCACGCCAATAACGCGCTGGCGGCCCCAATCGTGTGTAACGTGCCATCAAATCCACCGGTGGTTAAGGGTGGTTAGGGACATTCGCTCTTTTTTTGGTCCTTTGCCGGTTTTTCCCTTCCCTACCTTAGGGCAATGAATTGGAGCACGAGGAGGTCCCCGGAACAGGTCCTATGCAGCCAAGTGCTTTCGACAGTTTTACGTACGTTTGGGAGGAATTGGGGGGAAAAGGTTCCCATACATCCTTATTTTCACCATCTGGTAACGCAGCTGATGATGGTCCTGCCCGCCAAGGGGAACTAAAGGAAATACAGGCACTGTACCATTTTATATGCCGGCGTTGGGTGGCGTTTTATTTCCCACTCACCCACTCCCGAGCGCTTGTTTCTGCTTCTCCGAGCATGTCGTTTAATTTGGTTTATTTATTTGCTTGCTGTTTTGTGTGTGTGTGTGTGTGTGAAGCTGTGCTCATCATCTCGCTTTCTCTTCGCTTTGTTTCTCCTCGCTTGGCTTTTACTTGCAGTTACACGAAGAATTTATCACCCGATAAGGTGAACCTGAGCGCATTCCGGGGCGAAGGTGAGCTCTCCAACCTGCAGCTGGACGAGAACGTGCTGACGGAGCTGCTGGAACTGCCGGCCTGGCTGCGGCTGACGTCCGCCTGGTGCAATCACGTCTCGTTTCGAATATCCTGGACCAAGCTGAAAAGCACACCGATTGTACTGGTAAGTAGGCTGTGGAAACTTGGGAAGAAAGAGAGAGAGAGAGTTGGTAGAGCCGTTTGTCATTAGTGTCAAACTCTTCAGGAAGTGTATATCATTTTACCAGATTAACAATTCCGTTCAATAATTGACTCGCTTCGTGTCGGTGCAATTTCTAACCTAATTCCTTTCATTTTACCTTTTTTTCCTCCGCTTTACAGACACTAGACGAGGTAAACATAACGATAGAAACATGCGAAATCGCGCGCAGCGGCACACCGACGGCCGGCCTCTCGAGCATGACCGTACCTCAGGGGAAATACAGCTTTATACACAAAATCATCGACGGTATCACGATCGCGGTCAACACGGTGAACGTGAACCTCAAGAGCCCCGCATTTACCGCCTCGGTGCAGATGTCCCGCATACGGGTCGAATCCCGCACGCCCAAATGGCTGCTGGGCGATCTGCGCGTTACAAGACTGAAAGATCCGGCCCGCGGCATGATACTGATCTTCAAGGAGCTGTCCTGGCAGACGGTGCGCATCGAGGCGAGCAGCACCCAGGACCTTAGCCTCACGCCACTGCGGCTGCTCACCAACCAGGCCCGCTGCCGGATCACGATCAAAAAGCGCCTATCGGACTGTAGCATCGTTGCCAGCCGGCTCGTGCTCATACTGGACGATCTGCTGTGGGTGCTGACGGATTCGCAGCTGAAGGCGGCCCTCCACTTTGTCGACTCGCTGACCGGGCTGATCAAAGCGTCGACCAACGTGGTGCAGCGAGTGAAGGCCCAGAGGAAGCTGGAAACGCTGCCCGAGTATCAGGCCCAGCTGGACCAATCGAAGAAGGCGCCCGACGCGCAGCAGCTGTCTGCGGCCCAGCGCTACTTTAACCTGTACGACGTGCGGGAAACGTCGTACCACTTCTTCAGCCAGCGCATCGATCTGCACCTGTGCGACGATGTGGGGGTGGGCCGGTCCAGCCACCCGAACCTGCAGGACGGTGGCGCGCTGCAGATATCGGTGCAGGGCTTCCAGATCGATTACTATCCGTACCATTTGGCGAAGGCCGACCGATCCCACTGGGCAAAGTGAGTATGATTGGGCCCGTACCCCCGGGGGCCGGACAAGTGTGGTGGGCAGTGTCACATGTCAATGGATGCGCGGTAATTTAATTAACGAGCAAGTCGCAGCACCGATGTGTGCCGAGAGTGTTTGCTGCTGGCCTGCGGGAACCCGCTGCGTAAAGTGAATTCGAGCAAGTTAGGGTTGATGTTGCAGCGCATGATGGTTGTTTCGGAAGTGTTTTCGGGGGAGAATGCGTTTAATGAGCTTTTATGGAAAGGTTTAATGGCATCCGCGATGAATGAAGGCATGCAAGCTTAATTGGATTTAATTTGCTGCACTATTTGCACTAAATTTGAACATAATACGTTAGTGGGCTAATGAACGAAAATAATGGTATGAATTTTACATAAGGAATACATCCATTTAATGCACGAATGATAGCGTGTGACATTTCCCCAAAGCATAATCCGTCTGGCCGCCCTAACACTGTCCTATTTTCCTTACTTCCATCCCCTAGATACCGCGAGGCAAGCATACCGCCCGCACTGTGGCTCGAGCAGTCACTAAACTCCTTCAGGGAAGCCATTCTAAACCTAAGTCAACCGAATCGACCACCGCAGCATGCATCATTGGAAAGGTACATCCGGCTTACGCCACAATCCGCCCTTTTGATCTTTGACACAAGCACAATCTCACATTACACAAAACTTCCCTTTTCGTCAGAACAACCAACTACGGCCAGCAGCAAACGACACCCGCATCGCCAGCCCTTGGGCAACAGCGTGGTGGTGGTGGTGGGCTTAATGGGCCCAATCAAACGGCAGCTCCCTCCGTGCCCGGCACACCGAGCAGCGGAGTCAGCAATCACAACAGTGCGGTTTCGCCGATGAAAAAGCATGTCCTGGACAATCTGGCCAAGCTGATGTGTGCCTGTGTGGTGATGAAAATCGAGGAGTTTACGCTGTACCGCGTGACGACGTCCGGGAACAAGCAGATGCCAAAGGAGTTCGTTTCGGGTAGGTGTAGGACGAAGCGCGGGACACACAAACCGAGCCTCTTCCCCCTAAACATTCCTTGGCGTTGTGTGCAATAATTTTAAATGTTTGTTTTCGTTTCACACCGGAACCATTGTTTCGTGTCCATATATGATGGCTATAACGGTACGCTACAAGCACAAAACAAGCGGAAGAAAGGTACCGGCCGTATGTGTGTTTACGGTTGATTCTGATCCTTTAGACTATGTTCCTTTCTCTCTTCTGTATTTCTGATTTGTGTTACTGTTGCTGCTAGTCTTAGAGAATTTGTTTAGCTCATCCATCTACCTACTCGTTAAGTGTTTTTGTAGCAAAATTTAAGAGATATTAGTGTACACGTTCTGTTCCTCATGCTCATCATCGCTAGACGATTCCTCCGCATCATCGCTGCTCTCATCCGTATCATGCCCATCGTCGCGAACCGCGTAGCTAACGAAACGCACCGTAAAGAAGTAGAAAAACTCCGCAATGCTTAGAATGCTCGCCCCGGTAAACAGTCCCAAAATGCCACCGATCGACACGACCACATCGATGTTTTCGCGCACAATCTGTCGGCGGTAGCGCTGGGTCGGATGAATCATCAGCTTCAGCTTAACCGAACGTTCCGCTTGATCGTTCATATACGTGTGTCTGCCCACGATACGGATCTCGTTCTCCTTGCAGGACGGATAGCAGTGGCAGGGAAAGCCGCCCGTATACCAGGGCTGTAAAATCCGCGTCGGCGGTGCAATCAGCCCCGCATTGTCCAAACATTGCATGCCGGCGTACCCGCACACGGACCCATTTTCGTGACCTTTTTGGGAAGTTTTGGAAGCAACAAATTAGATGAGATGCTTTGTTCTACACACACACATGTCACATGCACACGAAAACTTGCCTGCGAGCAGCATATTGTGATGAAAACAATTGCACACACGCAGCTGGATCGATTTCAAACACTCGGTAACGCACACGCTGTAGCTGTACTTGGGGTAGCTAGTGTTGCCGAACGGTAGCGCATGCTCGTCCGGGAAGAGACAGCGTCGCACGTCAATGTCCACCGACCGCACCAGCGGATCGTTGACAATGTTCTGCAGCGTGAAGTAGATTTTCTCCTCGTGCCCCTGCATGGTCTGTTGAAACTGTAGCCGACGCAGCAGGATGTGTGGGATGTCGTCTTCGTTCATTAAGTGAGTCTGCATTGGGGAATGGACGAAAAAAGCGCGTTTCAGAAAAGTGATGGGAAAAGTTGGGAACAAATCCCGAGTCGACTCCGATCCGCCACCGATCATTTCGGAACCGACTGCGGAAGGTAGGTCAGCATTATCCGGAGTCGTTCGGAATCGTCCGGAAACGATTTTGGAGTCGGAGTCGCCCGGAGTCAGAGTCGTTTGGAGTCGTTCGGAGTCGTCCAGAATTTTCCGGAGTCGGCCTTCGACACAAATGTCGACTCCGATCGACTCTGGAAGACTCCCAATGGCTCCAACTGCGATCGACTCCGATTTCAAACGACTTCGGGTGACTCCAGACGACTCCAGACGACTCAAGACGACTCCTAAGGACTCCGGACGACTCCCGATGACTCCGGGCAACTCCGGATGACTCTGACTCCGGACGACTTCTGATGACTCCGGACGACTCTCGATGATTCCAGTCGACTCCGGACGACGAACGACTTTGAACGACTCCAGACGACTGCAACTGCGAACGATTTCGGGCGAATCAAGACGATTCCGAACGACTCCGGTCGATTCCCAATGACTCCGGGCGATTTCGGATGATTTAGACTCCGGACGATATCTGATGATTTCCGTCGACTCCGGACGACTAAAGACGACCCCGGACGACTAAAGACGACTCCGAATGACTCCGGATGACCTCCGATGACTCCAGACGACTCCAGACGGCTCCGGACGGCTCCGGACGGCTCCGGACAGCTCCAAACGACTTCAAACGACTACAGACGACTCCAACTCCGAACGACTTCGGGCGACTCAAGACGATTCCGAACGACTCAGGACGACTCCAGATGACTCCGGACGACTTCTGATAACTATGGACGACTCCGGGTGATTCCAGTCGACTCCAGACGACTAAAGACGTCTCCGGACAACTCCATATGATTCCCGACGATTTCATACGACTCCGAATGACTACGGGCGACTCCAGACGACTCCGACTCCGGGTAGAACTAGTGGTTCCGATTTTGCTGGTGTCAGAATCGTACTAACAATAGCCGGTGTCGGATCGCAGTTATGGGTGTGCTCCAAAGAGCACATCACTATCATCACTCTCTCTCTCTCTCTCTCTCTCTCTCCTGCTTACCGTAACTGCATAATTGTATGTCAACAGCAGATCGCCATCAGGATGCTCCGTGTCCATTTCCAGCGGCAGCCATTTTTTGCCATGTCTGTAGGAAAAGACTCACAGTTAGAGCTTATTTAGCTCTTTGACAAGGTTTTGTTAGCACCTTACTTCTCTACCGTTTGCAGCGAGTTAAGCAGATAGCACGTTCCGATCGTTGTTTCGATCGGTTGAAAGTAGCGACAGCAATCGAACGGTTTGTCATTCCAGCGGCACTCGCGGAACAGTGTGCTACAGTTAGCGCGCACCATGGCCGCTGTCTGGCTGTACCCATCCTTCGGGCACCTCATACAATCGTCACACTCCTCGTACATTGCACAGTAGCTACTTATCGAGCCTTCGTTGTACAGGTTGTGAAAGATAATGCGCAGCATATAGTCTTCCACGTCGTAGTTAAACTCCATCTCGTCGTTCGTCTGCAACGCGCCAAGGTACGACTGCAGCCCGGGATACACTTCCTTCACGTAGCCCATCTCACAGACACCGACCGCCGGGAACACTATCGGCTCGGCCCGCGTATCTATGTTCTCCACCGCAATGCTGATCGTATCCGTCCGGAATAGCTCCATGTAGGAGCATATGAGCCGGACCGCAAAAACCCACGCAATGGAGGTGCAAACGAACCAGAACAGTCGCTCCGTTGGGTGGTACCGGCGGTTGACGATGTACCCGATGCCGGCCAGCGATGCATTGTTGCAGTAATCCACCAAGATGCGATAGAACGCACGACCCAGGCGCAGTAAAAGTAACATTTTCCCTACACGGATGTACGGGCTTGAATGAGGAAAGCTTCTACTACTGATTAAAGCCTTGTTTGGGGTTGCACGTGCGTGCGAAGAGCCCGTGTGTTGGTTGTGGCAGAACCATTCAATTAAAAATTAGAGCGACATGAATTTTACATTACTTCTAAATCAGGATACACACTGTTGACCTTTAGCATTGAATGTGAAGTTAATGTTTCGTTTTTAATCATTTAGAATAATTAGTATTCATGGTTAAACAATAGACTGTTGTTTTCGTAACTCCTCTTGCATGCGATACTTTTTCCCTTATCTTGTTATTACATTTAATTATTTCAAAGACTGTTTTCGTACGCAGCGCAACATTTTCTAATAGTTTCTATCGTTTTTGTTGTTGTTTTTAGCCGATCGGGACCGAGTACCACCGGATATGGCCACACTGCATGCGGAATTTACGTACTTCTACTATCCCGGGGACTTTGTATTTCCTTGTAAGTGGTTTTATGGAGACATTATTATCTATTACACAGCATAGAACATAATTTATCGATTATATTTTCCCCCTACCCACACAGTGCCACCGTCGAAAGCGTTCGTTCACATCAATCCCGTACAAGTGCACTTCCACCTGGACAGTCTGCTCTGGCTCAGCTCGTTCGTGCTGAACCTGCACGAAAGTCTCCTGCGCACGAACAACGTCACGAGCGGCCTCAACTCCCCGTCCACCCCGTCGAGCGGAGCGACGTCGGACGCGGAGCAGCAACCGAACATAATGTACATGGACGTGAAGGTGGAGTGCATTATGCCGCGCCTAATATTCGAAGCGTCGCCCGGCGCACCGCAGCAGCGTGATCGGCCCAAGGCAATGCACGTGGAGGTGTCCCGGTTTGCGCTGACGAACATTCGCGAGACGGGCTCGTCGCGGGCCGACCTAGCGCAGGCGATATCCTCCCTGCAGGAGGGTAGCCTTGTGTTCGGGTCGGGCTTTCCCTCAAAACCGGGCGATCTGTGTATCGTGACCGATCGCATACTGTCACACATTGCGGCAACGGACGTGGCCGGCGGGCTGAACGGACCACCGATGCTGAACGGGTCCGGTGCGGACGGGCTGCAGTCCGCGTTTAGCAATCTGACGCGCTACGCAACGTGGCGCGAACCGCGTGATGTGTGGTGCCTAAAGCTGGACCCGGTGTGGGTCGAGTTTTACGGCGCGCGTTCGATCGGCCCGAGCCGTGCCATTCCGTTCGTCGATGCCGTGCCGGTAACGATCTGGCTGCACGGGCGCTCGGACGAAATGCCCGAGCTGATGATCGGCCCGGCGGATACGGTCGCTGGCGGTGTTGAGCGGAACAGCGACGGCAGCAAGCGCATTCACAATAGCAATAATACCATCTCGAACAAATCGAGCGAAAGCAGTCTGATACTGTCCGTGAGCAGTTTAAAACAATCACTAGATTTAGAGTCCACCCCGCTCGGGAGCGGTTACTGGAGTGGTGGTGTTGGTGGTGGTGCGACGTTGGAGGATGAGAAGCGGAAACGATTTTCCTCCGCGTCTGGGCAGGGCGGCGAGGCAAGGGCGCCGCCGCAGCTACCGCAAGCATTCCCGTCGGTCGAGGCGGACAGTGAGACGGACAATCGGACGGCCGATCTGCACGTGATCGCTCACGTTTCCAATCTAGTTAGTGTTCAAATCGATCATTATCAGTATCTGTTTTTGCTGCGGCTGGCGGAAGAGCTGACCGAGCTGGCCACCTTTCTGTCGCTTGATTCGAAGCGAATACTGCAAGCGGTAAGACAGTGAACCGTAAGAATTGGGCAATTCTTCTTAGACTCATCTTTCGATTTACTTGTAGGCAAATACGGAAAAATCGATTATCGTTGGCTGTGTGATACCGCAGGTGGAAGTTTCGCTCGTCATGCCTTCACAAACGCCCGGCAAAGAGTCAAGCGGCGGTGATGGCGAGAGCGTGTTACCGGATTCGGCCAGTTTAGGTACAAATAGGGTCGGAAAAGATTAACACACGATCATCGCAAATGATCAAATCCATCCTCACCTTCTTCCCGCTTCAGGTTCCGGGTGGCCAAATTCGATGGACCAAACAAGAAATTCTAACATTTTTAGCAGTACCGAATGTCCCTCCCCAATCGCAACAGAACCACCGGTGGAAGTACATCACATTTCCAATCCCAACACCCACGGGTACGCTATCTCGCACACTTAGAATCCTGTCCGTCACACGTACTTACCCTATGCTTAAATCTCCCTCTCGCTCGTTCGCGTTCCAGACACAACGTACAGATACAAAGCATACCGACGACCTCTTCTACGTCGGGCGTAGCCTCGGTCGAGACGCCCTCCTCCTCGTCGGTCGTGGTAACCGCACGAACCGTCGGTACGACGAGCGTCACCACCCCTATCCCCCAGCAGCCACAACACATTCCGGTGCAGACGCAATCGAAGGTGGGGCGCAACTCAACCACCGACTCGTCCTCGTTCTCGAAGGACCTCAACTCGGGGCTAAGCTCCATGAAGAAGGGCTTCTCGCATCTGATGACGTCGATCGATTCTGCGCTGAAAACCAACACATCCGACGACATTAGCGACACGCTGTCGGTGCAGTCGGATTTGAGCTCCGACTCGGAGCTGCAGCGCGTGCTGGAGGACACGGAGAAGACGACGGACTGTATGGACGCGATGTTTAAGCTGTACCCGTTCGGGCAGGAGAGCACGATCAAGATGGCACCGATCGAGGTGGCCAGCGAGGTGTGCGAGGATCCGTTCCTCTCGAACATGTCCTCCCCGTCCGACCCGTCCGAAAGCATCAGTCTGAAGCGGCGCGACATTGTGTCGATGGTGACGTTCAGGTTCGTTTGTGTGTGTGTGTGTGTATGTGGTGTTTTCATATAAACTGATGTGTTTCCTTTATTTTGATAGATTAACCACGGTGGAGGTGATACGCCAGAATGTTGGCAATGGTTCCTCGCTTCGATTGCAAGTGTCGGCGATAAGCTGTGATGAATGCGGTGCGATACCGTGGGATGAATTTCAGGTACGCTTACCCCTTCACTGGTTGGGTTTTGAGGAAATCCTTCAACTATCTATTAAAAACACACACATCCACACACTAGAACACAACAACCTTTCTCTCTCTTCGAACACTTTTGCTGTCTCTCTTTTCTCTTTGCTACCTTTTTCTCTGGTCTGGTTTTCCCTATCGATTGTTTCGATTACACTTTGTTCCTTTTGTTTCCTTGTTTTCACTCTGTATGTGTTGTGTTTCCTCATACAATAATCATGATAATCGATAACCTATGGTATGGTGGTTTCACCACTTCATTCGAACGTTGTATTTCCGTTTTTTTTGTTCTTCCTTCTTTTCTTTTCGGTGTCTATTATATCGAATACTTCCCGCAATTGTTATCTGTTGTTAACGGCAATCGATGATTTACGATAATGAGAATCGCACTATACTTTGTACCTTCATCGCAAAACAATTTAATCTGGCCGTAAATCATCGTTTAAATATGCATCTTTTATCTCCTCCTTCCCCCCGATATGATATCATCTCCCCTCTTGTACATAAGATTCCCCATGTATCGCGAAATATATCTGTCATGATGTGCTCAATGTCTGCTAAAATGGATGGCTAAAATGCATATCGAGCTTCGAAATAGGTAACACCGGAAGCTCAAACGGCCGCGCACACCAAGAACGGCGCGTGCATTGAGTGCGAATGTGCGAAAGGCTTAAAGATCTGTTTTATTCATTTTTTGTCCTTTTCTCTTTCATCTTCTTTATTTGGCGCTAAACTGAATTGTAACTGCACACTACTATACGAGTATTGTATATCAAGTAATTGAAATTGGCATGTTTCGTTTTGAAATTAAATCATTTTTTTGTAAAACTTTTGTCATTTTTCATCCATTTATGCACACGTTTCCATTCTCTTGTCCATACGGCGACAAGAAAATTCTTTCTTTCTTTTTGCTCCATTGGCACCACGCGTCTCTTTTACGTACATCTTCTTCTGTTTCTCTTATCCAGTTTATCCTTCTTTTCTGTTTGCTCCCTGTTTTCATTCCTCTATTTTTCTACTCGTGCTAGCTAAAATATGACCAAATATCTTACAATTATACTAACGATATCTATATATATATATATGCTACTATATTATATACATACATAATCCGAAAACTATCCGAGTGTTAATGTTGTTGAAACATATTTTTCTTTTCTTTTTTCTTTTTTTGCATGCTTTCTTCTATCATCTCTATCTTGTATAACCAAAAAAAACAAAAACAAAAAACAAACAAAACAATAATCAAACCGAATAACAATCGACGATCGTGGTGTGAATTACCTGAATGAAAAACAAAACAAAAAATTGCTTAAACGGTATCAACCGAAAACGAACACAACACAACACACTGCAATACTACTGTGATAACTTACCTGCACCTGCAACACGTGTGCCACAAAAAAAAAACACACACACCAATTTACAATCATACTTTTGTAATTATTCAAAATATTGCAACATATTTCTTACTCGCCACACTACTGAATGTGGGGTTGTCCGCTGTGCAAATGCCACGATCCTTGTTGCTCATCGCTCATGCTGTGGCTATGCGCTACACAACTCCCGTTGCAACCAATATATACTTCATTGGGCATATTTGCTATTATTACCAAAAAAAAAAAAAACAATAATTACGATCCATATCCTATCCTACAATTATGGATGTTGATGTTGGTTGCTCGCTCGCGATGGTTCTAATCAACATATACACATATATCGATGTTGTGTTTCCTTTGGTGCGTTTGCGTCTCTGTCTCTTTTTGTGTCTCTTTCTCTGTGTGTGTGTGTGTTTGTGCTGTGTATGTATGTCGTTTTCATACAATGTAATCAAAACCAAACCCATCGTTGCACTGCCATCATCAAACGAAATGCTCACACTTGTTGGCTGAATCCATAATATACACATAAATACACGCCACGCCACCGAAAAAAAAGGGTGGCCACCGCAACAGCAAGGTATCTATATTTTTTCCACTAGTACTTTTGTGCGTGTTTTGTTTGTATGTTACAAACTGTGTATGATTTTAAGCGTTATTTATGTTCTGTTTCGGTGTTTTGTGTTTTATCATTTCTTTTTATATTTTTAACTTGTTTCGTTCATTTTGTTTTATCAATGCAAGGCAATTGCGCCGTGTTGCGCTGTGTTGAACATTGTAGTTGATGGAAAGAGAGATTCGTTTTTTTTGTGTGTGTGAAATATGTTGAACCATTCAGTGGTCCACCTTCCTCTGCCATTTTATGTGTTTGTGGCAGCTTTTTAGCATCTCAAGTAAAGAAAGCATGTACGAGGTTTTTCTTTTCCACATGTGTGTCCATTCCCTGTTTAAGATAAGGCCCACACTATGCACAAATGAAGTTGAAAATACTCACGAATGAACAATCCTCAAAGTGTAGTCACCATCTCCAACTGTAACACTGACCCAGTACAGACAATTGATTGCAAACTCTTCTGCATCTGCTTGAATTCTAGTTTCTTAATTGCTGGTAGGAGTAGAGGTCTGAAATAGAGTATACAGGGTTTTCCAGGGGTTCTCATAATTGTGGGACACTTCCTTGACTCTTTATTATTTGAAGTGAACTTCATATGATAGAAATTGGACTCTATGGCACCCTTTTTGGACAGCCTTCGTAGAAACTCCTATTGGATTTGTCCCACAAGGGAGCTATAGAGTCCAATTCTCGTTAGATTAAGTGAATTTCACGTATGAATGAGTAAATAAAATGTCCCATAGCTATGAGAACTCCTTTAAAACCCTGTAACATGCGCTTAACAACGCATCCTAGTATAGTATGATTATAACCAACTACTGTTGACAGTTGTCAGGGAAATTTGATCAGTAAAGTAGACACTTAAAAGCATTTGAAAGCCGCCCAATTATATCGCTTGCTTACCAAAACACATTCTAGGATCGCTCACTGTACGCACTCAACAACCAATCAGGCCGTCATGATAGTAGTACGGTCAGTTTTTCCGACTGTTCTGTTTCTAGGATATAGTGCAGATGCATGTGTTTCTCTTTTTCTTCCGCAAGGTTTGCGTGCAGTGTTGATCTTTTAATCTTTTTATCACCTTTAACCAATTAAACCCATGTTTTGAATGTCTATCACACCCATTTTCTATGTACTCGAAAACAGCACCCGCCCCAGAAATCAGTACGATTTTCTCACTCACGATTTTCCTCACCCACATTTTGTGTACAGTATATTATTATTGTGTCAGCGAAGTCAGTCTATTAGAATTAGAACTCTTTATATTCCATTTCATTGTTTGTTGTAATCTCTCTTTCTGCTACAATGTGTCGCTGTTTACTTCTCTCTTTCTCGTTTTTTACTCTATGTACGCTCTCTTTTCTATTTTCTTTTCACTTTCACTTTTCTTGACATTATATATGTTTATTTTTGGTTTTCTAATTTGCCTAAAACTAATTCCGTTTTATGCTTCTTTACACTTTCTTTGTCTTTAAACTATCTCTTTATACTTCTTTTACATAACTACTTCGTTTTCTATAGCGATTTACACTTACAATCTTGTTTTGCCATATATGAAATCTAAAAATGTCGGCCAAGACCATGCAGTTAATAGTTTTTTTTCTTTCTTTTCCATTTGTTTCTTTTCCCCACTCCCTTATGCCCTATTTTCTTTTGACTCGTTCATATTAAATTGCCGAAAATGGCTGTGTTTTGCGCTTTTCATAATGTGTAAATGGGTTATTCGAAACAAATCTGGATGAAATTATGTAAATGCGCCTCCCTGCGCGACCACCATGATGGGCAACTCTCAATGCTGTATGAACTGCGAAACCCAACTCCCACCCTTCTTGCCCATCGTATACGACGCACCCACTCACCACCAGACCAAGTTCGGAACTAGATGTAGAGCATGGAACATTGCACCGCATAATCCGGAAGCACCGCCTTGTGTTGCGATTAGATTAGAGGAAGAGCTCACCCTGCCGGCCGACTCGTGCAAAATCACTGACAAGAAGACAATCCTGAGGTAATGACAACAAATACTGTGGGAAATTGACTGCAAGTATGAGTAAGGGGACTGGGTCTATGAAAACGTAGGGAAATTAAGATGAAGTGTTTTACAATAGCGATTCTTGGCGTTTTTTGTTTGTCCTTTCTTGATCGTGTAACATTTCTCTCTGTCTTTACCTTGCGTGTGCCTAAAAAAAACTAGCTGGTTCAAGCGGAAGCTAAACGTCGAGGTGAAGGATATCGATCTGCAGCTCGCGATGAGCACCGTCGTCGGGCTGGGCGATCTGGCGGAGGATGAGGTGATACCGACGCCGATACCGATGGAGGTGACGGTGGAGAACGTGAAGATCAATCTGATCGAGGATCGGCCGCCGGTGAACATAACCTCGCCCGGGACGCTGCCGGTAAACCTTGCCATCGGCCGGGTGCTGCTGACACGGGACGAGGCGGGCGTGTTTTACGTGCAGCCCACGTTCGGCAGCAAGGCGGACGATGCGGTGGACGGTGGGGGCGGCAAGCGCAAGCTGAACCGCTCCGACACCGAGGTACGGCGGGAACGCGACCGGGAGGTGAAATCGTTGCATCTGGTGCTGCAGCAGCTGAAGCTGGACAACGACAGCCTGAAGAAACAGCTCACGGACAATGAGAAGACGGCGGAAAGCAATCGGTAAGCGAAGAGGAAAATTAATTTTGCACAGTTAAATGTTTATTTAATTTACAATTATCGCTCCTTTTTTGTAGAATGAAAGTACGGCAAGATAATGAGATGCTGAAGAACTACCTGAAGGCGGCCCAGGACGACATCACGACGCTGCTGGACGAAAAGCGCACCCTGATGGCGACGATCAAATCGTTGCAGGATCAGCTCACCTCGCTGAGCGACGTCCAGCTGGGGCAGCAGGATGGCAAAAGATAGCACAACTGTATGGACTGTATACAGTGCTGCGGTGAAAATCCATTCTAAAGCGATGGAAGCGTTTCCCCCGGTCGGTTTATGTTTTTGAAAGCGCGTACGATCGGCACACAGCACCATCACCAGCTGCCAATGGCGCACGCTTTTGAAAACAAGCAAAACCCCGGAGGAAAAGTGGTGGTGGTATAGGGCAATTGGTGGACTTTTAGTCAGAAGAGTTTGATCGAAAGGCAACGGAGATTTGTTTTGGGAGAGTTTACCATCTTTTCCACACGTGTTCCAACTGTAGGCGTTCCGCAATGGGCTGTATTGGTCTTGTAATTTTAAAAATGTTATGTTTTATTGTTCTCTTTATTTTGTTGATAATTTTTAGGCGTGAAATTTTATTCTATCGAGAACTGCAGCCGTGAACTGAACCGTGAAGATACACAAAAAAATGAAAATGAAGAAAAGTAGCTAAAAGTTGAATTCGAAACAGAGAGAGAAAGAGAAAGATAAAGGTAACAAAACATGTGTGCCGTGCCAGAGATAGTCCGCATCATACTTTTACCCCACCGGCATGTAGCATGTATGAGTAAACAGTCTAAAGAGCAAGCTTGTACAAGGCGAACAAGCGAATTGATCCATTCTACGTCTTACAGGGTTTTTCCAGGAGTTCTCATAGCTATGGGACACTTTTGTTTTCTCTTTCACACGTGATATGAATTTGAAGTAATGGGAATTGGACTCTATAGCACCCTTGTTGGACAAACCCAGTAGGAATTTTCAAAGAGCCTTGGAACCATGGAAAAAAGGAACCATAGAATCCAATTGCCATCATATGAAGTTTACTTCCAATAGGAAAGAGTAAAGGAAGTGTTCGACAGCTATGAGAACGCCTGGCAAACCCTGTAAGGTAATCGTCCTAAAAAGTATTCAGTTGGAAAATGGTTGTTTTTTGTTTCTATACCTTTGGTTGTTTTATTTTTATACTAATCCGCTAGAAATGTACTTTTTCAAGTTTTGCCATTATTCGTAATTAGTTTAAAAAAAAAAAACGGTTAAACCAAAATGTGACGGGGCAAGTACGGTAACGAAAAGTTGTGTGGAGAATGCACAAGAATAAAAACACACACACTCGCTCTAGCAATAAACAAAGAAAAGCACTCGATAAAGAGAGATCGATAAAGAGAGAGAGAGAGAGTGAGAGAGAGCGCGGGAAACCCGATGTGAAGTTAAACTCTAATCGTTGTGTTAATTATACACCCATTCCTTCCAAAAAACAAAAGAACCACGTTGTGAATAGCAATTGCTGCACTAAACTGCACACTCTGTGTGTGTTGGCTACACACATTCTTCGTTACATGCGCATGTATCGCGAGTTGTAAATGATTGAACAAACCAATTCCTAAGCCGCCCCAAGCCAAGATGATTCTGTGTGTGTGTGTGATATTAAGTTTACCCGCGTGCGCTTCTGTTCTGCTCGGCTCGCTGTGTCGCGTGTGTGTTCTGTAATTTAGCAACAAAAAAGAGTAAAACAACAAACAAACCAGCAAGCTGGTTAAGCGGAAAAGCTATCGAGCGCGGGGTTTAAGAAGAGGAGGAGGAGGAAGAAGAAAAGGAAAACGAAGCATCTTATTAAAGTTAACCATTCCCGTAATGTTCACGAAGAGAAGATACGGCAACAGGAGAACAGTCAGCAGCATGAAACAGATATACACATATATTTAGGATAGGAATTCGCAATACACAACCACTACCACACATAAGGAGGGGGGTGTATAGGTAGGGGGTGGTATATTCTAGGCATAGTAATGTTGTTCCGTTGCGTTCGGTTACATGTTCATACAGCCGGTAGGGTACGGATTAACAAAAAAAACAATGCACTAGTGTGTTAAGCGGTGTGCAACCATTCCCAGAAGCAACGTAACGTTTGGTTTTAGTTTAGTTACCTCTTACTCCTCGTACACGTGATACACGATCAACCCAATCCTCCGTAGTTAGTTTGTTGTACAAAAGCAAAAGAAACGTATGTATGTGTGTGTGTGCGTGCGTGTCTGTGAAACTATTTTGAAACGAACTCAGCAAAACGCGGGAACGAATTATACAACCAAACTTAGACAGACGGACAGACCGATAGAGGCAGCCTAAACATTAGAATAGGAATATGAACCAAATATATTATACACGATGGTGGTTGGCATTGGGAGAAGCGTACGGAAGAATAGATAGGTTGCGCGTGGTGGTGCCCTGTCCCAAATTTCGTCGCACGCGATGTTGTTCATTTCGTTTTCTTTCTCAAGAGCGTTTTAAATACGAATATTGCGAATGGAATAATGGCAGGGCTGGATGGTGTGGCACCGGATTGAAAGACTTTAACTAATTGTGCTTAAGGCGCACGTACACTAAGCAGCAACGATGTCACTACACACACACACACGCACACCGTACACTAACGATCGTTAGGTTTAAAGGATTGCAAAGAAACATGTGATTGATGAGACATTATAGGCAAAGGGGGCGATTAATATCTGCACCGCCGCCTCTCCCCGAGCTGGTACAGAAGCAACAGAAAAAAAACTCCAACCCACAGCACAGCACACCTTCGTCCACCGTATAATCCGAACCCACTAAGGGCACAGGGCGTACGCACCTGTTTCCCACATACCCTTTTTGAAAACTCACACCGACCATACAAAACATCGGTACACAAACCTATACACACTGAGAGCGTGAGAGAGAGAAAGCGCAGAATACGCAGGAGGAAGAGGTGGACGTTCCACGGCACACTGGAAAGGAAAGGTTCTCCCCTCCCCAAAAGTCTAACGTGTTACAGAATAGAAACATATTTACCGATTATAACAGTTACCTATCTATTGGATTCAATAAAAACGAAAACACAAGCCACGATTGGATGCTCTGGTTGATGAAGAAAAGAAAGAACCGCTTTGGGAGGTCGTCACGATATGGGCAATATAGTTCATCTAATATTGAAGACGACATGACGGTCCCGCAGCACGGCTAATTCACTTTCCATGCTGCGCAAAAGTGGCTGCTTTAATAATTAATTTCACGCAGAAAACGAACGCGGCATCGCCCGTCAAGCGACGAACCCCTGCTTCGTCAGATCACGCTCAACGATGGTGGTGGTAAAAGCATTCCGCGTCCTGTACCGCATCCTGGTCGATTACTGCTCCAACTGCTCCCTGGCCGGCGTGGGGTACATCTCCAACCGGAAGTACCACTGGACCGAGCGCCTATTCTGGATGGCATGCGTCCTGTTCGCCTGGACCGGCTCGTACATGCTGATCAACACGTACATGGAGCTGTTCCGCAAGGATGCGGTCAGCATCGTGGTGGAGAATCTGGATCCGCGCAAAGACATTGCCCACTTCCCGTCGGTGGGCGTCTGTGAGATGGGCTACACCAAGCAGCAGTACGATGCGCTCCAGCAGGTGATCGACGGGTTGCGCACGACCGAGGAGATGGAGTACAACTACGATGTGGAGGAGTTTATGTTGCGCCTGATCTACCACAACCTGTACAACTACGGCTCGATCAAGTCGTACTGTGCGATGTACAAGGACTGTGACGACTGTGTCAAGTGTCCGGTGGAGGGGTATCCAAGGTTCTCGAACGCGGTGCGGGCGAACTGTTCCCAGCTGTTTGATGAGTGCCGCTGGAATGGGAAGGTGTTCGATTGTTGTCGCTACTTCCGGCCGATCCAGACGACGATGGGCTCGTGCTTTCTGCTCAACTCCATACAGACTGTTAGCAAGTAATTGGGAGTGGGGAGTGGAAGTTTTGGCGTTGGAGTTCCAAAATGACACTAAATTCTTCCACGCAGATATGGGCCACAGTGGTTGCGGATGGATATGAGCATGGCATCGCCGAAGGGAGAGCTGCAGCTGAACTTTAGCCGAGCTACAACGGTCAGGAAGTGGCAGTGGAAATGTAGTTGATGCATCTCTAAGCTCTTTTACTTTCTTTTAAGGCATACGTCCAGAACGAAGAGGACATCCCGCATATGCTGCTAACCACGCTCCAGTTCAACCAGATGCCGGAAGGGTACGCTGGGAAGATCTACATCACCGTCCAGAGCATCGCAAACGATCCGCTAGTTCGAACGGTTGACAAAAGTGTGCGGCGGTGCGTTTTCCCCGACGAAGGGACCGACCACCGGTACGCGAAGTACAGCTACAGTGTGTGCGTGACGGAGTGCCTCAAGACAGCGCAGATCAAAACGTGCAACTGTTGCCACCATAACATGCTGCTTGGAAGTACTGGAAGTAGTGTGGGTAGTGGTAGTAGTACAGCAGTATCACACATCCCTTCTTTTCCAGAGAACGATAAAAGTCCCGTCTGCGGGTACGATGGGCTAAACTGTCTCGACCAGCGCGATCTGATGTTTCCCCAGACGACCATCATGCAGCCGTGGCGCACGAACGGGCTGGTGTGCGATTGCTTCCCTTCCTGTACCGAGCACGAGATTCGCATCATAGGACGCGAAACGGACATGGAAGCACGGACCGGACGCTCGGTACTGATCAAGATTATGAGCCTACCGTCGCAGCGCTACCGGCGCCAGATCGTGCGCGAAGACATCGACGTGGTCGTCTCGATCGGTGGCATATTGGGGCTGTTTACCGGGGCGAGCATTCTAAGCTTGGTAGAGTTTATCTACTTCTTTACGGTGCGGTTCGGGTCGTATGTGGTGACCGAAATTAAGGAGGAAGAAAGTGCCGATGATGAGTCGGATGAGCATGACAAGCAGGACAATCGGAAGGCATTGCATCATGGTTAATATCTAACTGGATTTTGAATTTCTAACGGGATTGTTCAGTACCATTCGCTTGAGGTTTTATAGGAATTTGGAGTGTGTCCTGGAAATCGCTTTTTTGTGCTATGCTTCATTCCCTTATTTTTTGATTTTTCTAACACTGGAGTGGGGTCTTAAGCTCAGAACAGGTCTGAAAATAGTTCCAAGGGGATGTATAAGACACGTGCTACGATCTAGCTCCAATATAGAGTCCTAGTTCCAAAGCCTGGATATCTTTGGAAGTTTGGAGAAAGCTTGAAAGGATTATCAGGTCTCGCATAGGGACACTGGATGTCCCCATTTTCCGCTTGTGTGCGCCTCAGAGTTTACAGACACCTCAGAATTACATTTCAAAGTCCTATCACCTGCCCACATGAACTAGTTTAATACAAATTCTTCATATTTGATGCAAGTTTTGCAAAAAAAAAACAAACCCCGAAGTAGTTAAATTCAGAAAGAAAGTAACCCCTCGAATACCCCCCCTTCCAACATACCAACCTCCTCCCAGCTCTGTCCCCTCTCTAAACCCAAACCGACCGAGAAAACTTGCGCAAAAAACTGTAAAACAGGTCACCGCCACCAAACCGAGCGTTGCCACGGGTAACGATGCCTGGTTATTTGGTTACCAATCAAAGCACCACCAGCGCCACCCAGCCACACAGTGTACGGACAAATACTGGGCAGCTCGGGACAAACTCTTGCTCTCGTGCTGTGCTGTGTGCTGTTTCGGTGTTTGTGCGTGTCCGTTTTTTGATACCGGAAAATCCTACCGTGGAAGGAAAAAAGGCAGCAAATCCTGACCAGAAAGGGCGGTCTTATGCCGTCCCACCCCATTTTCAAAATTCGACCCTTGTGAAGAGAGAGAGCGAGACAGAGCGGGAGAGAGAGAAAGGCCGTGAGTAGGTGGTTACCCCGTCGGAATAAATAAATATTTACCATCGGCCGTCGTGGAAGTTTGCTGACGGGTTGTCGTAAAATTGATTCACCAAACGAGCTCTGCAACGCGAGTTCTCGCTATCAGGGGGAGAAAGTGGCTGGCGGTGGACCGTGGAGCACGAGTGAAAACGATGCTGGTGAGGGCAACCAATTCAAAGGACACAGAAGACACAACGGTAAGCAGGGGGATGAAATGGGGGGGATTGTGGACGTAAAGTAACATGGAAAAAAATGGAGAAAGAACTCGTTGAGCATGACGAGTGCGGGAGGTTCTTCTCGCCGACGAATATTGCAACAGTTTCCTTTCAGTCGTCGACAGAGTTGGCCGACTCGGCAGAGCCTGGTGCAATCTATCCGCTGGCCGTGCACGACAGCAGCTTCATGGAGGAACTGAAGGACACGAGCATCCACCATACGGCCCTTCGGCTGGCGGAGGACGTGAAGACGATGAAGCTGTACGGGAATCTCTACAAGATGGTGCAAGTAAGTGGCAAGGACCTTGGGTCTCAGGAGTGCGCAACCAATAAATCCATTTTACTTTTCTATTTTTTGGGGGCTAGAAACTTTCCTGCTCTCCGGAGGTGGACAAGGACGACATGAAGCAGACGCTCGAGACGGCGATCAAGGCGAACGGGCTGGAGATTGAGATCCGCAACGTGATCTACCATCTGATCCGGAACAGCGTAAAAAGTGACACTCGTCCAACGCCGGCCAGCAGCGATCCGTTGAACTATCTACGCCGAGCAGGTATCCAATGGGAACGACGGGTACGCAAGTCGTTGAACTCGATGTGCTCGGAATCGAAAGCGCAACTGCACGGTCAGATGCGCACCGCATCCGACCGGGAGGAGATCCTCTCCAAGTGGGACGAGCTCAGCACCTATCAGATCGATCTCAGCAACTATCGACCGGTGTACGCTCCCAAAGATCTGCTCGACGTGCTGCTATCGCTCAAGGGACCGATGAAGCAGGATGAGACTGAGTAACCACAAACAATCATACACACGTTTTACGGGATAATCCGCCTTGAAGGGGGAGCCTTCCATTTTTGCCCGGAAGTGTGCCCCCTTACGGGCGCGATCGAATGGCGCTAATTTGAGTCCTTCTTTTCTTTCAAGCTTTCTGCCGAAATGGGAATTCTCGCACATTTCGCTCACGGTGAAGAATCTGTTCGAGCTGCGGGTTCACTTTTCCGAGCTGCTGCGCAACGATAACAACTTTGGCGACTGGTCGGTCACGTGTCAGAAGATCCTGAAGACACGGCACGCCCCGCTGTGCCAGCAGGCGCTGAAGAAGGGAGTAACGCCGCCACCGTTACGGGGAGCGTTATGGTCGTACGTGCTCGGCAGCCAAGTGGAGCAACATGTGCGTATGAAGTGTGGTGGCCCGTGTTTGCATCACGAATGCAATATTTAAAAATGCTTTCTTTTGCAGCACGTGGAACACTGGGAAGCGCTACGGCAGTCCGTACTGACCAACGAGTCCATCGTGGACAAGCTGGTGTTCAAAGACGTACAACTGACCGCTACGAACGATGACCGTTACTTCGTGTTTGAAGATGTGCTCTATCAGGTAGGTTAGCTGCGACACACGTGGTCGATTTTGGAATCTTAAAAAAAGGTTGCTTTGATCTGTTCCCTTCATTCGCCAACACAGATTATGCTCTGCTTTAGCAGAGACACAGAGATTAGCCAGCTGATACAGGTGGAGTTCACCAACTCGGCGAAAGCGAAGCAGTACGAAGGGCCACCGTGTGGGTTCGTGCCGTTCCACGGCATCTGCATGCTGGCCGCCCCGTTCTGCTACCTGTACGATAATCCCGTCTCGCTGTACTACACCTTCCGGGCGTTCTACATCCGGTACTGCCATCGGCTCACCACGATCAACACCCATCCGCAGGGGATCGTGAGTTTGTGCCTGCTGTTCGAGAAGCTGCTGCAAACGCACGAACCACAGCTGTGGTCACACTTCCGGGAACTTCAAATCCAACCGTAAGTAGCCTACCACGCACCGTGCTTGCGACCGTTCGTTATCTATGTTCCGTTCCACATGCTGCAGGATTCGTGTAGTGTTCAAGTGGTTGATGCGCGCGTTCAGCGGCCACCTACCACCGGAACAGCTACTGATACTGTGGGATTTGATTCTCGGGTACGACAGCCTGGAAATACTGTCCCTGCTGGCCATCATCATACTGAGCTTCCGGCGCGAAAGCCTCATGCAGGTGACGTCGGTCGAAAACATTGAAGCGATCCTGTCCGATCTGTCCTCCGTTAAAGTACTGCCGCTCATACAACTGACACTGTCACGGGACTGAAACCCTGCCACTACACTGCGTGCCGTACCGAAAACTGACCACTGCCCACTGAATAAGCGAACGAAATATAGCATAAAGAAGATGAGTTTTGTTTTTGTTTGGTTACTATTATTAACAGGCGCGTTTTGATGGTGGTTTTATTCACTGGCACAGACAGTGAAATTAAAACAGGACTCCCGCGCGTACTTCTAATTCACCCAAATTACACACACGCACACTAACGAAAGACGCGTCGCCACCCTCAGTCTACCAATTTTTCGGTTTAAAGCTAAGCTTCGACAACCAAGAGGAGGAGGCAGAATCCTTGATTCCCTTCAGCTCCTCCACCTCGGATCCGCCACTTTCGCCTTCCTGCGCTTCCCGGATGCCGGCCTCCCGCAGCTGCTCGATCAGCTTCTGCCGGAACAGCAGCTTCTGGGGCAGCTGGGCGTCGTGCTCTTCGGTGATGCTTTTCATCTTCATCAGCGCCTCGGTATAGGTCAGCCCGTACCACTCGATCTCCTCCGGCGTGTACTGCTCCAGGTAGCAGGCGAACTCTTTCAGGTACTCCTGCTGCTTGGACGGTTCCGCCGCCAGCCGCGGGCAGCCAGCGGCCAGCTCTTCCAGCACTTTCTTCTTCAGCTTGATGGCGAGCAGTGAGCGTAGATCGCAGGCCGGGGTTTTCAGCAGATAGTGATCGAACCCATGGTGGTCGTGGATCTGGGCGAGCGTCCTATCGGTCACCGTCACCGCCATGTACTCGTTCAGCACCCGGCTGTGCACGACCGAGCGGCGCAGCACCGGCACCCAGAAGTGTGGCACGCGCCGTTTGTACTGGTTGCGCTTCTGGAAGCCCTTGATCACCGCCTCACCGCCCCAGATGCCGTCGTGCGCTTCCGGCGGATCAATGAGCGGCAGTGGCACGTTCTGGATGGGCGATACGAGCCCGGTAATGTCTTCCCGCTGGAACATACCTACGGGCGAAAGTATGATTGAGTGGTCGCGTTTGAGGGAGCCTGCTTTGTGTGGGTTCACTTCCCCCTCCCCCATCACACTTACCATCCTTCGGGACGTAATGGACGGCCGCGGGCGTTTGGTTTTTCCATTCGTTCCAAAACTTCCGGTAAGCCTGGGGCAGCATGGCCCCGAGCCCTTTGGCGAATTTGTTCGATTTCCTCAACCCATAGAGCAGCTTTGCTCCCTGGCAAACAAAGGGAAACACAAGTACGTGAGCACGTAAACAGACACACGCAGGATGATGAAATATGGACTCGGTTACATCAACATCAAAACACTCGATTGGTGATGGGAGAGAAACTACGTCGTGGACTGGGGCCAGGTTACAGGTGATTTATGAGAAACACCCACCACTTCTGCTTACCTGAGGTGTCGCTGAAGCCATTCAATAGCAAATTTCGGCAATGTTTGGTAGAAAATATCAACAAAAGAATGTATTTGTTGGCGAATCTTTTCCGCTCTGTTATGTTGTGCGCAGCCGATGCTTGCGATTTGTTGCTTATCGCATGCACGGTTTGACGTTTCCGAACAGCAGTGCACAGTGGGCTTAGATTGTGGTGTTTATTTTGCAGAAAATAGTGTTTTATTATAGCTAAAAATTATGAAACTACAGAAGATTTAAAGAACATCAAATTTTAACAGATTTTCAGCCGAAAATGAAACCAAAAGCCATACTAGATCTCGCGAAACAAAAATCATCGCCAACCCGCAATGGGGAAAAAACATCGCAACACATCGCACACTGCAGTGTTTGACATTTGACGCTGTCACTGTCGGTGCCGTGTTGTCCTTTTTTTCTGTGCCGTCTGTGCGTGAGCCCCGTCGGTAATTTAGTGTTTTTCTCCCTCGGAGTTTGGTGCTTTTGGTGCTGCGGTTTTGCATAAACCCTCCTTGGAGTATCCCGTTTTATCGCCTAAAGTGTGGCATAGTCCCTAGCGGCCTTCGAAAATGGTGGACTACGGCAAGCAGTTCATGCTGTACCTGATGGACGAGAAGTGCTACGATAATTACTTCGTAGAGTTCGACCTGCTCGATGGTACGTAATATCGTGTGTGTGTGCTCTTGCAATCTTTCGCGCTAACCTTTGAACTCGTTTTCCCTCCCTCTTTGTAGGTGACTGTTTCCGGGCGCTGCTCAGCAAGGGCCTAGGGCTCGGCATCATCGCCGGCTCGGTGCTGGTAAAGGTGCCCCAGATTACGAAGATTCTCGCCAACAAGTCGGCCCGCGGCATCAGCCTGTTCAGCGTGCTGCTGGACCTGTTCGCCATCACGATCCACATGGCGTACAGCTTCGTGAACGGGTTTCCGTTCAGTGCCTGGGGCGATACGGCCTTCCTCGCCCTGCAGACGGCCATCATTGCGATGATGGTGCTGTTCTACGGTGGTTCTACCGTGCTTGCCGGTGCCTTTACCGTCGGCTATTCCGCGCTGGTGTACGTGCTGATGGGTGGGCTGACCCCGCTCAACTATCTGCTCATTGCGCAAGGGTTCAACGTGCCGATACTGCTGCTCGGGAAGCTGTCGCAGGCATTCACCAACTATCGCAACGGTAGCACCGGGCAGCTATCGGCGGTAACGTGCTTTATGCTGCTGGCCGGTTCGCTCGCCCGCATCTTCACCTCGATCCAGGAGACGGGCGATCAGATGATGATCATCACGTACGGTTCGTCCTCGTTCGCCAACCTGGTCATTGCGCTGCAGATGCTGTACTACTGGAACGCGTCGGACAAGCAGCAGAAGAAGAAGAAGGCGGCTGCTCCCGCCGCCGCCGCCGCCGCTGCACCGGCAGCGACCAAAAAACCAAAGGCGAAGAGCAAGAAGACCGACTAGAGGGGGCGCGGCTCATCACAGCGGCTTCGTTTCGAGGGCGCCTGTCCTCGGACTAGTCACAACGAGAGAGGGGAGGGTTACTTTCCTCCTTTCGTCACATTTTCTATTTCAAAAGTTCAATTTGTTCTTCTCCGTCAATTATGCCGGTTTCCACATTTCTTAACTCGACCAGCGTGTGTGTGTGTGTGTGCGTTTAATTTAAGTCAGGAAAGTTTAGAGCGAGAGAGAAAGCGAAAAACGTTAACATTTCCAAGCTCTGCAAAAGACTATTTTAAAATGACAAGTACGAGTACGGCGGAGAGAGAGAGAGGCTGCTAAGTAATGCAAAAAGTAAAAAAACCGAGCGTTTGTAGTAAAATAAATTACCAATAATACTCCAAAAGCTCTTGCGTTTGTAAAATGCTAACACTTTTACTGATAAAAACCTTCAACTCATTTGCTTTCATCGGCAAAATGTTCCGCCAACTTCGCTAACGCACGGTACCGGTGTGAGATTTCGTTCTTCTTTGGCTTCGGCAGCTCGGCGTACGTTTGGTCGTACCCGGTCGGCTGGAAGACGGGATCCCAGCCGAAATCGCGCGGCCCCCTTGGTGCCACAATGTTTCCCTCGGTACGGCCCTGGAACAGTATCACCTCACCGTCCGGCCGGTCCGTGTAGGCGAAGGTACACACGGCCTGGGCGGACTTGTCCTCCCAACCGTCGAGCAGCTTATGCAATCCTTCCGGGCCGAGCTTGTCGAGGAACCACTTGATGTAGGGACCTGCCGGGAGTTTAAATTGGCTGTTAAAGTCTAACACAAATGTTAAATGCAGCGGCTTGACTTACCCGGAAGTCCTTTCAGTGCGTTAAAGCACAAGCAGGTATCTTCCACCATTACTGGCCCCTTAACCTGGCGGGCCGCTTCCAAGCACTTTAGCTTGCAGATATCATCGATTTCACCCTGCAGCTCCGGAAGGTCCAGCTTTACGGCGACAATTTCCCGCGGGAAGCGTGCCCCTAGGATGGCACGCACCTCTTCCAGCTTCTTGGCATTTCCGGTAACGAACGAGATCGGTCTTGCCATCGTGTTGCGGTGGTGCTGAAAAGCCGGCTGGAACAAGAGAGGGAAGGCGTTCTATGAAAGTAACGAGTATTCATAGGATTTTGGGTAAGGAATGTGATGAGAACACCGAAGGCAATTGATTTTGTTAATGATTGTACTCGTAAAAGCAGTAATTACACGAAGAAATGAATAAAAATGTGGAAATTGATAACCTACCGTCTTTTGAATGTAAACAAACAACAGTGCGGCCAGAAAGGCTCCCTCGCCAAATTCAACGCTGGTCTGACAGCAAGTCGAGCAGTAACGGATTCGAGCAGCTTCCGGATCGAGCAATTTGGCGCAATTTTGCATTGCAAACATGGCACGTGTTTTTACCTTTTTACCAAAAATGCTTTTAAAAAAAATATTTAATTTACAATTTAATATTTAATGTCACCGTTCGACGTTTATGTCACTTTGCCACACAGTGTATCTCGTCCAGTGTGTTTGGCCGCACGGGAGGGAAATTACTTATCACCTTTCATTGGAAAGATAACACCCTCAATAATTGATAACGCGGCGAGGAGGGGGGGGGGGGCACAGCCTAGTGGTGAGATATCGTGCGAATCTCAGCCCAGTCTCTGGTACAGTCACAGGCGATTGATTGAATCGAAGCCAGTGCATTAGGTACCGGCGGTAGAAGGTGATAGGCAGTTGCTCGTTACCTTTTCTTCCCTCTGTGCAAACGCGTTGATTCGTTGGCAGCGTAGTGAATTTGTGAAGAATTTCGTAAAAAATCGTTAAAAAGTGTCCGGATCCGGATGTAAATTGACGTACTTACAATTTGATTACACCGTGCAATTAGTGCTGATACGAATAGATCGCGTAAGAAGCAGTAGGAAGAAGCACAACACGCATACTGGTGACGTTGCAACTTTCTCGTCATTTTGTTTTACGATTCGATGACGAATTCAGGAAGTGTGTGTTGAGAAGTAGAGTTGAGAAGGAATAGCAACAGCACCACAAAACGACTTTGTCACGATGGATACTAAAGAGGAGCTTGTAAGTATTGAGTTCTATTTCCCCCCACACACACCCACACACACCTTCCCCACTCTTGTGTGTGATGCCAGCTGGTAAGGTGTTACATTCCACCGGAGCTTAGTCATTGATAACGCGTGCACGAGCGGGCTGACAAATCAAGGATAAGACGAACTGTCTGTGCGCCATCGCGGCGCAACGTGTCGAGCCTGTCGAGCGCACTTCCGTCTAGCTGGCGGTTGCGGGTGGATGCGGGTCCGTCAGTTTCGCTGATGACGAGCCGCGATACAGGTGCCCCTCGGCGTTACCTCGTCCCTTGTGATAGTGTGTTACCTCGTTGATCGTTGATAAGTGAACCGTTGGGTTGATTGTGCGTGGAGACAGTGGTGCGTCCCAAGTTTGCAGGGAGAGCATGCGGCGCGATATGGTACTTGAAGTGCATTGCCTTTGATAGGAAGAAAAACATGGGTCTATTATGAGTTGATTGGCATGGGCGAACGTGTCCTTCTCTAATTATGTTATGAAATGGAACGTGGAAGAATCGATTTCACTCCACGGGTGTGCACTTTGTTGTGTGGGCATGTGGTGTGGCTATCGTGCCGTGGTGGTCTTATCGAACCGTTTTTTGTGGGGAGGTGACAATGGAGTTGAAAAAAAACGACTGTAATTTGAGTGAAATTTAAGTCCAGTTTTAGCTGGTAAACCACCGAACCCATCGGTTAATCTTGTCTGTTTCGATAAGGATTAAGGCGAAGACAGTGGGGCAAGGGCTGCGTGTTGATGGTCTTAAACAAAAGCTCCAGAAGTATCTGTTCCGTAATCAGCTTACCGCACCTTACCGTTTGAGTGGAATTAGACCTTGAATTAATTAAAGAAAGCAGAGTAATTTTGCTCTAAAATAGCACACGCACCTGATCGAACTTGATCGAGTGAACCCGGATCTTCCGACCCCCATCGGAAGCCGATTAGATAAATCCTTTATTAGGAGTTTATTGTCTTACCCCTAAAAAAAAAGAGTCTGTTATTGTTTACCAATTACCAATCTAACGTTTAATCGTCTCTTTATCTTGCAGGGCGAATGGGTCTGGATCCAGCCCAAGCAGAAGCATGAGTTCGAGCTACCGTACGCGGGCCGCGTGCTTCGTACGCACGAGGGCCGCACGCTGGTGGCGAACGACGATGGGGAAGAGTTCTGGGTGAAGGACGCCGAGGTAAGCAAAGCTATCCTGTTTTGAGCACAACCAAATTCTCACACAACGACCCCGATCCATCGTCCCAGATAATCAAACCGATGCACGTGACGTCACAGAAGACCGTGCACGACATGATAACGCTCGGCGACCTCCAGGAGTACGCCATACTGCGTAATCTCATCGTGCGCTACCGGCAGAAGCAGATTTATGTAGGTCAATCAGTGTTTTTGGTGTGTCCGTTTGGTGCTTTATTGATTGTTTTTTGTTTGTTTGTTTGTTTGTTTTGCTCCTCCACCTCGGTAGACGTACACGGGCAGCATGCTGGTTGCGATAAACCCGTACGAGATACTGCCGATCTACACCTACGCCGAGATCAATCTGTACCGCGACCGGAAGCTGGGTGAGTTGCCACCGCACATCTTCGCGATCGGTGACAGTGCGTACCAGGAGATGAGGCGCGAGCAGCGCGATCAGTGCATCGTGATCAGCGGTGAGTCGGGCGCTGGGAAGACGGAAAGCACCAAGCTGATCCTGCAGTATCTGGCCGCGACGAGCGGGAAGCATTCGTGGATCGAGCAGCAGATCATCGAGTCGAACCCGATCCTGGAAGCGTTTGGGAATGCGAAAACGATGCGCAACGATAATTCGTCCCGGTTTGGCAAGTACATCGATGTGCACTTTACGGCGGAGGGCGTGATTGGGGGGGCTCGGATTGAGCAGTATCTGTTGGAGAAGTCACGCATTGTGCGGCAGAATAGGGGCGAGCGGAACTATCACATCTTTTACTCGATGCTGGCGGGGCTGTCGAAGGATGAACGGAAGGCGCTCGATTTGGAGGATGCGCCGAAGGCGTACGCCTATCTTACCAGTGGGCAGACGTTGCTTTGTGAGGGCCGGAACGATGCGAAAGAGTTTGCCGATGTGCGGTCGGCGATGAAGGTGCTGGCGTTCGATGATGAGGAGATTCGGTCGATACTGCGCCTGCTGGCGGCCATCCTGCACATGGGCAACGTGAAGTATAAGGCGACGGTGGTGCAGAACATTGATGCGGTGGAGATTAGTGATACGGTGAATGTGGGCCGGGTGGCGGTGCTGCTCGGTGTGTCCAAGGCGCAGCTGCTGAGTGCGCTGACGCGCCGGACGATCCTGGCACATGGCGAGCGGGTAGTGTCGCAGCTTTCGAAGGATCAGGCACTGGAGGCGAGGGATGCGTTTGTGAAGGCGATCTACGGGAAGCTGTTCATCACGATCGTGGACAAGATCAACCGGGCGATCTACAAGCCGTCGGGCAGGGGTAAGCTGTCGATCGGTGTGCTGGACATCTTCGGGTTCGAGCAGTTCGAGGTGAACAGCTTCGAGCAGCTGTGCATCAACTATGCGAACGAGAACTTGCAGCAGTTCTTCGTGAAGCACATCTTCAAGGTGAGAATGGGGCGGGGGGGCCTTAGAGAGGTCTTATAAGAGAACTCTAGCGCACTCTTGAACTTCCTCTTGCAGATGGAGCAAGCGGAGTACGCACGGGAAGGCATCAACTGGACCACGATCGACTTTATCGACAATCAGGAAATTCTGGACATGATCGGCATGAAGTCGCTCAACCTTATGTCGCTGATCGACGAAGAGACGCGCTTCCCGAAGGGCACCGATATGACCATGCTCTCGAAGCTACACTCAACGCACGGCACGAAATCGGTCTACGTGAAACCGAAGTATGATAAGGACGCAGCGTTCGGCATACAGCACTTTGCGGGCGTCGTGTTCTACCGGGTGGATGGCTTTTTGGAGAAAAATCGCGACTCGTTCAGTGCCGACCTGAAGGAGCTAGTAACGAAGAGCACCAACGACTATCTGGTGGCACTGTTCGGGACGGATGACTCGCTGGACACGACCAAGCGGTCGATTACGCTGTCGCTGCAGTTCAGGAATTCGCTTGACTCGCTGATGCGTACGCTTTCCTCCTGCCATCCGTACTTCATCCGCTGCATCAAGCCGAACGATATAAAGAGGCCAAAGGTAAGGGGTTTAAGAGGTAGCTTCAGATTTTCCAGGAAATGCTGCCCCGATATCTGCTACTAATGTGTGATTATGTTTCGTTTCGTTTTTGTGTGTTTAGATCATCGATAAGGCACTGTGTGTACGGCAGCTCCGCTACTCGGGCATGATGGAAACCGCAAAGATAAGAAAGGCTGGATACGCCGTCCGACACACGTACCGTGAGTTTGTGCAGCGGTATCGTCACCTCGTGTCTGGCATTGGTCCCGCCCACAAGGTGGACTGTGTACAGGCGGCGAAGGATATCTGCGCCAAGGTGCTCGTCCCTATACCGGACGACTATCAGTTCGGCATGACGAAGGTGTTCCTGAAGGAAAGCCACGACTATCTGCTCGAATCGGAACGATCGCGTGTGTATCTACACTACGTGGTGCTGATTCAGCGAGCCCTGCGTAAGGTACTGTTCTGGAGGTATTTGCGCCGCTACCGCCAGGCAGCGATCACGATCCAGAAGCACTGGCGAGCCCGTGGCTACCGTGCGGAGTACTTGATCATGCGCAACGGCTACCGGCGACTACAATCGGTCATCAAATCGCGCACCCAAACGTACGCTTTCGGACGGCTGCGGGAAGCGATCGTACAACTGCAAGCCCAGTGCCGTGGGTATCTAACGCGCCGCAATCTACGCGATCGCATCACCTACCGAGCGCGGCGCATGAACGAAATCATTGCGCTGCAGCGCACCGAGGAGCTACAGTTCCGCAAGTCGGGCAATGCGCGCTGGCAGGAGGACGCCGAACACAACTACTGGCTGCGGGTGGATGAGCTTAACAAGGAGATGGCGGAGCCGCCACCACCACCACCAGCACCGCCGATTATGGTGGTGGTGCAGCCGCAGCCGAGCATTAACGTGGAGGAGGACAACAAGATCGTGGACGACGTGTTCGGGTTTCTGGAAGGTACTACGAGCCCCGAGCCGGTACCGAAGCGGAAACCATCGCTAGCCGTAAGCAAAATGCGCCAGTATTTCGAAGAGAAGAGTCGCAACAAAAAGATCATCCCCACGAAGCTTCTGTCCCGTCCGGTTAACTATTACGAATCATCTAGGCTATGAAACGGGGGCTCCACATCGAATAATCGGTCATAATCGGCATTCAAACACACACTCACACACATTGTTGTAGATCCCTTCACTCGAAATAGGCTAACAGTTAGTGGTCATACAACCTCGCACAGCCCGGCACAATCACGCCCACAGCTCAAACACACAGACAGCAATGCACCAACGACAATTAGATGTTATTTTGTAAATAAATCAGTCACACTTAATCTCCCATCGCATTACAAACACCTTCGTCTCGAACAACACAAACAATGTATTAAATCCGTCTAGTACAGCAAGTATTATTAGCAGCTAAAAGCAATACACCTTGTTCCTGTTTTCGAATGTACATACATAAAAAAGAGCTCAGCTGTTTGCAGTTTCAAGATGCAAGAGATTCATTATGAGTAAGACATGTCGTGCAGGTTGTAATGTATGTGAGACGACACCAATCTGGAGCGCGTCAGTCACAAGCGCCGATTGATCGCCGACTGCCCCGGGGGGAGAGCTGCCCAGACGGTTTGACGGATAGCCTATCCGTCCAGGGTCTGCAACGATATCGCGCCTCTTATCGCGCGTAAGCCCTGCCGTCAGCTTACATGACAACTCCTACACGCACTCGTCAAGATAGTCAGTTTAGCGTGGTGGCCAAGTCCACAATTACTATGATTGATCAGATTGACGTGTTAGCCCCTTGCTTTGCAACCACGGACGACCATTTATGGTGGCGAAATTCCGCACACGCGACGCACGTTTCCGCGTTCCGTGGAAGTATTGGGCGGCACGCTCAAAATTGAAGACATGTTGTAAATACTGTAGATTAAAGATAGCATAAGATCATAAACTAACAAACACACGCAACACACACATACATTTATATAGACATAGAGTCAAAGAGTTGTACATATATACACACACCAAAAATTCGAACAGAAGTACACAATCGCGTTGAGTTTGCTCACTAACATCGATGACACAATACACACATTACATCAGATAACACAACCATTTCCATTTCATTTGTTATTCCACCTGTATATAGCACTATACATAGTTTCTTTTCTTCGATCTAATGGTAAAGCCGCAACCTCGGGCAGGCTTGAGCTACAAACACTAATACGCTTGTTGTGTCCGTCCTATGCGTCCCCATCCATGTGCTAGGGTGCTGACCAGCCAGAAGGAACGGATCAGCAGCAGCAACAACAAACGGTTTCTTATCGGGAGGATTTATCCGACTACAACTTTTCCAAATTTGCGGCCACCTACTTTGCGAACAATGCGTCTTATCAGTTCAGTAAGCGCAAGCTTAAATCCTCCCTGCTCGATCTGTACAGCACGGCCGATGTGATATCCGCCCAGGTGAGACACGCGCTGTGGATTGGTCTAGACTAGGGGAGAAGAAAGCGGAGTCATTAATTAACTATGATTTGTTTTTGTATTCTCCCTTCCCCCTAAAAGGCTCTTTGGATCACGATTCTACGCTTTATGGGTGATATGGCGGACGCAAAGTACGAAGATGAAAGTGACGACTCCAAGCTGAAACCTGTGATGCAGCGTGTTACCGTCACGTTGGGGCGCAATTTTGCCAAGACGAAGGACTTCCAGGCATTCCAGGAAACGCTGTCCGAGCATGATCGTAAGATGATCCACCGGACGTTGAAGAAGAAGTCGAAAATCCCCGCCGAGCTGAAGTCGATCGTGGAGAACACGGAGGAAATTACGGACTATCAGGAGTTTCTGAACAGTCGCAGCAACAATCTGGACAAGCTGCACTTTATCATTGGGCATGGCATTTTGAACAAGAACTTGCGTGATGAGATTTACTGCCAGATCTGTAAGCAGCTTACCAACAACCCAACGGCCACTTCGCATGCAAAGGGATGGATCTTGCTCTCCCTGTGTGTGGGTTGTTTCCCACCGTCGGAACGGTTTGAGAAGTATCTACGATCGTTCATAAGGGACGGTCCCGAGTTGTATGCCCCATACTGCGAGCTACGGCTTGATCGTACCCTGAAGAATGGAACACGCCGACAACCTCCATCCTTGCTGGAGCTACAAGCAACTAAAACGAAACGACCGATCAATGTCGGTGTGATCCTGATGGATGGTAGCAACCGTACGCTGGAGACCGACTCCGCCACAACGGCCGGTGAGCTGTGCGAGAAGGTGAGCGAGCTGGTGGGATTGAAAGATTGCTTCGGCTTTTCGATCTTCATCACAATGCAGGACAAGGTGCTGTCACTGCAGAGTGGTCGTGAGTTCTTGATGGACGCGATCTCCAACTGTGAGCAGTACGCGAAAGAGCAGGGGCAGAGTGAGCGAGCGGCCGATTGGAAGATCTTCTTCCGCAAGGAACTGTTCGCCCCGTGGCACGATCCTGCCATTGATCCCATTGCAACGGAGCTGATATATGCGCAGATTGTGCGTGGCTTGAATTTGGGAGAGCTTGTCAGCAATTCGGACAAGGATTTGGCGATGCTTGCCGCGCTGCAGTACTACGCAGAGTATGGAAGTGAGATGAGCACGAAAACACTGCAGGAGAGACTGAAGGATTTTCTGCCGAAAAGTGTACTGAGAGCGGAGACGACTCCACGCTGGATGCAGATGATTGAGAGTGCGTTCAAGAAGAGTCGGTGTGTGAAGGAGTTCCTGCAGCGCGGTGTTGCCAAGGAGGACATTGTGCTGTTTGCGAAGATCACATGGGGTATGATGTTTTCGCGCTTCTTCGAGGCGGTTCAGTGCAGTGGTCCATCGCTAGCAGCGGCAAACGTGATCATTGCGGTGAACTGGTCCGGGGTATACTTTGTGGATGAACAGGAGCAAGTGCTTGTGGAGCTGTCCTATCCGGAGGTGGTGCACATTAGCTGTGAGGAAGATGGGGAGACGGAAGTCGGCACATTGTATATTGGGACGATTCAGGGCGAGGAGTTTAGCTTCAAAACGTTCGATGCGAAGGTAGTGGCGGAGTTGGTGAACTTCCTGCTGGACGGGTTGAAGAAGCGCAGCATCTATGCGATCGTGGTGCAGTCGTACAAATCGGACACAACGGACGATACGGTGCTGACGCTGCTGAAGGGTGATCTGATAACGCTCGGGCAAGGGTTCACCGGTGAGTCGTTGATGGCTGAGGAGGCTACTTGGGGGTATGGAGAGAGCAATGGCAAGTCGGGCTACTTCCCAACGGAATCGATCTACATTCTACCAACGATCTTGCCTCCTTCGGGTGTTGTGTTGAACTTCTACAAGGTAACGTTTGATTGTGGGCTATTGTAGTCGGGTTTTTGTTAACATATGCTACTTCTTACAGAAAGAGAATGCGATAAAGAGCAAGAAACATGCTGGTCCTATTTACAACACCATTCAGCGGAAGAAGATGCACACTTTGCAGCAGTTCGCGTCGAATCACTTCCGAGCTCCGATTGCGTAAGTTTAGAAGATTTATATTAATTTTAAAGAATTTTTCATCTATTTGCCCTCCTTTTCCTAGGATTGTGTCCTCTTCAACAAGCATCACTAGTGTGCGCAGGACGACAGTTGAAGAGCTCTGGAAGCACACGAGGGATCCAATGAAGGCGCCACTGCTTGAACGTCTTCAAAACGATCGTGCCAAGTGCGATACTGCTGTTATGATTTTCACCCTGATTTTGAAGGTAAGTGCATTAAGATGTCTTTACTTTAAGACACTTATTGATTTGTCCTTCCAACTTCTTCCTCTAGTACATGGGCGACTTGCCAAAAAGCCGCGAACCGATCGATGTCGCCAAAATATTCACCCCGGCAATGTCCGACGACTTGCTTCGCGATGAAGTTTACTGTCAAATGATGCGCCAGCTGACCGAAAACAAGATCCAAATCAGTGAAGAACGTGGCTGGGATCTGCTGTGGCTTGCGACGGGTGTAATGTTCCCGAGCCAACCGCTCCAGAAGGAACTGTTTCTGTTCCTGCGCACCCGCAAGCATCCGATCGCGATCGATTGTTTGCAGCGGTTGCAGAAAACGATCAAGCTGGGCGCCCGGAAGTATCCGCCGTACATTGTCGAGGTGGAAGCGATACGCTACCGTACGGTGGAGATCTACCACAAGGTTTACTTCCCGGACGATACGGACGAAGCGTTCCAGATCGAGTCGTGCACCAAGACAAAGGATTTGATACAGACTATTACCCGCCGGCTAGAGCTAAAGTCGTGCGAAGGGTTCAGTCTGTTCATCAAGGTGATGGACAAGGTACTGTCCGTGCCGGAGGATTACTTTGTGTTTGACTTCATCTACGAACTGTTGGAGTGGTTGCGCGAGACACATCCGTCGCGTACGAATGACAACCGCATCCAGTGTGAGTATCAGCTGTTCTTCATGAAGAAACTGTGGCTCGCCGTAGTGCCGGGGCGTGATCGCAATGCGGACGAGATATTCCACTTCCACCAGGAGGTGCCGAAGGTGCTGCAAGGCTACTATCAACTCACCAAGGAGCAGGTGGTGGATCTGGCAGCGTACATCTTCTGGGCACAGTATGAAGTGTCCGATCTGGCATTGCTAAGCAAGAGCTTCCACGACTTCCTGCCCGTACTGATAGCGAAGGATGCGGAACGGCTGCAGAAGGTAGATCACTGGAAGCGTGATATCGTTGCGAAGATTGACTCCGTCAAGGGAATCACCGTGAGCGAGGCGAAGCTAGCCTTCTTGAAGATTATGCAGCAATTCCCAATGTTCGGCTCAACGTTTTTCGTGGTAAACCAAGCGACTGATCAGAACCTACCAGCGATGCTGCTGATAGCGATCAATCGCACCGGCTTTCATCTGATCGATCCACACACAAAGGAGGTGCTGCAGAGCTACAGCTACACCGAGCTAAACTTCTGGAGCTCGGGCAATACGTACTTCCACGTGAAGTTTGGCAGCTTGATGGGATCGACCAAGCTGCTGCTAGAAACGAAGCAAGGGTACAAGATGGATGAACTACTGGCGTCCTACATACGCCACTTTAAAGCGCAAGCTCAACGAAACTAGCGCACCGCAAGCGAACCAGTCGCAAAGCATGGAGAGGGAAAGAGGGAAAGATATGTAAACCGTTTTAAGTTTAGTTGTATTGCTTTATTGGAATAGGGAAATAAAAACAGGCAGTGCCGTTTAGACGTATCCAAGAGTCTTGGCTTCGGCCACGAAAGCAATAATGCCGTTGAGCGTCTCCTCCGCGTTCGGGATGATCTGGTTAGCGGGAAGGACGAATCCGGTTGCTCCGGTGTCGCGGAACTCGAAGGTGAATCCGAGCTTGGTACCGTGCACTCCGACGAAGTAGTCGACCGTGCTTCCAGAGGTAGTGTCTGTGGACAGAAGAGGAAAGAAGTGCATCATTTAATTATATTTAAACTTTAAAATGAAAGTAAGATACTTACACAGCACACTGGCACTGTTGCCATAGGTATAGCGCGTTCCATAGGTAGCCTCGATCGCGGCAGCCGTAACAGCGGCAATACGCTGCAGATCGGCATTGTTCGAAGGGAGAGGAGCACCACTGAATCCGAACGGAGTCAGCAGGTACTGGCCGTAAGAGTGGAACGAGAACTGGATGTTGATTTTGTCCGCAATCGTCGCGTAGTAGTCAGCCATGGCTTTCGTTTCCGGCTCGGAGAAGGCGGTCAATCCGGCAAACGTGTCCGAACAGGGGACAGATGAAGCTCCACCGGCTTGAGAAAGGGAAAAAGATGTAGTTTGAGATGTCTCCGCCAATGAGTCACATGAGTTTCGATGCACTTACTCATCCACATGTAGTCAAAGTTGCGGTTAGGATCAGCACCAACGCAGAGTGCATTGACTGGCTGACGAGTCTTGCGCCATTGACGGTTCTGTTGAGAAGAGCAGTAGGTTACGATCAACATCTTCCATACCTTATCACGACCCTAAAACTACTCACCGTGGTCTTGCTGTAGGTCAAACCGTCAGGATTAGCGACCATGATGAAGTACCAATCGTAGTTCTGGGCCAAGTTCTGCACGGCAGCGTTGCTCGACGTAACCAGCTCGTTCAGCAGCCACGTAGCAGTAGCGGACGAGATCCACTCGCGAGCGTGAATGTTAGCCTCAATGAAGATACCCGGATTGCCGGCCTTGTGCGACAGCTTGATTGCCTTCAGATCACGTCCCTCGAACGATTTGCCGTACACCGAACCGGACAGAATGGTAGGATTCTGCGCGACCATCTGATCCATCCAGGCGTAGAT